>NW_021703769.1:83139064-83200944 GCF_005190385.1 Monodon monoceros
GAGAGAGAGAGAGAGAGAGAGAGAGAGAGAGAGAGAGAGAGAGAGAGGCCCAATCGATATTTGCTGAATTAATGAATATGTGAATGAATCAGCCTTCCGAAGTGGTTTGAGACCTAACAGAGGTTCTGACGTGGCTGTACTAGATGAGGGCAGTCAGCTTCCCAATAATCAAAAGGGCTCTGCGCCATTCATTGTAAGCCATCTGACTCAACTAATAACGTACAATCATGATGTTCTGTTCCCTTTGCCTTCCGCTCTGTTACTGTGGTCCCCTTTCCTTTCAGGCAGGTATCAAATCTCCTTGCAGGTGTATGTAGTGCCATGTTTGCAGCTCTTCTCTCCGTTTTTCCAAATGCATATTTAAAGCTTGCTGACTTATGACTGCAAAGGCTTCCTTTCTCTGTGAACCTCAAAATACTTTCTGGAAAGGCATTAGTGGTAGGGATCTTGGGTTGTATGTGGGTTACACGGAAGAAAACCCATAAAACTGATGTGTTGAGAACTGAGGTGACTAGTCACCTGGCTTCTAGCCGGGGGCTGTTCCATCATTTCTTCATGCAGACAGAATTTTGGTAAAAGGCACATCACATGTAAGAAAAATTTCTGAGCCTGTGGTCATACTACTACCACCTTCTAACATCCCTTCAAAGGGAGAAGGGTGAACTGCCCTACCCCATTCTCTCTCTTTGTCAGACTCACTCCCTTAAGGCTAATTCCAACCTCCCTTTGTCAGGAGGCTCTGTCTACCCAAACCCCACTTTCACCCCTCTTTTTCCTCCCCTCTCTCTCTGCCCGCTTCACAGTGGCTCCAACATGGCTTCCTGTAAATCTCATCTCCTTGGACATACTTCACTCCCCAAGACCAGCAGCCAGGGTATGTTCTTTCTATTCCTGTCTGATGTCTAGAGGAAGGGGTTTGAATGATGGAAAGCTGAATAAATGCCTGGAAAACGCTAGCAACCCCAGCAGCAGGAGATGAAGTTCAAGTAGGAGCCAAGGAGACTGCTAAACCTGGAGGGTTCCTTCTGGGGAAGATGCTTCTGGCTCACTTCCGCTTCCTTGTTTGTAGAGAGACATCCATCCTCATCTCTTCCTCTGTCTCTTTCTGCCCTGTCATTCCTTCCCTCACTGGGGAGACGTGTGACTTCACTAATTAGTGGATTGGGGAAAAACACATAGACAGGGTGTGCTCAGCTCAGCGCCCCCTCTTCCTCTTTCCTGGGCAGGCTACCCGGCCCACAGAGGTGCGCCTGCCCCGCTCCTTCCTGCTCCTCCTGGAGCTTCACGCGTGCTGCCCAGGGCTGCCCAGGACTGAGTGGCTAAATTCCACTCTGGTTTTGGTGTTAGGAAGCCCACCTTCCTGCAGATCCCAGCCACACCTCCAAAATCTGCTTTATTAGTCATAAAGATACGACTTTCACCTCCTGTCTGCCTTCCCCTTTTGTCTGACTCCATAGGTTGAGAACTCAGGCAGGAAAGGGGGTTATTGTTTATTGGGCTCCTCAAACCGTAACAGATGTTAGCGTATATTTACTCTCTCTCTCTCCACAAATGCTTCTAAAATGACAGTAAAAGATTTTAAAAAAATTATTGCTCTCTAAGTACAAGGCAAACGGAAGAGGAGATACAACAAATTCTTAGAAGAAAGGAATTGATAGCGAGTTACAACTCAAGTGCTGGTTATTAAAGAGGCCTTTAAAAAGTGAATACTGTAGAACCCAGAAAAAGAGGTAGGCCCTGGAGGCTGCAGGTATCACAGGAAGTTCGGTTGAGTTTAAGGGTGCAAATGGAGAATTGTTGCCTATCTCTATACAGAGCTATTGGAACCCCTCCCCAAATTTTACCTAAAAAGAGAATCATTTTTGTGTGTGAAAATTTTAGAAGTAAGCCCATTCCAGACACAGTTGTACTAAAAATGGGACAGCCAACTGCTTCACACCCATTAGAATGTCTACTGGGATAAAAAACAAAACAGAAAATAAGTGTTGGCAAGGATGTGGAGAAATTGGATCCTTTGGGCCTTGCTGTTGGGAATGTGATATGGTGCAGCCACTGTGGAGGACAAGACGGCATTCCTCGAAAAGTTAAACATAGAATTCTCATATGATTCAGAAATTCCATTCCTTGGTACATGACCAAAAGAACTGAAAGCAGAGACTTGAGGAGATATGTGCACATCCATGTTGATAGCAGCGTTATTCACAGCAGCCAAAAGGTGGAAACAGTCCGAGTGTCCACTGACGGATGAAAGGATAAACAAAATGTGCTCCATCCACACACTGGAATATTGATCAGCCTTGAAAAGGAAGGACATTCTGACACCGGCTGCAACATGGACGAAGCTTGGAAACATTATGCTGAGCAAAAGAAGTCTAACACAAAAGGACAAACATGGTATGATTCCACGTAGATGAGGTGCCTGAAGTAACCCAATTCATAGAGACGGAAAGTGGAATAGAAGTTATGGGTGGAGGCAGTAACAGGGGTTAGTGTGTAATGGGCACACAGTTTCAGTCTGGGAAGATGGGAAAGCTCTGGAAATGGACAGTGGTGATGTTTGCACAAGCACACTGAAAACCGAGTAAAATGGTAAACTTTACGCTATGCATACTTTATCACAATTTTTAACAAAAGGGCCTGCTGGCCATGGGGTGCCGAAAGGGGCACTAAGACATCGATGGAAATGTTGGGAAAAGTTTCTACCAGAACTTCTCTCAGAGGAAGTTGTCTGCTTAAGTGCACTGATGTGAGAGGCAAGGCGCCCTGCAGACGAGCAGGAGTGACACTACCTACTCCCTGCATTCCTCCTAAGGTGTCTGGGTCACACTGCCAAGGGGAACATTCCAGTTTGAGACAGAGGTGAATGGTTGAGAAGGACAACGAATTGGCTGGGTGTTCTCACCAGCTCTTCCCTGCCCCACCCCCAAGGAGCTCTGGAATACGGAGCTAAGAGCAGACGCCCCAAAGGAGCCACCAGTATCTCAAATACTAGTTTTGTCAGAAAAAGGATGACATTTCTGGTAAATACAAGGAAGAGACTAAATGAAAGTCACTGATTATCCAAGCTTTACCTAACAAATAATTCAGGGGAGCACATTTTCCAAATCGAGAATTAGAAAGTATCTGAGAAAGGAATCTCTCATTTGTAAATATGGGGGAAAGAAGCCTGATAAGGTCACAAAAGTCACCTTTCGTTATATATTTAACACACACCCTTTACGGAAAAGAACTGTCAAAAATTATTCTACTCTAAAAAGACACGGCCGCTATGTCACAGCGACGCAGACTGAGACTGCACTACCCGGCGAACGCTGTCTCAATCAGGGGTTCTCCATCTTGGCTGCAGACTGGAATTGCCTGGGGAGCTTCAAAAAGTGCCTATGCCTAGCGTCTTCCCCTCACATTCTGATGGAATAGGTCTGGGTGGGTTCTGGGACTTTCCAAAGCTCCCCATGTGATTCTAATATGCAGACGACAGCTGAGCGCTTGTCTAAATAAAGGAAACCAATTTCCTAATTGCATAAGCAGATAGATCTGCAGATGTAGTCATTCAAATGAGATGTCTGTGCAGGAAACTCCCACCACCATTGGCAAGGAGTTTTTGGAAACTTGCTCTCAAAAATGTTTATACAAAGCAATACCCAGGAGCCTTTGTTTTGTGCTGAGTCACTAAATAAAGCTGAGAGCTTGAGTGTCCTGGATGCCAAGTCAACCCTCACTCCCAGCAGGTCTGCATAAAGGAGAGGCTCCTCCACAGTGAGGCTCCTGTACCCCAGCAGCTGCTGGGATTGTTTTCCACAGAAGATGCCCACCTTTACACTGGACGGATAAACACAAACTCTTCTGATTCAGTAATCAGGACAGATAATTGCACCCTCTAATTGTTTTCTTTTTTCAGCTTAGGTTCACTTTGATGGGAGAGGGTAAAATTAGTCCACAAGCCCTGTGAAGTTTCCTTCTTTGCTGATTAAAGCCTTAATTGATTCAGAATGTTTTACAAATCAGTCTCTGTGAATTACTTCAGGCACATGAAGGCATCTTATAAAAAAGCGTTAGCCCCAAATAAGGTCTTGAACCAGCACCAAGTTAACAGAGACAGCCCTTCTGGCGAAGACATTCAAGTTCTCCATGGGATGGAAATGAGTCTTGCTTTCTCCCATTTGTGTTCAAATTACTCATTCCATTTCTTTTGGTGGCACCCAAGCAGCAGGGGGCCAACTAAAACTCTTCAGTTTGAAGCACACAACCACTCCCCAAACCCAAAAACGCCTGTGTGGTATCACTACCCCCCTGTAAGCACGGGAGCAACACGACGTACAGGAGACGATCCGATTTTACAAAGACATCAAAGAAAACAATGGGTGGATCCCATTTAAACTAACAAACAAAAAATGACTTAAGTAGCTAGTGGAAAGACATTGAATCAGCCTTCTTTCCTGATCCTTATGCAGGGTGCTGCCTTGACCTCTATGCATAACACGGCACACTGGTCACACAGAGGGTGCTTAACCAGCCCGTGTCAGGACTGTTTCCAGTTTACACCAGTACAAACATCCTCCTGTGTACTTCCTTGTCATCATGAGTAAGTATCTCTCAGAGCAGTGAAAAGAATGGTTACAGAGCAGGGGATTAGTCATTTTAACAGGTATCAGCGACCTCCTCTCCAAAACGGCTATATTAACTTATACATTAGTTAACAGCATTTGTAAAATTCCATTATTCCACACCCTGCTCAACACTGGATACTATCCAATTTTTCAAACGTTCGGCAATTTGATGAGTGAAAACTTATATTTTGTTTTCATTTGGATTTCCTAAATTAAAAGTGAGCTTGCCCATGTTTTCCTAAGTTTACTGGCAATATGTATTCATTTTCTCCCAACTGCCTTGTCATATGCTTTGTCCATTCTTTCCACTGAGTTGTCTTTTTTTTAAAATATTGATTACCTCTAGAATATTAAACCTTTGAAGATTAACTATGTTGCAAACATTTTCCTCCAGTCTGTCTCTTGTCTCTTAACTTTGTTTATAGGGCCCTTTGTTACACAGAGATTTTAAACTTTGATGCAATAAAATATTTTATCCGTTCTCTTACTGCTTTAAGTTTTTGGCTCTTATAAAGGCCTTCCCTACACCAACATTTCCTAAGGCTTTAACAGTTTTATATTTTACCTTTATGTGTTTGGTCAATTTGGAATTTTGGTAAGTACAGTGTAAGACGTGTCATGGACACTGTGGTTGACTCATCAATGCTGATTCGACCCCTGGAAATCGGTCCAAGCCAATGAGCTCTCCCCTGGCGGCTGTAATTGCAGTTGACTGAAGGAGACAAAAGGGAAGGAATTTTCATGGTGTGACTCTCTCTCTCCTGATAATGTAACAAGGAAGCACGAAGGCCAAACTGCCACCAGCAGTCACCTTGCAACTTCAAGGAAAACCAGATGTGGGATGAAGGTGACGCTTGAGGATGCTGAGAAAGGCAGGAGGAATCTGGCACCCTGATGACATCATGGGCCTCACCGGGCACTGCTCTGCTTTTGGACTTCACGTGTGATAATACATCACCTAACTGTTAAAAGCCAGTTTGAGTTGAGATTTTTCTGCTCCCTGAAGTTCAAAGTAACCTAACTGATTAGTGGATTTCACTACAGAAGAGTGCCACTACCCTGAAGACACCATAAGTAAAGGTCCTGGGGAATGAGTCACCACGAGGAAAAGCCACCTTGGAAGGAGACTTCTAGCCCAGGATCTAGCTTGACCACGGGTGGGCCAGAGATAAATCCTCTAGCTGAGTCCTTCCCCAGTTCATGACCCACAAAATCATGAGCAAAAGAGAGAGAGAGAGAGAAGGAGAGAGAGAGAGAGAGGGAGAGGGAGAAAATGGTTGTGTTTAGCAAGTAAATTTGGGGGTAGTTGTTACACTAGATAACCAAAAATAGTACATCTGTTCATTCCTGCTCCAATATTGAGAATTTATTACTTTATCTTTATGATATGCTTTGAGACTCCAGGGAAAAATTTTCCTCTTTCTTTAGTCCTTATAAAACTTGTGTTTTGAACTTCCATTTCCAGAAGATGGCATAGACATAATTTTCCTTGTTCCTCCACTTAAGCACAACTAACCCCTCTGGGTTTTATATATAAAGCAAACATAAGACTCTGAAAGGTGGATGAAATGAAACTTAGGACAGTTTTCTACATTCTGTCCCAATCCTCCCTCTCCTGAGAAAGCCATGGTTAAGAAACAGTTCAATGTGATTCTTTTTTGTATGTTTTTCAATTGAATTAGCTGTATATTCGTGTACTAATAAAATGTATAAAGTATTGTTTTGTGTTTTCTAATGAAGTGGTATCATACTATATGTATTGTTCTGAAACTTTCTTTTTTCCCACACAGAAATATGTTTTGGGGGTCTAGCTATACTCATATGCACAAATCTACCTCATTATCCTTAACTGATCCATTGCATTCCACAGTATGAATATACTAAGATTTATTAAGTCATTTCCTCATTGAAGGCTTACATCTTAATTATAAAATCAGTTTGATATGTTTCATGATTGTATTGAATTTATAAATTTGAGGACAGTTGATATCTTCACATAATTGAGTCTTTCCATCCATGAACATGGTACATGACTCCATTTGTTCCTATTTTTAGAATCTTCAGTAAAGTTCTACAGATTCTTGTGTATCTTTTATTGGGTTTATTCAAAATATTTAAAAGTTTAGCTTGCTATAGCCAATGGTATATGTTAATTTTTATTACATTTCTATATTTTTCTACGTAGTTACTCCCAATGAACAGAAAAACTGCTAATTTTTTCCATGTTGATCTTGTATCCAGCCATCTTTCAGAACTCTCCTATAAATCCTAATAGTCAATTGATTACCTCAGATTTTCTGTGTAAGCAATTACATTGCCTGAAATGATACTTTGACCTCTTTCCAATATCTATAACTCTTTTCTCCCTCCATTCATCTCTCTCCCTCTCTCTCTCTCTCTCTCTCTCTCTCTGGTCTTATTTCATTTACTGTGCCCTTAGTATTGATATAATGTAACAGTGGGCATCCTTGTCCAGATCCAGACTTTAAACCCAAAGTATCTCATAATATACCAGTAGGTTGTTTCTAGTAGATTTTTGTTAGATACATTTTATTTTATCTTTTTGATTAAAGAAAGAACTCTGGTTTTAGTAATTTTGATCATTAAGAAAGTTTAAATCTGCATATCAATCATTTAAAAATATTTTCTTTTTCTATTCCCAGTTGGCTAAGAATAATTTTAGTAATTTTGATCATTAAGAAAGTTTAAATCTGCATATCAATCATTTAAAAATATTTTCTTTTTCTCTTCCCAGTTGGCTAAGAATATTTTTTACAGTGAATGGGGGCTGAGTTTTTTTCATAGTGTAATTCTAAACCTTCCTTACATTTTTATATTCTTACATCACTACTTGGTGATGGTATATTAACTGTGATTGTCATAATGTCTGGGTAGATGCTTCCCTTTTCAACATGAAATATCCCCCTTTGTCCTTTATAATACAATTTGCCTTGAATTCTAATTTATCTAATATCTCATATATTCTAATTAATATTGCTAAACCTAATTGACTATGGTTAACATTTGTCTGATATGTTTTTATATTTTTTATCTTAAGCTTCTTAATATTATTTGAGAAAATAGTTCCTGTAAGTAGCATATATATATGCTACTGTTTTTTCAAAACCCAATCTGAAAGGCTTTGTCTTTTATAACAGGTGGGTTTAAATTAGTCACTGAGATTACTAATCTTTGGACTAATCCTGATATTTTACATATTTATTTTGCCATGATTCTTAGTTGCTTGTTATTTTAAAAAAATTCTCTTTTCTGTCCTTTCTTGGATTGACCCAATTGATTCCAGTATTTTTTTCTCCTGGAAAAGCTATGCATTCAATTTCTGTTCTTCTAGTGACTGTCCTTAAAATTTTAACATTTACTTAAACTTACTTTTTCCTTATATCTGGACTAAATCAGTAAGAATCTCCTTCTCATGAATAAGATTAAAGAATTATTATACTTTTTCTTTATTTCTCCCCTACTCCATCTTGCTTCTGGGGCCCAAACTCCCAATACCTCTCAGTGTTGATAACTCTTAGAATCTTAGTTCTATGTTGATAGTATCAACAATAAACATTATTTAGACTTAAGATTTGGGAAGTTCTTTATTCATTATTAGTTCATTTGTATATAGTTTTCTTCCTGCTGGAGTATATCCTTTATTAATTCTTTCATAGTCTGTGTAGGTGGGGAATTTCTGAGACATTGAATGTCTGCAATGTCTTTTTATTTTGACAGTTAAAAGACGGTATAGAGTTCTACAGCCAAAGTTATTTTCCCTCGGAAACTTGACTAGAAGTATTTTATTTTTCTTTATGGGATATTTTAGGATATTGTGTTGGGAGGTTTGTCTGTTTCTGTTTTTATTGGCACCCAATGACTCCTTTGTCTTTCTACAGTTATGAAAGTTCCCTAAGATTTCTTTACACATAACTACACCAAATTATCTTATTATAAAACTCCTGTTATTGAATAAATGCTGGCTTTATCTTCTATAACCATTAACTCCCATCCCCCGCCCAATATCTCATAGTTTGTTATTGATATATTCTAGGAGGGTCCTTAAGCTTGTTTCCCAGTTGTGTTCACTTTTTTCTTCAGTCTATTGAATTTTTATTTCAGCAGTCAATCTTTACTTTCCTGGATCTCTAGTTTTTTACTGATGAAAGTTTTCTTGTATCTTTGCTAAAGTAATACATTTATCTTCTTTTTCACTTGTTCTCTTCGATGTTTCTTTGCATAAATATCCTTTGTGGAGTCTGGCGTCTCTCTTTCATGGTGTTTCCTGGCTGTCTAGTGACTCTTGGTGTTGTGCTCATCTTTGTATTTGAGATTCCACAGTAGCATCTACTCACTGCAGTGAGAGGAGGGAGGCAAGTGCTGCTGACCAGGATGGTTGTCTAGATAATCTTCTGGGAGTGAGTTCTCACCTTTCCTCCTGGCTTTCTAGAGGACTGGCCTCTCTCTTTCACTCGAATCCCAGTACTCATAGCTCTCACCTGTAGGCAAATATGTCTGCAGCCACAGCAGAGGAGGAGTGAGGAAGTACCACATGAATACCATAGATGGAGCTGTTACAGATCACCCTCCGTTTGCACCCAGGCCGTCTTGCTCTCAGCGTCACCCACCTCTAGCGCTGCTCCCACCTTCTGTAAGTTTCCTGTCAGCCCACTCTTGGTTGCTCTTCCTCTTTAGGAATTCCTCATAATATACTCCTTTTCCTCTTTTCTGTGTTGTCTACCTATTTATTTATCTATTACCTATGTATTTATCATGCATTTATCTATCTATCATCTACCCATCTCTGTTCTTGTTTCTATCACTTACAGTGAGAGGAAAAGGCTATGGCAGAATCTTAGTCTGCCATTTGACCAGAAACCCCTCAAATATTCTTCTTATATTTTCAGAAGAAAATATTGTAGAATAAATCCAAATTGTCACTTTTACGTATTCTAATAAATACAGGCCCTCACGTACAGCTGTGTGACTCTTTATAAAATTTCATGAGCAAAATGTTTCTTGAATTTGCATTCCGTTCTCATGGAAAGATCTTCTTGTCAGCATTATGGAATATGGCCGCTATGTTCCCTATAATAATCAGATCATCTCTAGCAGCTAATAACAGATACGGGTAATAAGTACATACTGAGGGTGTGGGTAAGGAAAGAAGAAGGGGAAATAATTAACATTTACTGAGTGTCTGCCATGTTCTAGGAGCTCTTTTTATATTATCTGATTTAAGTTGCACAAACCCTCTGTAAGGTAGAGACTGCTGTGTTTCTTCACATTTTACAGATGAGGCATCTCTTGGTGGTGTGCTCGTCTTAGTACTTGAGAATTCATGCTAGAATATAGGCTGTGTCTGTTCACTGCAGTGAGAGGAGGGAATGAGTCTGCTGCTGACCAGGACGCTTATCCAGATAACCTCTGGAGAGAATTCCTGCCTTTCCTCCTAGCTTAGCAGGAGTCTGAAGGTAATCTTCCCACAGTCACAAGATGAGGAAGGAAGAGAGTTGAGATGTGAACCCCTGCTCCCAGCATATCATGTATCATATTTGGCTCCAACAAGTTTTCTAAGAAAGTGAGATTTACTATATCATCCTGAAGTACTTTATTCCTCAGTTATAATCCCTATTCCATATTCTCAAATTAAGAAATTTGTTAAGCTTTATTTTTTTAAAAAAGGAATGCATACATACACATGCATGTATTCAAAATCTAATTACAAAAATTTTATGGCATAGTTTTCAATATTTAAATTCAGTTGATTAAAAAAAATCTAAGGATTGTAAAACATAAAACAGACTAGATTGTGAGGTTTTGAAGGACAGTCATATTTATTGTAATATCCTCAACAGCTGACACTTCATAAATGCCATCCGGAATTGTTAAATAAATGAGCAAACTCCAGAATCTACACTCAGAGCTGCAAACTGTTTGCAAGATTAGTCTGAAGAAGAGATTTCCTTCCATCTTTCCAATCAGCAAAATCAACATACACACTGGGCATCACCCAAATGGAAACACGCCCTCATCCAGGCTGCTATGTAGGAAGACAGACCCAATCAGTATAACCACAAGTGAACACTCTGCCTTCACAGGGGCTGACCCTCTGGGGGTGGGTGACTTCTATGACAAAGGCATATGGTATTTAAAGACTAAGAAAATATGTTTTTCTTTCCTTAAATAGCATGTTTTGAAGTAAATTTCAAGAAACGTATTTTTTAAACAAATAGCACCTCTCTCACATTTTGCCAGACCCATAAAATGGATGTGTTTCCAATTGGGATGGCTGATGACAGCACCACAACCACATCTTCCAAACACATGCACTGGCCTTCAAAGACTTTATACCATCCAGCCCTCGGGGCTGGTCAGCTTTCTATACTTCCACAGGACACTAGCTAGAACCATTTTTGTAATCAAAATTTCAAAATGACTTAACAATCCCAAGAACAAACAAGAGTAGACCCACACCCTTGCACACAGTTCATCGTGAACATGAGGCCTGGGGACCAGCAGTGGGGCCCGACCTCTACTTTGTCTATAAAAAGGCAGACTCTGATCCAACTCTTCCTTCTCATTTCGTTCACTCAGATTAACTCACCTTCAACCCCACAAGCAACCTCTCAACGCACTGGCAGCATTAAATGGTTTAAAATACACTTCAAACACATACTTCCTATGAGAAACACATATTTCTCTTACTTGTCAAAATCTGTCAGGGATATGAGAATGTGCTACCTCATTCACAGGTCGCATTCTTTAACAATCATACTTTAAATCTATTTTTCTTCCTCCAGGGGGTGTCCAAAGCCATTTAGCCATTTTGCTTCAATGTCCAGTCTTTCTCCAAAGGGCACACCCTCTGTGTTCACAGTGGCTCCCTGTGAGGAGGGTTTACTGGTGGGCTGTGGGCAATCACTCTGAGACTTTCCCATAAATCACCTGTACCAAGTGCCTAACACCAGCAAAGCTTACCTAGTAAATGAGGCTCATTTTTTAAAACACGCATCCTCACGACACCTGTATGATTAGCAAGTTCTTACATCAAAGATATTACTTATCTAGGGCTTCCCTGGTGGCGCAGTGGTTGAGGGTCCGCCTGTCGATGCAGGGGACACGGGTTCGTGCCCCGGTCCGGGAAGATCCCACATGCCGCGGAGCGGCTGGGCCCGTGAGCCATGGCTGCTGAGCCTGTGTGTCCGGAGCCTGTGCTCTGCAACGGAAGAGGCCACAGCAGTGGGAGGCCCGCGTATCGCAAAACAAAAAAAAAAGATATTACTTATCTAAATTATTATGCTCTATGGATTAGTATTTTCAAAATACAGCTCCATTAAAGGGAATGCTGGTGACAAAGAAAGAATACAAACACATAATACAATGAAGCATATTATGCTTCTATCTTTATGGAAATACAAAGTATAAGTTAGTTTTAACTGAGATTTAAAATATGTTAAATACTTATTATTCACATGAAACAGAAATTAAATATCAATTTCTGAAGAAATATGAAAATAGGATAATTCCTTCATTAAAATGTTAATATCACCAAATAATTCAATTAAAAAAAAGACGATATCATGTCTTCAAGAGAGACATTGTCTCCTAAAAGCTTATTGTTTGTGGTAGATAGTATCTTTGTCTGCTTTTAACAAGCTTTAAATGCATTTTAATAAAATGATAATTTTCACTCTAACAAGTGAAAATTCCAAGATGCATAATTTTGAATTATAATCATGCACATGTGGGATTTTTTTCAGTTAGTCCATCAGATTTGGTCAAGAACTCAGACACTTTTTAGAAATTAAAAAAGATGTCTTGTTCTTATTAATAATAAAAATATGTGATAATCAATTAAGACAATAATATAATAAGTGTCACTTTACTTAATTAATTATTAAATGAGGCAATAGGGACTTCCCTGGTGGCACAGTGGTTAAGAATCTGCCTGCCAATGCAGGGGACACAGGTTCAAACCCTGGTCCAGGAAGATCCCACATGTTGTGGAGCAACAAAAGCCGTGCGCCACAACTGCTGAGCCTGCGCTCTAGAGCCCGTGAACCACAGCTACTGAGCCCGCGCGCCACAACTACTGAAGCCTGCGTGCCTAGAGCCCGTGCTCCACAACAAGAGAAGCCACCACAACAAGAAGCCTGCGCACCGCAACGAAGAGTAGCCCCCGCTCACGGCAACTAGAGAAAGCCCGCGCGCAGCCACAAAGACCCAACGCAGCCAAAAATAAATAAATTTATTAAAAGTAAAAAATATAAGGCAATAATAATTAAATAACCATAATAATTAAAATACGTGTCACCTTACAACATGCCAGGCACTCTCTTATACGTACTTCACATGTATTTATTTAATAATTAAAAGGTTCCGGCGAGCTAGGTGTCATTGCTGCTTCCTTTAGAGCAGGGGGAGACTCAGGGGCTGGCTCGGGGCCGCCCCAGCCCTCGGTGCTGCCAGACTCCAGGGCAGGCGGCCCGTGCCCAGGCTGGCGCTCCTCACTCCACAAGGGCCAGCTCTCCTAACTGGCTTTTGTCACAGGACAGCAACACACATATGTGGAAGGATGTGCCTCCATATTTTAAACTGCTAGACAACATCCCAGAAATTCTACTCTGCCTCTAGGCCCTTGTCAACTTGTGAATTAAATACACATTATCATTCCAAACGTCTGAATTCTCCCTCTACTAAAGCTAATATGTCACTATGGTGCCAAGCGCTGCATTCATAGCTAAAGTCTGTCGGCTTTTCTATTATATACTCCCTATTTTTAAAATAAATCTTTTAAAAAAGATTTACTTATGATATTTGAAAGTTACGTAGATCGGTACAATAACAAGAAAAGGAAAGAAACAAATGATCCCGCTACCCAAAGGACTGTGCGTTGTAATATAGGTAATGGCCGCTATCAGAACATTCCTATCTATTATCAAAATGTGCTACCCTGTCAGAAGCGTCCATCATAATGAATTCTGCATCCTGCTTTAAACTGAAATTCACCAGTCAGCCTAAGACTCAAAGATCTTCCAAATTCATATTTTCTTGTGATATTTTCTGAAGTCAAAATTTACTCTCAATAAATGAATATAATAGCAAACTAAACAAAACAAATTTTCCTCAAAAATGGTCTTTCTAAAGACTAATAAGCCAATTTCCTACAAATATCCTAGAAGTTTAATTTCTCAGCATCTGAAACTCTGGGTTCCACTCCCAGCTCTATACCGGGCATTGTGCTCGACCTGAGGATACAGGGTCAGAGGGAAGTGCTATCTGGAAGGGGCTCTAAACCTATTCCAGTGAGGCGGAAGCACCGACAGTGTGAGCCAGGCACCAGGGCAGAGGCACCCAAAGTCCCGGGGACCTGATATGGCTTCAGAAAACCACCCTGCAGATGGAGAGGCAGAAGTAAGGGGAGTTGAGGGCACTCCCGGCCAGGGGATTTGTTCAGATTAGGACAGCGGGGGAGCGGTGGGGGGAAAAGTTGGGATGGAAAACTGAAACTCTAAACATAGGCTGGGACAGGTGTGAAATGTCTTAAATAGGAGGCCAAGCAGTGAGGATTTTAAGTTCTGAAGGGGAGTGGCATGTTTTAGCAGGAGGACTCTACTGTCATTACTGAAAGTCCCCTGTGGGGGACGTGGTGGCTCAGGTACCTGCCAGGGACTGCAGAGGAGATGCCTGCAGCAGACCTGAGGGGGCTATCTGTGTGCTGGGGAAGGGGTACCAAAGGAGGGCTGCTCTGAGCGCACACAGTGTAAGGAATCAATGTCCAGACCCTCAATTTCCAGGCATACTCGTCCCTAGCACTGTCTTCCTGAGACGTCTCCCAAGCTCCAGGTCTCCCTGCCCCGCCTTCCCTTTCACAATCCTCCTTCTCCTGCTTTAAACAGGAATGGCATACCTCTCACCATGCTGAATCTTAAGGACTTTCCACACTGGATAAAACCCAAAGAGGAAATCAAAAAATAACCTAGAAACAAATGACAATGGAGACACGATGACCCAAAACCTATGGGATGCAGCAAAAGCAGTTCTAAGAGGGAGGTTTATAGCAATACAATCCTACCTTAAGAAACAGGAAACATCTCGAATAAACAACCTAACCTTGCACCTAAAGCAATTAGAGAAAGAAGAACAAAAAAAACCCAAAGTTAGCAGAAGGAAAGAAATCATAAAGATCAGATCAGAAATAAATGAAAAAGAAATGAAGGAAACGATAGCAAAGATCAATAAAACTAAAAGCTGGTTCTTTGAGAAGATAAACAAAATTGATAAACCATTAGCCAGACTCATCAAGAAAAAAAGGGAGAAGACTCAAATCAATAGAATTAGAAATGAAAAAGGAGAAGTAACAACTGACACTGCAGAAATACAAAAGATCATGAGAGGTTACTACAAGCAACTCTATGCCAATAAAATGGACAACCTGGAAGAAATGGACGAATTCTTAGTAAGGCACAACCTGCCAAGACTGAATCAGGAAGAAATAGAAAATATGAACAGACCAATCACAAGCACTGAAATTGAAACTGTGATTAAAAATCTTCCAACAAACAAAAGCCCAGGACCAGATGGATTCACAGGTGAATTCTATCAAACATTTAGAGGAGAGCTAACACCCATCCTTCTCAAACTCTTCCAAAATACAGCAGAAGGAGGAACACTCCCAAACTCATTCTACGAGGCCACCATCACCCTGATACCAAAACCAGACAAGGATGTCACAAAGAAAGAAAACTACAGGCCAATATCACTGATGAACATAGATGCAAAAATCCTCAACAAAATACTAGCAAACAGAATCCAACAGCACATTAAAAGGATCATACACCATGATCAAGTGGGGTTTATTCCAGGAATGCAAGGATTCTTCAATATATGCAAATCAATCAACGTGATACACCATATTAACAAACTGAAGGAGAAAAACCATATGGTCATCTCAATAGATGCAGAGAAAGCTTTCAACAAAATTCAACACCCATTTATGATAAAAACCCTGCAGAAAGTAGGCATAGAGGGAACTTTCCTCAACATAACAAAGGCCATATATGACAAACCCACAGGCAACATCGTCCTCAATGGTGAAAAACTGAAAGCATTTCCACTAAGATCAGGAACAAGACAAGGTTGCCCACTCTCACCACTCTTATTCAACATAGTTTTGGAAGTTTTAGCCACAGCAATCAGAGAAGAAAAAGAAATAAAAGGAATCCAAATTGGAAAAGAAGAAGTAAAGCTGTCACTGTTTGCAGATGACATGATACTATACACAGAGAATCCTAAAGATGCTACCAGAAAACTACTAGAGCTAATCAGTGAATTTGGTAAAGTAGCAGGATACAAAATTAATGCACAGAAATCTCTGGCATTCCTATACACTAATGATGAAAAATCTGAAAGTGAAATCAAGAAAACACTCCCATTTACCATTGCAACTAAAAGAATAAAATATCTAGGAATAAACCTACCTAAGGAGACAAAAGACATGTATGCAGAATATTAAAAGACACTGATGAAAGAAATTAAGGATGATACAAATAGATGGAGAGATATACCATGTTCTTGGATTGGAAGAATCAACATTGTGAAAATGACTCTACTACCCAAAGCAATCTACAGATTCAGTGCAATCCCTGTCAAACTACCACTGGCATTTTTCACAGAACTAGAGCAAAAAATTTCACAATTTGTATGGAAACACAAAAGACCCCGAATAGCCAAAGCAATCTTGAGAACGAAAAATGGAGCTGGAGGGATCAGGCTCCCTGACTTCAGACTATACTACAAAGCTACAGTAATCAAGACAGTATGGTACTGGCACAAAAACAGAAAGATCAATGGAACAGGATAGAAAGCCCAGAGATAAACCCACGCACATATGGTCACCTTATCTTTGATAAAGGAGGCAGGAATGTACAGTGGAGAAAGGACAGCCTCTTCAATAAGTGGTGCTGGGAAAACTGGACAGGTACATATAAAAGTATGAGATTAGATCACTCCCTAACCCCATACACAAAAATAAGCTCAAAATGGATTAAAGACTTAAATGTAAGGCCAGACACTATAAAACTCTTAGAGGAAAACATAGGCAGAACACTCTATGACATAAATCACAGCAAGATCCTTTTTGACCCACCTCCCACAGAAATGGAAATAAGAACAAAAATAAACAAAGGGGGCCTAATGAAACTGCTAAGCTTTTGCACAACAAAGGAAACCATAAACAAGACCAAAAGACAATCTTCAGAATGGGAGAGAATATTTGCAAATGAAGCAACTGACAAAGGATTAATCTCCAAAACTGACAAGCAGCTCATGCAGCTCAATAACAAAAAAACAAACAACCCAATCCAAAAATGGGCAGAAGACCTACATAGACATTTCTCCAAAGAAGATAAACAGACTGCCAACAAACACATGAAAGAATGCTCAACATCATTAATCATTAGAGAAATGCAAATCAAAACTACAATGAGATATCATCTCACACGGGTCAGAATGGCCATCATCAAAAAATCTAGAAACAATAAATGCTGGAGAGGATGTGGAGAAAAGGGAACACTCTTGCACTGCTGGTGGGAATGTGAATTGGTACAGCCACTATGGAGAACAGTATGGAGATTCCTTAAAAAACTACAAATAGAACTACCATATGACCCAGCAATCCCACTACTGGGCATATACCCTGAGAAAAGCGTAATTCAAAAAGAGTCATGTTCCAAAATGTTCATTGCAGCTCTATTTACAATAGCCCGGAGATGGAAACAACCTAAGTGCCCATCATCGGATGAATGGATAAAGAAGATGTGGCACATATATACAATGGAATATTACTCAGCCGTAAAAAGAAACGAAATTGAGTTATTTGTAATGAGGTGGATGGAACTAGAGTCTGTCATACAGAGTGAAGTAAGTCAGAAAGAGAAAGACAAATACCGTATGCTAACACATATATATGGAATTTAAGAAAAAAAATGTCATGAAGAACCTAGGGGTAAGACAGGAATAAAGACACAGACCTAGTAGAGAATGGACTTGAGGATGTGGGGAGGGGGAAGGGTAAGCTGTGACAAAGTGAGAGAGTGGCATGGACATATATACACTACCAAATGTAAAACAGATAGCTAGTGGGAAGCAGCCGCATAGCACAGGGAGATCAGCTCGGTGCTTTGTGACCACCTAGAGGGGTGGGATAGGGAGGGTGGGAGGGAGGGAGACGCAAGAGGGAAGAGATATGGGAACATATGTATATGTATAACTGATTCACTTTGTTATAAAGCAGAAACTAACACACCATTGTAAAACAATTATACTCCAATAAAGATGTAAAACAAGAAAAACAAAAAACCCTTTTGATGTCAAAATGAAAACACAGTTTGAGTTCATTTCATCAGGGCACCAAAACATAAATGCCCCTGAATCCATCTCATTAAGAGATGTGTTTCCAATTAAATAATCATAATAGTCATATTCCAATAATCCAACCATAATAATAACTCAATACAGAATCAGTTTTTTAAACAAAGTTTACGGTCACTGGAAATAAAAGTTTCAAATGCGATTTATAAATGTGCGCATGCGTGTTTGTGCGCATGTGTGTACACACATGTGCACATGTATGGATGACTATATGTATCTATGTTGCAGGAAAGTATGACAGGGTAATCATGAAAACTTTTGAAGCATAAAAGAATATTCCATTAGGATAAAATTCTGTGTGTGTGTGGTGGCAGGGAGGGGCAGGGAAGAAGAATTCAAAAAATGTACCAGCACTACCTCCAAATAGTAAAGAAAATATTTTTCACATACTTTTGAAACAGATGACAATATTAAATCACTATGGTATTTATATAATCAAGTGGATCCATTCAGAAGAATGATGTAACAATTCTATTTTTAAATGTCAGTATTTATAATAGATATTTCCTGAAACTGTTTACACTTATGAAAGTTTTAATATCTTTAAAAAATGTACGCAAGGAGGTACCCAGCTTTCTAAACTTCTTTCCATAGGAAGAGGAGCAAAAGCCTCTGCAGAGTCCCATCCAGGTGAGCTGATCGGGGCGTGGTGGCGGCAGTAGACATGAGAGGCCCCCGAGGGGGAAAGGAGAAAAGAGGGCCAAGCCTCCGCAGAAGATGGGCCCCGGGAAGCGGGGGGATTTCAGGCTTGAACAGAAGCAGGCAGACCCTTCTGAACAGGAGGGAGGCAAGCTAAGCAAGTCGACATGCACCGATTTGGAGGGAATTTATAGAGTGGTAGCTGGCTTCCTTTCCCTCAAAGAGTCAGGAGTGTGTTGAGAGTTAGGCATGCAGGGAGCTGGGGCTTGGGGAGAGCGGTTCGCTGAAAACATCGGCCGCGATCCAAGACGAATATGTTGTGTAATTTTCCGAAATGACCTATCAGTAGGTAATCAAATTCCTTAAACAAATGTCCTTGTCTTTTTAAAATCCGAGGCCAGAATTCCCTGAGCACATTTAGAATTCACACCTTATATTCTACTTACTTTATGCAATAAACATAATTTATAGGAAATCTTTATTGAGATCCCTTTAAACAGTATATTAACTGCATACCCTAAGGGGTACCAGTGTATATTTCGTTTCCTCTGTGTGCACGCACGCACACACATGTGGCTGGGTGTGTGTCCCCCATGAGCCCTTTTATTATTCAGTTCATGGAAATAAGAAAGTGTCATTTATCAGCAACGTAAACCTACCGTTAAAATTTCTGAGGCTTGCTTTCTTCCTGCTATGTGCAAGTTATTCTCATTTACTTCAAACAGAAATACATACGTGTTATCAAGAAATGCAAACGCAACCTTCTTCAAGTAATTGGGAATATGGTCTAAAATTATTAAATTGGATTTCTGTAAAGTTGTATATAGGGGAGCACGTCAAATAAAATATCATTTCCACTGAACTTATTCCAGAAACCAGAATTTCAGTTTGTTCATACTGATGATCTGGTCACTTTCTGAACCTAGCCAGTAATTTTACCTATTCATTCAAATACGTTATTTTACTTTTATTATTTTGGGGCTCGTACAGCAAGCAGCCTGTTCAGTGTTAAATAAATATTCACTGCAAATGGAATTTCTTTTTAATTGACTAGTCTGCACTTGTAAAAAAATTTAAGAAGAAAAAATTGTGCATGGAGAGAATGGCATCTGAGTGCTGAAGGGGGGCCCATTGCCTAGGGAACACAGTCAAGAACTAGCTTCCTGTCGGGCAAGTTTGTGACCTGTTTTCTGCACAACCAAATTTCAGGCCATCTGACCAGCTCCAGAGCTCGAGCTTCCCTCCTTTCTTTTGAAGGGTCTGGCCAACAACTTACAGTCTCAGATGACGTTTTCACTCTCGCGCACCCGGCAGCCTGAAGTAGCTTTGCCCCCCAGGCCCCCCCAACTGTCCCCAGCTGGGCACATCCACGAGAACTTGATGGGCTACCTCTCTTGCCATCCCCCGGCTCTCGGACTTCCCTCCTCTGAAGCTGCACTGGCAGCCGCCCTGCATCCCTGGGCCAGGCCGCTCAGCCCAGGTATTCATTCTCTGTATCTTGTGTGACAGCAGATGTCCTGCTGAAACACATATCCTGGCTAATAAAGTATTATGTTAAAAGCCCCTTTCTTGAGGGAAAAAAAGCACACTTATTTGTTGAGTAAAAACTGGATTCATTCATGAGGTTTTACTCTTAATAGATTTTGAACACACAATTGCACATTTTACACGAGTTAAGGCTCTTGTTTAATCAGACCAAATCAGAAACATGGTAGGTAAGTAGGTTTGGCTTTTGTCTCTACGGCTTTAGACAGACAGCGAAGTCCTACGTGTGGGACTCATGCTGTGGAGCTGCTGTTGGCATTAAATGGACTTTCAAAAGTGATTCCCTCCAAAGTCTTCACTGTTGAAATTATAGTTGAAGAAATGGATTTTTCTTTGGTTTGGTGAAATTTGGTTTCACGGAGTTCTGTTGCGAAAGACAGTCAGCGTAGGAAGCTGAATATCTGTGGAAGCTCAGCGAAGGCGTAGACGCCAAGCTTCAGCGTCCCGAGAGCCAGGCCAGCGCGTGCGAGGCCCCCGAGGTCTAGGACCTGACACCTGACAGGGTCCCCTCCTCCCTCCCATCTCCTCGCCCTCTGTTTGAGGAGTTCCCCCTTTCCCTAGGGCGGTACTAGTTAGAATTTTGATTGGTATTCTACACTGAACTAAGAAAATGTTTAATGAGCATAATACTTACATAAACCTTTGTATATATTCCTCCCTTATCTATTCTATAATAAAGTTCACTTAGTTGTGTTGGGCTCATAAAACAAAAGTTTAGAGTTCACCTGGTTCAAACTCCTTCTCATTTTACAGATGGAAAAACTGAGGCCCAGATGCTCAGCAGTGAAAAAGCCAAAAAGCCCGCACAACTTCATCATGAGGTGCGTCCTCTATGAAACAGACTCACGTCCTCAGGCCGGAGGCCAGCTTTATAATAAGGCCTTTTTGGTATAACAGTGTCTGAGTGCCTGTGATAATATTGTTTCAGTTCTAAAAGAAACTAATTAATTTTCATCAAAAGCATTATGAATAAAAAAATCAGATGTGCTGAAAAATGAATTAAAACTAATGAAGGAATATCACCAACTGAAAACAGGTTGATTTTAGTTAATTCGGACAAGAAAGAGCCAAGTACTATTTTGCAGAATTTTAACAATTTCTTCTCCACAATAAAAGCTCCTTTTTTAAAAAATAGCTAGAGACAACGTTAATAAATCACATTCCATCTGTAGTCACAAAGAAGACAATTGGAAGCCAGAGTATTCAACCTGGTCTGGAACACAAAGCAAGATGAGCCCACGCTATGCAGGATTCTGAAGTAAACGTAAGTCAACAGAACGTGCTGGAAAGTGGCTCAGTTCTCCCTCTTGGGTTGGCCCCACGCCCCATGCTAAGCCCAGCGTACCAGAAGGCAAGAGCCGGGACGGTCCGGCTGCACCGAGCTGCACAAGTTCCTCCACTGCCGAGTCCCACAGGCTGCTCCCGGGTGGACCCCTGCTTTCCGAAGTCCCCAGGGACTGATGAGGGGCTCACGCATCTTCACCCCGTAGGTATGCGAGCTGGGCCACCTTCCTCCCCTTGCTGACATACGCTCTTCTGAGTTGGGCCTCCACAAATACTGCAGTAATTTCTTGGCTGTACCTGTGGTGACACCACGTTCTCTTTGCCATGTAGACTCAGACACCCTGTCTGAGCCAGGGTTAAGGGCTGTCCGGGGGTCGATTCCAATGACGCAGAGTGAGGAAGACAGGGGTGCGTTCCTCACCCTTGGCCAGCACGTCAGCTGGACTGGGTTGCTGGTCTGGTGGGGTAACCGAGACCTTCCTCAAAGTGTTTAGGTGACTTTCCCTGCTTGTTGTATGTGACACATACGCTCAGGGCCCATGGCAGCACAGGTGAAGCTTGTGATCCCAGTTTCGGCAGCAGGTCTCTCATTAAGCGGCACAAACTCCCAGCCGGCCCCCTGAATTAACTGGAGGCTCACAGCTACTGAGGTCCATGTGGGTTCTCTCTAGGGCAGTCCTTCGCCGGTTTAGTATCAGAATCACCTGGGGAGCTGGCTGAACCACAGGTTCAGGGACCCCATTCCCAGAGACCCCGCTCGGTAGGTCAGCATTAAGACTCTGAGGCTCTGAGCATCTAACGGGTGCCCAGGTGATGCTGATACTGCTGGTCCCCAGACCATACTTTGAGCGGCTTTGCTCTAGAGCCTCTGAAGAGCGCTACTCTCTAACTCTGCTGTTCAACCAGCAGCAGCAACTGGGAACTTGTTAGAAATCTTGGTTTTCTCTGTGCATCTGAATCACCTAAGTATCTGGTTAAGATGCAGAATTTGATAAAGTAGCAATGAGATGGAGCTCAAAATTTTGCATCTCTAACAAGCTCCCAAGATGGTGTGACAATTACTGGACCGAGGACCACACTTCAGGTCTGGCCCCATCCTCTGCGGCTATATAGTAACATCATCTGGTGCTTTAAAAAAAAGTCCTGAAGCAGCCTGGGTGAGTTTCATGGGCATCTAGGGTTAAGAAACAGTGTCATATACTTAAAATATACTTAAAATATTTTTACTCTATGTCGTTACTTTTCCTATGATTATGTGAAGTATATTGGCCCAGCACTTTTCTGAGTTTCATGCTACTTGCCCTCTGCCAGTGTATCTCCCATTTTCCCACAGTCCAGGCACCCTTAGTAGGGCAGCCAGGGGTCCTCATCTCTACCCCTCTGCCACCTCCTTCCCTGTTTCAACTTTCATTTCCAAACTAAGCATAGACCTCTCATTACCACTTTCGCTGAACATATGGGCTTTATATATTTTTGCCCATATCAACCATAAAAGAATTTTGAAAAACCATATCCCCTTCACATATTTTAAGTTTACATTTAAATAGGTAAATTTAATTTCTAGTGTATTTTATAAACTTATTTATTTATTTTTGGCTGTGTTGCTGTGCACTGGCTTTTCTCTAATTGCAGCGAGCGGGGGTTACTCTTCGTTGCGGTGCGTGGGCTTCTTATTGTGGCGGCTTCTCTTGTTGCACAGCAGGGGCTCTAGGCGTGTGAGTTCAGTAGTTGTGGCTCACGGGCTTAGTTGCTCCGTGGCATGTGGGATTTTCCTGGACCAGGGCTTGAACCTGTGTCCCCTGCATTGGCAGGTGGATTCTTAACCACTGGGCCAGCAGGGAAGCCCTCTAGTGTATTTTATTTTATTTATTTATTTATTTATTTTCTTGCGGTACGCGGGCCTCTCACTGTTGTGGCCTCTCCCGTTGTGGAGCACAGGCTCCGGACGCGCAGGCTCAGCGGCCATGGCTCACGGGCCCAGCCGCTCCGCAGCACGTGGGATCTTCCCGGACCGGGGCACGAACCCATGCCCCCTGCATCGGCAGGCGGACTCTCAACCACTGCGCCACCAGGGAAGCCCCTAGTGTATTTCAAACAAAACTTCAGATCACTATTTTCAATGAATCTAAAGAGACCTGGATTCTACTGTGAAATGATACCTACCGTCACTCGTTTAAAAATCTCCTTTTAATACCTAGAAATTTTACATCCTTCAATCCACAGCGGAATTGTTTTCCACTGTAATATGTGTTATGTCTGAAAGCCTTTTATCACTGTTCCACACTTCTCTACATAAGAAAGGAGAGCTATTTCATTTTTTCAAATTCCTGTGATCCTAAAACTGTAAATGTTAAAAAAAATTTCTGAGTTGGTTATCCATTCTAATTATTATTAATACTTAATAATCAAGCCAATATACATCATTACAAATTTTGAAAAATATTGAATATAAAAAGTAAAATTCTACTGGAAATGCATCTCAGTGAGATGAATGAGACTGTTCTCTTTTTAATTAGTTCATGGCTGAATATTACTTCTAGCTAAAATGAGAAAGTGTTCAGCATCAGTTTTATTTCTAGTTTTGTTTTTATAAATGTATGCACTGAGAAAACTTATTTTCATAAATAAGTAGATGGGAATGGAAGTTTTTTCGTAACAATGTCAGTCACTTCTTTGACATTATTCCTATGGTTATGCCCAAAGTCACATAGTAATTTATCATCAAACATTATTTTTAATGATCTACGGGCTGACAACTTGATTAGGTCCTCCTTCCATTTTGTTGAAAGTTACAAACTGTAAGCCACTTGACTTGCAAGAGGATTTCTTACCCAGTTATTAAAGTCATCCACTTTCTCAGCACTGACCCCAATGTTTGAAACGATCCTTTGTCTGGCAGGTGGAGGGCTTGATAGTCCAGAGCAAGGCACCAAAGAACGGTTATTAGCATTTGGTGGGAGGGATGCTTTCCTTTTGCAACTGAGAAAGGAAGGTGAAGGGTCTGCCCCTCAATTGCTGACGCTCCTCAGGCAGATCAGTCCAGGAGACAGCACGTGTGTGCGTTTGGGGGTAGAAACTGATTCCCCGAAAAGCATCCATCTCTGAGGGTCCCTGGAGTAACTGAACCCTGAGCTGAAGATCCCGGATCTAGATTAACCCCATCTGTTAGTGGTGAGCAGAGGGGACGTGCCTTTGCCCAAACTAATGCCTGCAGGGACCAGGCAGCAAAAACGACTTCACTGAGCAGTGTGAGATGCTCTCCAACTTCTCTGTCTGCCTTTCATTCACTTCTCTTTGGTAGAGACTGGGCATAGCAAAAGATTTCTCTGCTATAAGAAAGAGAACAGGGCAAACACTATAATAAATGGCACCTGGCTGGTGTCCTTGTTGGGGCCACAGTCCGGGGCAGTTGGGACCCTGGCCAGGTGGGTAAAGGCACACAGGGCGCGAGCAACAGCTACTTAGCTTCAGCTCACCGTTGTCCTGAGGCGGATGTGCGTCCCGCGCCACCAGCTCTTCGGTATTCACATGGAACCTCCTGGTTTCTAAATGGTTGTTCACATTTCCTGAACAGTCCTATCTGGGCCTCTGCTAGGGCAGAGCCTTGCTCTTGTCTTGGAAGTTGCTACATCCAGTCTGTGAATAGAGCAGTGTCTGCTGACTCCAGGCACTGCTGTTCCCCCCTCAGGGCGGCCCTCCTCCCCAGCTCTTCAGCCATCTAAGTCTTATTCAACATGTAGGTCTCAGTTCAGCATCAGACCCTCAGGAAAAACCTTCCCAGTTCCCCCAGACGTGGCTGGGGTTTCCATAGTGACCTGTGCTTCTCTCTATCGTGGCTCACATGCTTGTTTTAATCATTTATTTAATGAGATGACCCTCTCATCCTTGGCTTCCCTAACTGTCCATTGCCTAGCACAAGGCTTGGTGCATAAGAGATATTCTATAAATCACTGTGGAATGGTCATTAGCATTTGCCGTGCATACCACGCAGGCCTTGCATTGAGCACGTCTTTCGGGCACCATTACTATAGATTGTTATAGACCCTGGAGATGTGCAGTGCAGCTGCCCCAAAGGAATGACTGACCAGTTACATTTGCTAAAGGAAATTCTCCCCCTACGAACTGCTGCACAGCCACAGACCTTCGGTAACTGAACCTTAGGTATGTATCCCGCTCATACGAACAAGGGGGCCTGGGGTCAAAGTCTTACTGGTCATTACCAGCCCTCACCACTTCTAGACAAGTCCAGGAGCACGCAGAGATCAAAGATGGGTCATGTGGGTAGTTTCAACGGGAGTTCTTTTTGTACACAGAGTGTTAGGCATTCGTACAGAACTGTCCTGTTTAATATGGTAGTCTCTGGACACATGGGGTACTAAAATTAAAATAAATTGAAATTAGTAAAATTAAAAATCCACTTTCTCGATCGCACTAGTCACATTTCAAGTACTCAATAGCCCCACACTGTAGAGTTCAAACAGAGAAAATCCCCGTCATCACAGAAACTCCTACTGGCTCATAGGCCACAGCGCAAATGCTCCCAGCTCAGTAGCTAATGTGAAAGAACCAACGTAAGATTCAGAAACATTTCTCTCCAAAGAAGAGGGCCGTCAACACAAACACCCAATTACCTCAAGAACGAAGAATCTTAATCTCTCGTCTAAAACACCTGCCCCTCACATAGTTCTGAATCTGCAACAATTTAACATTCCACAATGAATGTTTTCCCAAAACAAAGATCAGTGTGCTCCACAGGAAGACTAGAGCCTCTGCCTCAGGAGGATGAGCTCAACTAAACAAACTGTTCAAACTGGGGAGGTGGCCAATTCGTCAAATAGTTTTTGAGCCAGAATAGCTTCTGGCTTCTCCACTTTTAAATAGCGGCTCATGTATTTTTAAGGTATTGTGCAGGCTAAAGGCAACGCAGTCAAGGAGTAAACATATCCCACGAATGGCTGGTTTGGACTTCTGATCTAGAGTAATACCCTAGGAAAAGAGCCACAGAGGAGGAAGGAATGGGGAGTGGTTATGGACTGAACTGTGTCCCCCTAAAATCCATATGTGGAAGCCCTAACCCCCTTGTGACTGGATTTGTAGACAGAGCCTCTAAGGAGGTAATTAAGGTTCAATGAGATAATAAGGTTGGGCCTCAATTTGACAGGACTGGTGTTCTTATTAGAGAAGGAAAAGACGCCAGCCATCTCTCCATCCCTTTCTCTCTCTACTCTCCTCCCTTTCCCGCTCTCCCCATGGGTGCCCAGGGGACACAGAGAACACGGCCCTCTGCAAGCAGGGAGAGAGGTCTCACCAGAAAGCAACCCTCTGGCACCTGGCTCTTGGAGTTCCAGCCTCCAGAACTATGAGAAAATAAAAGTTATTTAAGCTGCCTTGTCTGTGGTATCTTGTTATGGCAGCCTGAGCTAATACAAGAGTCTTAACTTATATATCTAAGTTACTTTATGTATATAAGTTATGTATATAACTTACACGTAAGTTGTGAGGAAATCAATTTCTACAAATCACATATTGAATGGCTTAGAGATGAAGAACTTATTTTTAATAGTCCATTGGTAAAGCAACTCGTTTTTAAAATTACCATCTGACATACGGGGCTTGCAGAAAACGAGCACTGCATTATTTCACACGGCTCAGTCAGTTTTGCCCGCAGAAGGGCCCCACTCATGAGAACAATGACGCCTACGGCTTGAAGGCTATAATTCCACTGACTTGTTGTATTTATTTCTGACATAATCCATCTCTTGAAAATTTTCCATATTTTCTCTATAAAAGCCCACATTAATAGTCATATAAATAAGAACCATTGTGAACTCTTTTCAAAAGTTGCTTCAGAGACTTCCCTGGTGGTGCAGTGGTTAAGAATCCACCTGCCAATGCAGGGGACACGGGTTCGAGCCCTGGTTCGGGAAGATCCCACATGCCACGGAGCAACTAAGCCCGCGAGCCACAACCACTGAGCCCGCATCCTGCAACTACTGGAGCCTGTGCTCTGCAACAAGAGAAGCCACCACAATGAGAAGCCCGTGCACCCCAACGAAGAGTAACCCCCCGCTCGCTGCAACTAAAGAAAGCCTGCGCACAGCAACGAAGACCCAATGCAGCCAAAGATAAATAAATAAATAAAATTATTTTTTTAAAGTGTTGTTTCAACACACATTTTGCATATATTAACTTCATCTTTACCAACGCTATTTTTTATAGCAGGCGAAGGATTAGAAATGGAAGTGGCAGAAACTCAGGGTGTGTGGGAAGACATCCATTCCCCAACTTCCCCATATTAAAAGTGCTTGCTTGTCTTCTCGTCCCACCAAAGTAGGCTCTGATGGCAGAAACCAGTCTGCCTTGACCATCAGTATATTCTCAATGCCCAGCATAGTGCTGGCACTTACCAAGTACTCAATAAGTATATGTTGAGTGAAGGAAATAATGGATGATGGATGGATGAACATTCTGGAAGAATCCGGGACTTAGTACATGTTTTGGGATAGGTAAGAGCTGGGAACACAGAAAGGCAGTGAGATGACTTTGTATGGAATTGAGAAGAAGAACCTGCCTTGGGGCAGGGAGTACAAGGACACAGGCTAATTTAATTTCCAAGTGAAAATGTCCAGCAACACCACGGATTCTGTTCTCAGGGCCCGACGTCCGGGATCACTGGGTCAGACGGGCAAGCTTTGTCCCCTGTCACCAGGAGCTGCATAATCTCTTGGATGAGGGAGAGACAGACACAGAGGGAAGCCGGAGACCAGTGAACCAAACAAAGTCACTAAACAGAGAAAAGTCAATAATTGAAGAGATGCACAGGGGCAAGTCTCCCATTTTAGGGCATCTTTGCTAAATCAGGCAAAGAAGTTAAAAACTTAGAAGATAATCAGGATTTTAGAGTCACAGTGGACTTGAAATGATTCATCCAACTTTCCACTTCGCAAGGAATGAAAACCGAGAAATGTCTGGAGAGAACATTTGACCAAAGGTGATACTTAAAGTCACAGAATCAATGAGTCCTCCAAGGAGAAGTAAACAGCAGAAAAACAAATAAAACATTGCACCCAAGGACTAGACAATGGAGAGTCCTCACACGTGGCGGTAAGGAGAACCAAAAAGAGCTAGAAACACCCAAAGAAAAGGAGCTGGAGGGAGAACAAGAGCACAGTCAGTGAGAAGGTACCTGAGAAGCCAAAGGTGGGGAGAGATGAAGGAAAGGAGAGTACAAATAGTGGCCCATTGCACAGGGCGAAGAATGAAGACAGGAAAAAAAGCAATGCATTTGGTTCCTAATTGCTTCATTCATTCACTGAATGCGTCTTTACGGAGTCCCTATTACTTTTCACGTATCCTTCTAGCTGCGTGGGAAAACAGACAAAAATCCCTGGCCTCGTGGAACTTCCGTTCTGGTGGAGATAAGACAGTACACATAAAGAGATGAGGTTGTAGGAGATGCCGACTTGCTGGGCGACACTCAAAGCGGAGACCAGGGGAGCAGACAACAGGACAGAAGTTACAATGGTCCTCAGTCACACCGAGCCCCGTCCTACGCCAAATCTCCTCTTCTTAATTATCTCACTGGTGCCGCATCTCTCCATACATGAAAGGGAAGGTGAAAGTTCTGCTAACAATGCTCTTCTGACCTCGGAAGCAAAATTAATTGCTCCCTCGCCTGTGCTTCCACATTTTCTACCGAAGTCCGTTTCATTTGGCATTTAACACACTGTATTCTTGTCATTTGTTCATGGATCTGCCTCTCCTCAAGAAAAAGCAAGCTCAGGAAAGGCAAGAACCATGTGTCTCATTCATTTAGTCTCCTCAGTGTCAAGCACAATGCCTGGTAGATATGAGATGCTCAGTGTTTCTGAACAAAATACCAGAAAGGAAATCTGAATTTTTTTAAATGGGGGGGGTTATACATTTTGGAACAAAAATGAGACACGAAGACCCTAAAAGTCAAAGGAAACGACCCTGCAGCACTTCTGACTGCTTTTCCTCAGGTGTACAGGGATGAACACAGAAATGGTGTAGGGGTGACTCCAGAACAGAGAAGTATGCAAGCTGTTCCCATAATGATGATAAGGCTACTTTTCTATGCATCCTTGAGTGTTCTTCCAGGCTAGGGTGATATTCAAAATACTTAATGACCACCATGCCCACATGGTAGTGGTACCAACCAATTAACACAGAAGCCAGTGGAGGCACAATGGTTTCATATCCAGTCCTTCGGGTGCAGACTTCACAGGTGGATACAATCCAGCTAATCTCAATGCCAGTACAGAGTTCAAGGATTTTCATCAAGAACATGCTTTCTGTCATAATTGTTTTAAATGTTGTAACTCAAATGAACAAAGAAATGAAAGGCTCTAAATATTTCCTATTCATTTTATATTTCTTTATGATAGTAATATTTCTGCATAATTTTTTTCTGAGGCCATTTTCTCTATTCGGTTTGGTCTTCCTGAGTAGACCAAAGACATGTGAAACCCCTGAAACTCTCTCAAATGAGCTAATAACCAAAGGTCAACCTCTTTGTATGGTTTTTCTGCATAAATCATTCTGACTAATCAGTGTGCTTCCCAAAGTCGCAAGGAAAGGAAAGGCAGAAGGCTGAATCCTGGAGCACATCTGTGCTGGAAACCTTCCCAAATGAGAGCAAATCTTTGTGCGATTCAGCCCTGTCTGAATTAATATAGCCATGGAGTGACACGCTGACAGGGAGATATACTAGCATGTGCAACAATCTTTCAAGGAAAGTGAAAGGAGAAGGATAGTGTGGGACACTTAATACCAGATGGGATGCAGCTCAACAAACTCCATTATCAGTAAAACAGGCAAACAAACGACCAACCCGCTCCACGGGGTCAGCTGAACGCGTTGCCACCACTGACATTTCTTTTCAAGTTCTAACTCCTACTCCGAAGTCCAAGTTGGGGACCAAAATGAAAAAATTGTCGTTCTTTCAAGTCTTTCACTAGAGTTTATGTACTTCTGGGTTTTTGCTTGTATCTTGTTCCCTCGGAAAATCACACAGTGCGGCCTTCAGACTCGCCAGAGGGTCGTTCATGTCTATAACTAAGGTGAACCAGAAAATCCCCAGCTCACTTTTTTATGATTTTATAAAACTATGCAAAATAAGAGTCCTCAGGATCCACCTTAAGGAGCTACACTTGCCAGATACTCCTGGGCCAACAGCAAGTTACACTGACAATCAGAAGTCACATTTCTTACGCTCTCTGACGACCTGCTTTGCCACGTATAGAGCTACACCAGGCTCTGAGTGTGGGAACTGATTTTGTGCCCAGGAGGATATTTCTGAAGATCACAAAAGGTAAGAGGGTATAAGCAGAATAGTCACCTGAAACAACAGAGACTCACAGGCAGAGACCATTGCTAAGAGCTCGCTGATCGGAGCACAGAGAGTCTACATCTTAAGATAAATTCCTGGCTTCTATTATTTCTCATATAAATTCCATCCTTTTTTTAACATCTTTATTGGAGTATAACTGCTTTACAATGGTGTGTTAGTTTCTGCTGTATAACAAAGTGAATCAGCTATACATATACATATATCCCCATATCTCTTCCCTCTTGTGTCTCCTTCCCACCCTCCCTATCCCACCCCTCTACATCTCAGAATCAAAGTGTTCTTGGAAAAGTGGGGAATCCAGCACTTTGGATCTGGTAATGGTCTTCACAGGAGCTAAGTGGACTTTCACTTTAACAATACTTTAAACAATTTTCTTAAGGCTTGATTTAATATTCTCAGCTACCGTGCAAAGATCTCCAATTTTACTTACGTGCTGTAATTGCCTTCTATAAGAGCCTTCTAGAACATCATTTATTGTGATCAGTAATACAACATTATGACTAAGTGGTAAAGGTAGATCTGAGCCGTTATCAGAAGGTGACCAAATGTTGGCTGCATACACAAAGCAGCAGCCAGATTGAGGACTTTCAACATGATTTTACAGATTGAAAACAATTCTGCACTCAAATAATCTACAAGCTGGAGTTCGAAGACCTCAAAAACTCTTAAGGAAGAGAAGCTAACCAGATGTCTCTGAATTAACAGATTCAGAATATTGAACTCGTTCATGAAAGGAAAGAGTACTGGGAAGTGTGCGTCATTTGTATTCAATGACCGAGAAAATTGTATTTACAACTAACAGCTAGTTCTGTGGTCTCATCTCAGCCGATAACCATTACTTTGCTTGAGGTTTCCCCAAACAAGATGTATAAAGAATAGATGTTAAAGTTCATAAAATGATTGTAAGGAAAATTCAGTTTTCTATCCCCTTTGTCTGTGCCCTCTAAATATTTCTTATCTTTCCATATCAATTATAGTGTCAGAGAAATCAGACAAAGTACTTCAGTGAATGTAATATCCAAAGTGATCAGAGCTAGGAAGATACTTACTGCATGAGTAAGTTAAAATGCTGAGTCACTCTCCATATAAGGTTTGAAATGTTATGCTTCCATATTATGAGCCTAGAGTGAAATGATCTTAAATTCTCAGGCACCTAAATTCAGGATGTGGCTGAAGACTGGACCCAGAGCCAAGGGTAAAAGTCGTTAGGGTCACTTCTATTTACGGGTCTAAAACCGCCACAATTAAGAGAGTCCTGTGTTTAAATATCTGAATATAATCGTTTAAATTGGTATGGTTAACAAAGGGGCAGGAGGAGAGGTGGTCTGGAGAAATTATGAAAGTTGAGTTCTGGCATCAAAACAGAAGCTCTCGCTTTTTAAAGCACAGCCAAGCTCCTCTGAGGCCGGGTGTGTAAGAGCTCTTGATGGAGAATCTCCAGTGCAAAAGGAGGGCTGACTCGGAGGACGGCTACTCTTCCCGAGTTTGGCCTTTTCCTTGGGCTTCCCTCATCTGTACACATGTTGGCACCAAGGGCTTGCCCAGCCTCCTTCCAGGAGAAACGAGGGGGTTTGGGAGGCAAATAAACCTTGACTTGAATTCTCAGCTCCCCATTTACTATTCTTGGGATTTCCATCATTAACCTAACTTAGGGCCTTGGTGCCCTCAGCTTTGAAACAGGTTGGTCATTAAGGCACAGGGCTAATGTGGAAGGAAGGTGCACATGAACGCCTGTCACCAGCTCAAAGAGCACCAGTGCCCTTCCTCTACCTATGCCCTTGGGGAATCACTTAACAGCTTATTTGTAAATTCTCATCAAATCTGATATAGCTTAGAACAGCTTTGCTCTTATATCACCTAAAACTCTCACTTCCGCAGTTCAAGGTGACATATAAAGGTTTTCAACACAGATTTGAAGAACTGCAAAGAATATAATTTCCAGTGTATTTTAATATTCTAGTATATTTTAGTAATATAAACTACTGCAGCACTCTTTTATATGTATCCAAAGGAACCTAAATATTTGATAGAGTAGGTCTAAGGATTTGATACACAGCATCACCCATTTAAACAATACATGAACAAGCACGAATTTTTAATATCAGAAAGTTTACATCATTTCTATTTTTCTTCCTGAACTGGTATTTCCATTCTACTCCTCCCACAGAATTTTATCTTAATTTACTATATTTAAGGATTTGAAGTATTTTATTGTTCACCCTATCATAGCCTCTGAAAAAAATATGTATATAAATTAAAAATTCCCAGCAACCATATGACTCTGGGCTGGGGTTAAAAAAAAAAAAACCTTCTTGGATTGAGTTATTGCTACAATTATTATTTGCAGTCTGTAAAAGATAAATACATGTATAACAAATTTTCATGAATATTATATATAAAAGAAAAAAAATCACTGGAAATGCATCTCTCCATGAGACGAATGCAAAGTTTACCCTAATTCTAATCCTACTTTTCTTTTTTGTAGAAATAACTGCTGGGAAATTTTGCTCATAGCAAAAAGTAGATGAGAATGAAGGGACTTTTGTTATAGAAATATCTCTTAATTGTTTAAACACCTCTGAGTATACCAAAAGTCACAGGGTAATTTATTAGTTAGGATAGACCACGTTTTGTTCCAATAACAAATAAACCCTGAAATCTCAGTGCTTAGCACACCAAGTTTTATTTCCCACTTATATGGAGTCCCATTCAGCCGGGGTGATTCTCCAGGGCTGTTCTTTCCATGCACTAATTCAGCCTCTGGGCAGCTTCTACCTGGCGGCCTACCATCTATCTCCATGTGTGGCCCGGCCACTGTGGGCCCCAGGGGGAAGGCAGAGCATGAAGGTGACTTGCTGGCTCTTAAACACATGGCCTGGAAGTGACACACTCCCTTCTACTCCACATTGAGTGGAGTTAGTCAGTGGCTCCAAACTGCAGGTGGGCTGGAAATGTCTTCTTCTCCTAAGAGCAAGGGGACTTTCTGTCACTTAGCAATCAATCACCAGAAATTATCTGTAATAAAATGTCAGCTGACAATGCATTTGGGTGTTGCCTCATTTGGTAGACAGCAGGGAATTGAAAACTCCCGATTTATAAAATGATATATTTCCCAGTTACTAGAGCACTTCACTTTCCCAGTTCTGACACTGATATTTAGAATTATCCCTTTGTTTGGCACCTGGAAGTTTGTAGCCTCAGATAATGCCTGTACTAAAGATTCGGGATGGATGTGACATGTGCCCATAACAGAAGAGCCCCCTGACACACAGCCATCCTCAGGATGATCTGATTTTAATTTTTTAATTTATTATTATTATTTTTTTGGCCTCACTGCAGCTTGCAGGATCTTAGTTCCCCAACCTGGGATTGAACCTGGACCTCGGCAGTGAGAGCGTCAAGTCCTAACCGCTAGATCGCCAGGGAATTCCCAGGATGATCTGATTTTAGAAAGCGTATAAGAAATCACCTGGAAACAGATGTCCTAAGAATTATACATGCCTGCTCACCCTCTTGGAGACCTGTGTGCACCCTGAGGGGTACTCATAGCCCGATCTGAAGAGTGTTGCTTTGGGAGAGTGAGGACGTTGGGCATCTCAAATGTGTTCAAAAGTTGAGGGCAAATCACAATTCATGGTTTAACCCGATGCCCTAAGATTTACCAAGGGTGAAATCAGGCTGAAATAAGTCACAGAGGGGAAAAGAAAGACAGACTGGGATGAGGAGAGATGGGAATTCCATGGAAAGAACATGAGTAGAAAACAAAAATAACCCAGTTTTGTCTTGTGGAGGTGGGAAGAGAATTAGGGCCTCATTATTTTTTAATCACTTTGTCCTTTTTTTCTCAAGTCTGGTTGAGAATCCCCAGCTGTACTCTTCTTCTGAACCTCATTCACCACCATTTATACATACACTGGGTTCGGAAACAAACTATTAGGACTGGCATTTTCATTTCTGTCTTTGAACTGAAACCATAAGAAGAAAACAAATCCCTAATGCAGATGAGGTCTATCAGTGGGATGGCTCCGTCACATTTTGCATGCGAGCTGCCCCAAGGGACATCTAAAAATTCTCATTTTCAAGGTACATAGGATGCCTTCCTACATCTGTTTGCTTTCAGAACTTTCCAATGGGCTGTGGTTTCACTTTTGCCTGGTAGGTGGATTTACATATTTGTGTACTTAGTTTTAACTAAACTAACTCTCACAGGGTAGATAACTGGATACAAAAGTACACCTGGGAAGAAATCACAGATGTGAGTTACTCACAAGTCTAGCACAAATGAGCGACACAGACACAAATGGCAACATTGACACCTGTGCTCTTTATCAGCCACATTCCAGGACAAACTTGTCCAGAGAAAAACTATCAGGAAGACCAAGTAAAGTATGGATTTTCATTCACAAACTGTATATTGTGCTGTGAGACATGAACTAAAGACAGAATGAAACTTTCATGATTAACAAGATACCGTTTATTTCACCTTTCAGTATTTCACCTTTTTGTATGATAGCTAAACACTCATACTTTATAAACAGCTCAGTAGGCATATACCAGGGGTGAATGTCAAGGCCTCCTTACTGATGGTGTGCCTATAAAAAGGCTTCAGAGACCACAGCCTAGACTTAGCTCCTTCCATAACCAGCTCCGGGAGGTCTGGGCAGAGCATGTCTTATGCTTCATTACGTACCCTACTTAGCAGGTCAATACATGCTAAATGATTAAACTCATCATTCTACTGTAAAGTACACTTCCTGTTTATGTTTCTGAAAATTCTGGCAGTAAAGTACCATTTACCCTATAAAGCCATAGCTGGATCTGAAATCGGTCATTTATAATATAGACACTGCCTCAGGATTGCTCTTTAATAACATTTCAAACCGTTCCTACGGCTTTGGCCATCCAATTCATGTCAAAGAACAACTGAAAGGCTTATGCCTGGCCCTTCTCTCGCTATAATGTTAGAAGCATGAAGAAAATAAGACAGAATTTTATCCGGGCACACAAAAGCCATGTTTTACAGGGCAGTCCTCTTGGACGACTGTTCCTAGACATTATTCTCAGGAATTCACTTTCAACTACTAACCATACATGAGGTCTGCAGTTAAATTAGAATTATAGAGGACAAAAGAATGTTAAGTGGTCGTCAGAACTGAAAGCAAAGGTTTGCCAGCCTGAAGGAGGATCAGCTGAAATGATACCCCATCTGCAAATGTTGTTTGAGGAGCAGACATTTGAGCAGTCATTTCTTTTCTAATTTAAGCTTCATCTCCAGCAGAGAATCTCATTACGCTGGACACTCCGAAGACTGGGTCAGAGCTGATGGTGTGTCTAAGGTATGTACAACGGCATTTAAACAATAATTAGTTAATCCCTGTACAGAATTCTTCTCATCTTCAAAAGGAAACTCTCATTTACATATTAATTCAGTTCGGAAGACCTGATCCACACAAGTTAACTTAACGTAAAATCTTTAAAGTGAAAACCAAAAACAGGTTGGCAGGTGCATAAAGCTTCCCTGAGTTTGACCTCAGAATGGAAATGTGTACTCTCAGGCAAGTTCATCCCATTCTCTTTCTGGTGTGCAGCTGAGCCACGGGAGCCAGCGATGAAAAATTCATGCAGGGTTCTTCGGCAGTCCCACCTATGGCCTTAACGTCTGCTGGCTTCACGTCACATTAAAACTTGAAAGTGAATCCACCCCCGCGATGGTGGCAAGCTTTCACTGGGAGCAGGAGAATGGATAGCTCAGAGAAGTCCTCTCCTTCCCGACAGGAAATACCTGTGCAGAACATGCTGTAACTTACCCTCTTAACCATATAAAAGGGCGGGGGGGAGGTTAAGGGATAATAATGCACAAAACAGCAGGCGGTACCATGACGGGGCTGCGTTTCACTTCTAATTGTCATGCGTTTTAAAAATTTTATTTATTTTTATCTCAACCGTCTTTATCTTTTGCTTCCCGCAAGCTTCAAGTGCAGCCAGAATATTCAGCAACTGAAAAGGTGGTGAGGTTTTGAACTCTCAAGTACACAGGTGATTGGGAAAATCTGTCATCTCCTCCTGTCAGCTGCGGGATAGCGCATCACGCACTTTGATGTTTCGAGGCAGGGCTGGCCCTGGGTGCTACTCCACCTCGACACTAGGCTGTCCCTGCAGGAGGAACAGTTTATTACGACGACTGCAAACAAGAGGTGGGCCGCATAGCACTTTCCACTTTTAAATTAATTACAGTGCAATCCACCAGGAATTTAATTTCCAGTACCCTACCACCTTGATCGTATTCACTACAGAAATGTTCCCTACTTTATTCTCTGATGCCAAGGGAAAATTTATCATCGTTAAATGATAATTGGCTGTAATATCTTTAGATTCTTCAGAATTGCTGGCCGGCAAGTTTTTAAAATTTTTCATCAATCTTGTTTGGTGTTTTTACAAAGCCTACATTAGGAAAAAAGATGTCTAAGCCTGCAGAACACACTGCATCTTACTACCTGCATGAATAGGTCTTGAGAGTATCTAATTTCATAATAAATCTGGTGGGGTTGTGCACCCTCCGTATTTCACAGCCTCACACGGTGCTGGCAGGGAAGTCCTGAACTGCAGTTTCCCCCCTTACAGCGTTCATTGCAGTCCAGAAAGGAGCAAATTTAAACAATTAATTCTGGGGAATTCCCTAGCAGTCCAGTGGTTAGGACTCGAGCTTCCACTACAGGGTGCAAGGGTTCAATCCCTGGTGGAGGAACTAACATCCCACAAACCGAGTAGCATGGCCGGAAAGATGAAAACATAAGTAAATAAAAATGAAAATAAATAAACAGGGACTTCCCTGGTGGCACAGTGGTTAAGAATCCGCCTGCCAGGGTTCAATCCCTGGTCCAGGAAGGTCCCACATGTCGCGGAGCAACTAAGACCGTGCGCCACAATTACTGAGCCTACGCCCTAGAGCCCGTGCTCCACAACAAGAGAAGCCACCGCAATGAGAAGCCCGCACACCGCAACTAGAGGAAGCCTGCGCACAGCAACAAAGACCCAACGCAGCCAAAAATAAATAAATAAAGTTTAAAAAGAGACTATTTAAAATAAATAAATAAATAAACAATCAATTCTGGGGTCTTCTGCAGATTTATCAAGATTTCTGATCTTTAGAGGTTTTCAAAATAGAATTTTAGTGAGAAGATGCATGATCGGGTGCCCTTTAAATTTTAGGTAAATCTAACACATCCACAGTGAGGTTCACCCAAGAATTAAAATAAGGCCGTTTCCTCAACCTCCTTACTTGTCACATTTTACCTGGTCCCCATAAAAAGCAGAGGACACAGGCGGGGACAGAAGGCAGGTTTTCTCCTAAGATTTAAAATAAGTCCGTGCACACCATCAGCTTCTTTATATCTCACCTTCTACACATTTTACCCAGTGCCAATGAAAAGATAAAACTACACAAGGAAACGAAATGCAACGCAGTTAATTATAATATTTATGAGCTGCTTCCAATACGCTTCTTGGTTAGATGCTGAAATTATTAAAAAATTTACATATTCCAATTATCTAACGCATGGTATGGCGTTAGTACGGCAACTTACAAATTCACTGTATTCGTTTTATTTTCTACTGGCTTTGTAGAGTAGGCATGTAGGAAACTACTAGGTGCAGACTATTTCATACCTTCGTGATGTTAGCATCAAGTTAACCAGAATGTTTGTGGAATTTTTTTCCCCCCTTCTAATAGACTAAGGTCAATTTTTGTGTTTCTGACTCAGAATTCCACCAATTTGACCTATTATTATCCTGGTATGTATATTACAACTGAGTGCTGAATCAGATTTGCTAAACAGAATAAATGGCTCTAATTATAAAAGTTGGAAGTCATTAAAATTATCACAATATATTTAATAACAAAATTTCCATCTTTTATTATTAATACTGAAAAATCTCCATAAATCACTATGATTCTTGATTCATAGGGTCCTTTAAATAGCAGTACAACACGCACTGGACTCTGTGAGCCCTACACCTAATCAATGGACACAACTCTCTGAAGTACCGCAAAGGGCCCGCTGATGGCCAGATCTGTATCGCTTGTGGTCTGGGGCTGAGGACTCAACTCCTAGAAATTAGGAGCTGGTGGCAGGGTGGTGGCCACCTAGGAGCACTTGCTGGGCAGGTGCGGGGCATGTGGGAGCACACGCAGTTAATGCCCACCGTCTCCTGACCGTGGTGCTGTTAACCCAGTAAACTCTATTAGGCCTAAAGCAACTGTATCCCTCAAGGACCAGGAGAAGCAAACACTATGGTCTATCCCGCATATGAAACAAAACTTTTCAAACTACCCGAAGAGGAAAGCCATTCTTTCAAGGTGGTTTTTAAAAACATGACATCTACCACTATACAGACAAATCCACTTAACTCACTCTTGTGTGACATGATCATAATATTTTGAAATCTACCATGACCATTTCCCAACTGTATTTTCTCAACAGCATAATCACTGCATTTCATACCATGAAGCTTCACGCTGCAGACATTTGGTAGCATCTCTGAGACGCACTTTTGCTCTCTTTGAGCTCCGAGTTCTTGCTTCTGGTCATTTCCCCCTTCTACGGCAATCAACTCTTCCTAGTAGAATTTCTGGAGCCTTCTTTCAAAGGCCAAATATTTAAACTAAGTTGCCTAAACCAAAACATCCTTAAATCAACTGAACATTTAACTGTGATGTGTGTGTATTTTCTTCATGATCCGGGCTTTTAGTTACTCTTAAGATATACTCCTAATTTTAACACAACTCAGTATATATATATTTTCTCAAAGAGTTTTTTTTAATTAAAGTAAAAGAACATAACCTGTGGCCTAATCTAGTCTCAAGTTTCATGGATACAACTCCTTACAAGCCAAAAGATGTTTTGTTGTTGTTAAAAACCATACACATTAACAGAGTACAAAAGCAACAATGTTATTTTAAATTCCCCCAAACAAATAAGATCCTGTATTCAGAATTAGTGGTCAGATTCACATTTTCTGCCTATCAGTTCAAAGAAAGCAACTATAGACATTGGATCAATACTGAACCATAACCACTAACCCAGAGAGGTAAGATTTATTGCAAAATGCCCCATGAGATGGTGGTTATTAGTTAAATCCAGAATTCACTGCTTTCACAATGACCATGTGGGATCTGGGCACTCACCTGCTATGCTCAGGTGAATGAGCGGGCTGGTCTTGTTCTCCCCGTTCCTCTCGTTGACGGCCTGCACGTAGTAAGCCCCTGCGTCGCTGGCCGTCGCTGCCAGGATCACCAGCTGGTTCTCCAGCGTGATGGCTCTGTGTCAGGGAAGAAAAGAGACAGTGTCAAGGCCGGTCCATGGAGCTTCGTATTTGTAAGACAGATTAATTTACCAGGCCGACCATAAGGGAATGTCCAGAGTTGTTATTGTTGTTGTTGTTTTAAAGGTTAAAAAAAGATCTGGAAGGACAAAAACAAATCCCCAGGCCGACCTGAGGAAAGAGGTGGCGGCTGAGCCTGCTGAGGTCCAACGCTGCGCTGGCTTCTGCCAGGGGCCTGGGAGCCCCAGGCGACACGTCCGTACCAACCCTGGTTGTGCAGAAGATGGCCTTTTGGAACATACACATCCAGAGTTTGTTGCAACTCAAAGGTTCCTCTGGGAATTCGTAACAAGACAGGTTAGAAGAAACTCTGGAAGAGCTGGCCTTTTTCTTTCAGGCAGGGCTCTGTGATCACACTGGACCACCAAACCCTGGACCCGGGGCGACGAAATTTATTGTGATTTCTCCACTCCCAGGGAGCCTCATTAGAGATTTTGTACATCTATTTATAGACTAACGGGTAGAAGAAAATTTGTTAGTGGGCACAGTGCTGACCTCTTCAACTCAATTTCCCCATAATTACTAACCCCAGGGCTGCATATTCTCCACCTCTGCTGTCTCTCCACACCCTCAGGTGCTGACCAACAGTCTAGGTGATCATCCCTGAACCCTTCTCATATATTCCAATTCTACTGTGAAAAGGAATCTCTGAGACACATTTGGCCCACCCTCCTTCTCTTAAGAAATGAGAAAACAGAGGATCAGAGAGGTTAAGTTGTTTTTCCAAGGTAAAACAGCAAGGTAACAATACCAGAGGGAGGACTAGGTCTTCTCACAGGTAGACTGGTGCTCTGCCAACCATACCATACACAGACTCTCGCCCTTACTTATTTAAAAGAAGAGGAAGAAGAAGAAAAACAGCAAAGACACAAATTCCACAAATCCAAATAATCTTTCAGTAAATGGGTGCCCCAGTATCCTTTGCTCACGTTATAGTTCTATATTCTTTTTACTAGTTAAGGAGGTTGCGGGGTAGAACCTGCTAAAAATCAAAAACAAAAAAACAAAGGTAAGTGATCTTCTCCTTGGCTGGTGAAGTGCACTTTGAGGGTCAGACACATTCTGAGCACCAAAATGTCATTTAGCCTACACTCTCATGCTCAAAACACTAGGAAACTCCTGGGACCCGGGAGTCCCACAACTGCGTCACTCTACGGATGAACAGTTTTGTTTGTTCATTTTCAATGCTAGATAGTCATAGCCCTTCTAGAGTCAGCTAAACTAAGATCTCTATTCTAGTAACATAAAAAAAACACGCAGGATGTAAAACCGGGGCCTCAGATGTAAATTTGGTGCCTCAGACGTAAAACTGGGGTCACTGATGTAAATCTGTGACCTCGGATGTGAATCTGGGACACAGATGCCTGTCAAGCCCAGGCGGAGTCCCTGGAGCGCTGGGCGGTGCGGGCGGCACAGATGGCCCGGCTCTGACCCTGAGGACACCAGTCCGCCACTCTGCCCCTCCGGCAGCTCTGGGTCCCCATTGCCACGCACCAGCCAGGTGGTTCCAGGGATCTGGATGTCCGTGTCTTTGGGGGACCATTACTTCGCCTGCCACATGCTTGTGGGATCTTGGTTCCCAGGCCAGAGGTCGGGCCCGAGCTTCTGTGGTGGGAGCTCCAAGTCCAAACTGCTGGACTCACAGAGAACCTCAGACCCCAGGGAATATCAATCGGAGTGAGGCTGCCCAGAGGTCCTCCTCTCAGCACCAAGATCCAGCTCTATCCAACTGCCTGCAAACTCCACTGCTGGACGTCTCAGGCCAAACAACCAGTAAGACAGGAATATAGCACCATCCATCCAAAAAAAAAAAAAAAAAATGAAACAACAAAAAGATATGTTACAGATGAAGGAGCAAGATAAAAACCTACAAGACCAAATAAATGAAGATGAAACAGGCAACCTACCTGAAAAAGAATTCAGAGTAATGACAGTAAAGATGATCCAAAATCTCAGAAACAGAATGGAGAAAATACAAGAAACATTTAGCAAGGATCTAGAAAAACTAAAGAGTAAACAAACAGTGATGAACAACACAATTACTGAAATTAAAAATACTCTAGAAGGAATCAATAACAGAATAACTGAGGCAGAAGAACGGAGAAGTGAGCTGGAAGATAAAATGGTGGAAATAACTGCCAAGGGGCAGAATAAAGAAAAAAGAATGAAAAGAACTGAGGACAGTCTCAGACCCTCTGGGACATTAAACACACCAACATTCGAATTATAGGGGTCCCAGAGGAAGAAGAGAAAAAGAAAGGGTCTGAGAAAATATTTGAAGAGATTAGAGTTGAAAACTTCCCTAACACGGGAAAGGAAACAGTCAGTCAAGTCCAGGAAGCACAGAGAGTCCCATACAGGATAAACCCAAAGAGAAACATGCCAAAACACATATTAATCAAACTATCAAAAATTAACTACAAAGAAAAAATATTAAAAGCAGCAAGGGAAAAGCAACAAATAACATAAGGTTAACAGCTGATTTTTCAGCAGAAACTCTGCAAGCCAGAAGGGAGTGGCAGGACATATTTAAAGTGATGAAAGGGAAAAACCTACAACCAAGATTACTCTACCCAGCAAGGACGTCATTCACATTCGATGGAGAAATTAAAACCTTTATAGATAAGCAAAAATTAACAGAATTCAACACCACCAAACCAGCTTTACAACAAATGCTAAAGGAAGGAAACACAAGAGAAGGAAAAGACCTACAAAACAAACCCAAAACAAATAAGAAAATGGTAATAGGAACCTACATATTGATAAGTACCTTAAATGTAAATGCATTAAATACTCCCACCAAAAGACACAGACTGGCTGAATGGATACAAAAACAAGACCCATATATATGCTGTCTACAAGAGACCCACTTCAGACCTAGGGACACATACAGACTGAAAGTGAGGGGAGGGAAAAAGATATTCCATGCAAATGGAAATCAAAAGAAAGCTGGAGAAGCAATTCTCGTATCAGACAAAATAGACTTTAAGATAAAGACTATTACAAGAGACAAAGAAGGACACTACATAATGATCAAGGGATTAATCCAAGAAGAAGATAGAACAATTGTCCAAGAAGAAGATATGACAATTGTAAATATTTATGCACCCAACATAGGAGCACCTCAATACATAAGGCAAATGCTAACAGCCATAAAAGGGGAAATCAACAGTAACACAATAATAGTCAGGGACTTTAACAGCCCACATCCACCAATGGACAGATCATCAAAAATGAAAATAAATAAGGAAACACAAGCTTTAAATGATACATTAAACAAGATGGACCTAATTGATATTTTTAGGACATTCCATCCAAAAACAATAGAATACACTTTCTTCTCAAGTGCTCATGGAACATTCTCCAGGAGAGACCATATCTTGGGTCACAAATCAAGCCTTGGTAAATTTAAGAAAATTGATTTCGTATCAAGTATCTTTTCCGACCACAATGCTATGAGACTAGATATCAATTACAGGAAAAAAACTGTAAAAAATACAAACACATGGAGGCTAAACAATACACTACTAAATAACCAAGATATCACTGAAGAAATCAAAGAGGAAATCAAAAACTACCTAGAAACAAATGACAATGAAAACACAAAGATCCAAAACCTATGGGATGCAGCAAAAGCAGTTCTAAGAGGGAAGTTTATAGCAATACAAGCCCACCTCAAGAAACGAGAAAAATCTCAAATAAACAACCTAACCTTACACCTAAAGCCATTAGAGAAAGAAGAACAAAAAAAACCCCAAAGTTAGCAGAAGGAAAGAAATCATAAAGATCAGATCAGAAATAAATGAAAAAGAAATGAAGTAAATGATAGCAAAAATCAATAAAACTAAAAGCTTGTTCTTTGAGAAGATAAACAAAATTGAAAAACCTTTAGCCAGACTCATCAAGAAAAAAAGGGAGAAGGCTCAAATCAACAGAATTAGAAATGAAAAAGGAGAAGTAACGACTGACACTGAAGAAATTCAAAGGAGAGAATACTACAAGCAACTATATGCCAATAAAATGGACAACCTGGAAGAAATGGACAAATTCTTAGAAAAGCACAACCTTCTGAGACTGAACCAGGAAGAAATAGAAAATAAAAGCAGACCAATCACAAGCGCTGAAATTGAAACTGTAATTAAAAATTTTCCAACAAACCAAAGCCCAGGACCAGATGGCTTCACAGGTGAATTCTGCCAAACATTTAGAGAAGAGCTAACACCTATCCTTCTCAAGCTCTTCCAAAATATAGCAGAGGGAGGAACACTGCCAAACTCATTCTACGAGGCCACCATCACCCTGATACCAAAACCAGACAAAGATGTCATAAAAAAAGAAATTATAGGCCAATATCTCTGATGAACATAGATGCAAAAATCCTCAACAAAGTACTAGCAAACAGAATCCAACAACACATTAAAAGGATCATACACCATGATCAAGTGGGATTTATCCCAGAAATGCAAGGATTCTTCAATATACACAAATCAATCAATGTCATACACCATATTAACAAATCGAAGGATAGAAACCATATGATCATCTCAATAGATGGAGAAAAAGCTTTTGAAAAATTCAACACCCATTTATGATAAAAACTCTCCAGAAAGTAGGCATGGAGGGAACCTACCTCAACATAATAAAGGCCATATACGACAAACCCACAGCCAACATCAATCTCAATGGTGAAAAATTGAAACCATTTCTTCTAAGATCAGGAACAAGACAAGGTTGCCCACTCTCACCACTATTATTCAACATAGTTTTGGAAGTTTTAGCCACAGCAATCAGAGATGAAAAAGAAATAAAAGGAATCCAAATCGGAAAGGAAGAGGTAAAACTGTCACTGTTTGCAGATGACATGATACTATACACAGAGAATCCTAAAGATGCTACTAGAAAATGACTAGAGCTAATCAATGAATTTGGTAAAGTAGCAGGATACAACATTAATGCACTGAAATCTTTTGCATTCCTATACACTAATTATGAAAAATTTGAAAGAGAAATTAAGGAAACACTCCCATTTACCATTGCAACAAAAAGCATAAAATACCGAACCTACCTATGAAGGAGACAAAAGACGTGTATGCAGAATATTAAAAGACACTGATGAAAGAAATTAAGGATGATACAAATAGATGGAGAGATATACCATGTTCTTGGATTGGAAGAATCAACACTGTGAAAATGACTATGCTACCAAAAGCAAACTACAGATTCAATGCAATCCCTATCAAATTACCACTGGCATTTTTCACAGAACTAGAACAAAACACTTCACAATTTGTATGGAAACACAAAAGACCCCGAATAGCCAAAGCAATCTTGAGAACGAAAAACAGAGCTGGAGGAATCAGGCTCCCTGACTTCAGACTATACTACAAAGCTACAGTAATCAAGACAGTATGGTACTGGCATAAAAACAGAAATATAGATCAATGGAACAGGATAGAAAGCCCAGAGATAAACCCATGCACATATGGTCACCTTATCTTTGATAAAGGAGGCAAGAGTATACAATGGAGAAAAGACACCCTCTTCAATAAGTGGTGTTGGGAAAACTGGATAGCTACATGTAAAAGAATGAAATTAGATCACTTCCTACCACCATACACAAAAATACACTCAAAATGGATTAAAGACCGAAATGTAAGGCCAGAGACTATAAAACTCTTAGAAGAAATCATAGGCAGAACACTCTATGACATAAATCACAGCAAGATCCTTTTGACCCACCTCCTAGAGAAATGGAAATAAAAACAAAATAAACAAATAGGACCTAATGAAACTTCAAAGCTTTTGCACAACAAAGGAAACCATAAAAAAAGACGAAAGGACAACCCTCAGAATGGGAGAAAATATTTGCAAATGAAGCAAGTGACAAAGGATTAATCTCCAAAATACACAAGCAGCTCATGCAGCTCAATATCAAAGAAACAGACAACCCAATCCAAAAATGGGCAGAAGACCTAAATTGACATTTCTCCAAAGAAGATATACAGATGGCCAACAAACACATGAAAGGATGCTCAATATCACTAATCATTAGAGAAATGCAAATCAAAACTACAGTGAGGTATCACCACACACCAGTTAGAATGGCCATCATCAAAAAATCCACGAACAATAAATGCTGGAGAGGGTGTGGAGAAAAGGGAACCCTCTTGCACTGTTGGTGGGAATGTAAATTGATACAGCCACTATGGAGAACAGTATGGAGGTTCCTTTAAAAACTACAAATAGAACCACCATATGACCCAGCAATCCCACTACTGGGCATATGCCCTGAGAAAACCATAATTCAAAAAGAGTCATGTACCACAATGTTCATTGCAACACTATTTACAATAGCCAGGACATGGAAGCAACCTAAGTGTCCATCGACAGATGAAATAGATAAAGAAGATGTGGCACATATATACGATGGAATATTACTCAGCCCCTAGAAAGGAACGAAACTGAGTTATTTGTAGTGAGGTGGATGGACCCAGAGTCTGTCATACTGAGTGAAGTAAGTCACAAAGAGAAAAACAAATACTGTATGCTAACACATGTATATGGAATCTAAAAAAAATGGTTCTGATGAACGTAAGGGCAGGACAGGAATAAAGACACAGACATGGAGAATGAACTTGAGGACATGGAGAGGGGGCAGGGTTAACTGGGTTGAAGTGAGAGAGTGGCATGGACATACATACACTACCAAATGTAAAATAGATAGCTATTGGCAGCAGCTGCATAGCACAGGGAGATCAGCTCAGTGCTTGTGACCACCTGGAGGTGTGGGATAAGGAGGGTGGGAGGGAGACCGAAGAGGGAGGGGATATGGGGACATGTGTAGGCATAGAGCTGATTAACTTTGTTATACAGCAGAAACTAACACAACATTGTCAAGCGGTTATACTCAAATAAAGATGTTAAAAAAACATTCAAAATAAATAACTTCTCATAAGAAATTTTAGCATAATAAAACTTTTTCTTCCTGCTACCTCCTAAAACCTTTTTCAAAACCTCTTGATTTTCAGACATTTTATAAGATTATCTTAAGAAGTTACTGCTTATTCAGGGTTCCCTCAGGATATATTACATTTTGAGGTCTCTACGACTAACTTACCTCATTTCTCATTTAAGAAAATTTCCCTATTAAGAAGTTTTCAATTTTTAGTCCCATAAAAATATTTCAAAAAAGCTTTACTATAATTATTTATGATTCCTTTATAGATTCCTTTATAGAACCATAGAAATTGCTCCATTTTATTTTAGTATATGTTACACTGGCACCTAAAATTAAATATGAATATTTATTACACATGAAGTTACACATTTAATAGTACAATTTAAAAACTGAATATATCATAACTTTTTTCTTTAACATATGATTTTTGGCATACTAATTTCAAATATGCCTATTATTCCTCAGAATTATTCTCCAAAAAGTCCATTAATTCTCTGTATTATTTATGATGTTGTTTCAAGGGTATTGAAAATTAAAAAGTACATAAAGAATAGAAATATTAAAGTTTACATCTGTTATAATTTATAGATTTAAGCTCATTTTTTCTTTTAAATTTCAGTAGTAAAGTCAAAAGTCATGAAGAAAAACCTATCTACTGCCAAAAAGAACACCACAAAAATGCCCAAACTTTAGAGAACATTAGATTGATGAGGATCAATTCCCCAGAAGACTTTAATCTTTTTTCCTATCCATCTCTTTCTGAACAGGGCATTTCTACAAAAGAAACAGATTTTCTTAAAGAAAACTCAAATATCTAAAAACATTCATCAAATTCAAAATTCTGGTGATTGTTGTAATGCTTAAGAAGAAGAACAAGTTTTAAAGATAATGAAGTAGGTACCAAGCAGTGTGTAAACAAAAGGAGGAGGAAGGACAGAATTTTGAGAATCAGAACAAATTAGACCACAGCCTGAATGTAATGATGAGAAGTAAGCTAAGAGATCCTTTAAGACGACCCTTATATTCGTTCATAAAATATTCAGTGATAACTTTAGGTTACTACGTTGGGGCTGACTTCCAACGTCAACTCCACATTCCACCCTTTGACAGCAGCACTGTGGTGTGAGAACTGACCCCACCTGGGGGTCAAGGTTATCCAATCCCTCCTGCTAGTGACTAACAGAGGAAACAAGGCTTAAGCCAGTCAGCCTACAGCATATACCTGGGGACTGTCATTGGTCTGGGGTGGCCACACCTAAGTTAGTTCATCAGATCAATGGGCAGGATCTCCATCCCACGGCTGGGGCTCAGGCTTTTTCTCCCTCTACTAGATGTGAACAAGGAAGCATGCTACCCCAGATGTTCAAGGTGACAATTTTATGGCTGTGAGGGGAACAACCTTAATATGAAGCTGACAATGTTAGTGGCAGGACAAAGAGAATGGAAAGCACCCAGGTCCTTGACCTTGAGAACCTGGTGGGATCAGTGAACTGTCCTGCAGGCCTTCTTGTCTCTGGACCTCTCATTTCATGAGGTAATGTACGTTACTAGTGCTTAAACGTGTTAAGTTAGGGCTTCTGTTACTAGAAGTGAAATACATCCTGATACAGATTCAAAACAGCATACACAATAGCATCAATTTAGGGTTAAAAAAAAAAACCCAAAGAACCTAAAACGTGTATACTCTAGAGTGCATAGAAAAATAATCCCATATATCAGTCTATCTATATGTATACATGAAATGTTAACAGTGGCCAGCTCTAAGTAGAAAGATTCCAAGTTATTTTCTTTCAATTTGTTTTTTAAAATATTTTTCCAATTTTTCCATAAGAAATATCACTTTAGTTATCCAACGAAAAATTTTCAAATTGAATGCAAGGGTATGCTAAGTAATTATGGTAGCAAAGTTTAATAATTTGTCCGTATTTATGAACTACATGTCTTTTACTATAATGTAATTCCAAAGTACTAATTTAAAACTTACACTGATTTTATAGGAAAATTACAGTATTAAGCCAGAGATTTTCTTTTAACTTTATTAAAATAACTATGTATGGTTTTATGTAAAATTATTTCCTTAGTATTTCCCATCTTAATTCTACATTTCAAAATGAAATCTTATAATTCTAACTTCTAATTCCATGGAATAATAATAAAGAAAATAAGAAAAAAAAAATGAAAGCACTTAGTCCAGTATGGGTGAAATGTGCTGCAGCTCAGGAAACCAGAATGCTGGATCCATAAAGAGGAAGTTAGAGGGTTACCAGCTATGGACTGTGAGCGCGGGGGTGGGGGGGGGAGCGGTTCATGTGGCCAGTTGCCCTTAATAGTGGGGATTCCTGACCAAGGAAACACTGCAGTTCCACAGAAGAAGACTCGTTCGAATGGACATTCTCTAAGTGCTTTGGGTTAACACTTGATTCTCGCAGCACTTTCTTGAGGCAGTGGGCTAAATAAGAACTCTCCGTTTCAGAAAAGATGAAACCTCCTAGGAGCTACTGGGGGTCTTGGACCATCAGCATTGATCAAAAACACCTGTGGGGGAAAAGACCCTTGGGAGCTGGGCTCCTACCCCCAAAGCTTATGCATTTCGTGTACGGGGCTGGGGGGAGGGGAGTGGGCACCCAGCTGGGATATGGTCAAGCGTGCTTCCCCCAACACTAGCCAACACTGAGGAGACGAGGCATTCCCCATGCCATACAGAGCATCTACTTTCAGAGCTGTGACACTGACATATTAATTCTTGAAGCACCAGATTTACAGTTGATGAAAACAGCCCAGGGTGTGCCTGCTCCAGATGAAGGGAAAGTCAGGGTATATGTTCCCTTGGATTGCCATGGAGACAGGACCAAATACCTGTATTCACTATTTAGCAACTACCTGCATCCCCAGGTCTGACTTGAGTGGAGGGACTACAACCTGAAACCAGGTACACACTGCCCATGTTCCATGGCGCTTAGATGTGATATGTTTACAAACCATGACGAGTAACAGGAAACAATAACTTTCCCTTAAGAACAGTTTTGGGCCCAAAGGGAGGAGTTCCAGGGGGTACCACCCAAAATTTCCATGATGTACAACAAAACTTTCAATGTAACCCGTATTTTTGCTTTCATACAAAAATAAAGTGTCTTTGGTATTTAATCTTTGACACTTTTTTTTTTAAAGTTTTTATTTATTCATTTATTTTTGGCTGTGTTGGGTCTTAGTTGCTGCACAGGCTTTCTCTAGTTGCTGCGAGCGGGGGCTACTCTTCGTCGTGGTGTGCGGGCTTCTCATTGCGGTGGCTTCTCTCATGGCAGAGCATGGGCTCTAGGAGCACGGGCTTCAGTAGCTGTGGCTCACGGGCTCAGTAGTTGTGGCTCACGGGCTCTAGAGCACAGGCTCAGTAGTTGTGGCGCACGAGCTTAGTTGCTCCGTGGCATGTGGGATCTTCCCAGACCAGGGCTCGAGCCCGTGTGCCCACCATTGGCAGGTGGATTCTCAACCACTGCGCCACCAGGGGAGTCCCGATCTGTGACACTTTTAACACACAGCAGGATGGTAATACAAACATTGATACATACATTATGATGAAAATTCAGTAAAGGGTTCGGTAAAATAAGGACTTTGCCCATAAAATATAAAAGTGTAATACGGGTCTGTGGTTTCACTATTACAAATGTTAAGGCAGCATTTGATTGGCTTGAATTGTCATTTGATTACATCTTTAAAAAAATCAGAGTGCAGAAAAATGCAGAACGTTAGTTCTTAAGCCCTTAAAAATAAAAACAAAACATTTAAAATAGTCCCCATTTTAATTAAACAACTTTTTAATGGGCTGGTTCTAAGGTTTAGTGCTCTGAGGATAATCAGGATCTCAGGCCTCGCAGTTTAATAGCAAAGGTCAAAGCAGACAACTTCAAAATTGATGAGCTTCCCTTACTTGTGCAATTACGAGATCTAAAATTGCTTCCCAGTAGTTCCAGCCATAATGAGTCTCTGGATACTCAATAAATGTTAAGGCACCGGAATGACGTGTTTACTTAGTCAAGAAGTAAACACTTGTTGCTGACCATTTGTTCTGGGTGCAAGAAGAACATTTTATTTATTTATCTATCTATCTATCTATCTATCTACTTATTTATTTTTGGCTGCATTGGGTCTTCATTGCTGCGCGCGGGCTTTCTCTAGTTACGGCGAGCAGGGACTACTCTTTGTCGCGGTGCACGGGTTTTTCATTGCGGTGGCTTCTCTTGTTGCGGAGCACGGGCTCTAGGCATGCGGGCTTCATTAGTTGTGGCTCACGGGCTCTAGAGCACAGGCTCAGTAGTTATGGTGCACGGGCTTAGCTGCTCCATGGCATGTGAGATCTTCCTGGACCAGGGCTCGAACCCATGTCCCCTGCATTGGCAGGCGGATTGAACCACTGCGCCACCAGGGAAGTCCAAGAAGAACACTTTAAAAGCAAGTGAAGAAGGGCTTCCCTGGTGGCGCAGTGGTTGAGAGTCTGCCTGCCGATGCAGGGGACACGGTTTCGTGCCCCGGTCCGGGAAGATCTCATGTGCCGCGGAGCCGCTGGGCCCATGAGCCATGGCCGCTGAGCCTGCGCGTCCGGAGCCTGTGCTCCGCAACGGGAGAGGCCACAACAGGAGTCAGAACCTGGGAGACGTCTGAAGGTGGTGGGCGGGCGTGGAGGAGGGGCCAGGGCCAAGGGGTGCAGGTGCCCCAGGAAGCTGCAAAAGGCCCGGAAACAGGTTCTCTCCGCACCTTCCAGAAAACACAGCCCTACTGACACCTTGATTTTAGCCCAGTGAGACCAATTTCGGACTTCTGACACCCAGCCAGAACTGTAAGATAGCAAATCTGTGTTAAGTCACTACGTTTGTGGTAGTATATTATAGCAATAACGGAAAACTAATACTCCTGAAAAACTTCAGTTTTCTGGGCTCCCGTTTCTTCACCTCTGAAATGAGAGATTCCCTACCTAGCTCACAGAGTTGTGTGTACTGAAAAAAATCAGTGGAAGGTATGTCTATGTGCTAAGCATAGGGCCTGACACTATAAATATTCAACAATGTTCTTCGCAACATGACACAAATCCAAACTTACGGCAAAACTGATCAGAGCTTCCTCTGACAGACTCTTGGCAGCATTTATTCAGTTATTTGTGATAAGAATAAAAGAGAAGATTTTTAATCAAAAGCATTCATAATCTTCCTGTTCCTGTACTTTAGGGCCCTAGTGTCTGGGGTAACAGCAGAGATCTAGGAAGGAGGAGGGCCTCGGGGACTCACACTGAGAAGAGAAACTGAAATCCAGAACTGACCCAGAGAGGAAGGGGAGGGGCGAAGAGGCCAGGCTGGCTACGAGGAGAGAGGATGTGAAGTGACGACTAAGGTTCATCTGAATTTTGTAATTCTTGGAGAGACTGGTAGTGATTTCAATTGCTTTGACGATATTTCTTTTTTGGATGGGCTGTATTATATTTTTTGGCTTTGCCATCAAGCAGGGATAGCACAAGATCTGTTCCATTCACGTGCTCATTCATTCGCTCATTCATTCATTTAATCATGTGACAGACAACTATTGAGTCCTTATTGGAAAGTGTTCTGACAGATCGGAGAGTATAAGGGGTGGTTCATCGGTCTCCACACTCCAGTAGGGGCTGTGTGGTCAGGCGTCTATCACAATGGCTTAAAGTGCTGGCTCCAACCCTAACACCAGACTGTGGTCTCTAAATGCTGTTTCCACAAAAAGGAACCAGGGCGTTTTGGAGAAATGATTAATTATGGGTCTGGGGCAGGAAATGTACAAGTTGAGCCTTGAACATCTGGTATCACATGGGGGGAAACAATCAAAGACAAGGTCACATCAAAAGGACTCAGGAATCAACCTGAAGAAGCTCCCACTGCCCTAAAAGGGCACAATTTGGCATCAATAAGACGTCCCACAAATCAGAAAAAACGAAATAAACTGTCTCAACCTCTGGATAACATAGTCTCCATAGAAAATACCGAGAAATCTACCAAAAACAAACCCCCAAACAACTCATGGAACTAGTGAGTTCTGCAAAGGTTTCAGAATACAAGATAGGTATACAAAAACCAACTGTATTTCTATATAGCAGCAACAAGCATGCAAAAATCAAAATTAAAAATACAATACCATTTACAATGGCTCAACAGAAATACTCAGGTGAAAATAAAAACAGGATTCCTATGTGAAAAACTACAAAAAACACCAAAGAAAGAAAACAAAACTCTAAATAAATGAAAAGACATACGGAGTTCATAGACTGGAAAACTCAACAAAGATTTTAGTGTTCTCCAAACAGGTCTATAGATTTAACATGATTCCTATCAAAACCCCAGAAATATTTTTTGTGGGTGTAGGAAAGATATTTTAAAAATTAATACAGAAGGTAAAGAAATTAAAATGGTTAAAACAATTTCGAAAAAGTATGAAGGATCACTCTACCTGATGTTAAGATTTACTATATAACACAGTTATCAGAACAGTGTGGTATTGACAGATGAAAAGACACATAGATCAAGAGGATACAGACAGGGGCACCACGTGCAAAGGCCCTGGGAGGGGACAGGCGTGTTGTGTTACCACACGGCAAAGGAAGCCATGAAGGCGGGAGCAGACACAGCAAGGAGACAGGGAAGGAGACGCGATGGGAGCAGCCATGCTGTCTGGAACTTTGCAGACCTTCCTTACTCAGGAAAGCTTATCAATGGGAAGGGCCTGCAGTTTATTGCTCTGAGGTCCTTCTTCGTCCTTTGGTCAAGCTTGGTGACCAGAGCCTCAGGGTTGAGGAGGAAGGAGGAAGGAGGAAGGAGACGGGGATACTGACGACACACTGACAATGCGCAGTGGGAATAAATAAGCTATATAAGTGTAGCTCCAAGAACGCAAATGCAGAGCTGAGGCCAGTCAGGGAATTTTGCAAAGAAGGATGAAACAACTCAGTGGACGCTAAGGATCAGGGAACAGGAATTTATGCTTTTAATTATAACCTTGCAGTGATACTGAGAAGAGAATAAATTACATACCCTATTCTCTAAAATAAAAGTAGAGACGTTTAAGAAAAGTTTCCATTAAAGCTACCACAGTGTAAAAAGCAAGAAACAAACAAACAAAAAAGGTTATGGTGATAAAATATTACTTCAAGCTATAAAAAATAACCTGTTACATGAAACAGCTAACTACATAATAATGCCTCATAAATGAAACAGTAATGTCTTACCCTCTGCATCCCTGTCTTCCTCTGCTCAAAAACGGTCGGCTTGGTGTGGCTAGTTTAACTGTGTCTTGGGATGTGGTAGTAAAATAAAAGGAATTTGCTAAAAACTAGATTTCATTGTGCAGATATCTGACTTTGGGCCATTTCAGTTAGTTAAGAACAAAGCGGTCAGTTGATACGAAAAGAAAGTTGAAGGGCGTTAGCTCAACGAGAACCAAGAATTCTGACAGTAACAACTCTGCCAAAGCAAGAACGAACCAGGCTGGCCTGCTGGTATAGCCAGGCTTCTGACACGCCTGTGCAGGTCTGTAAGATAACTCAAATGGTACAAAGGACTCTTCTCTTTTGATGCAGGAATAGAGTGATCGTGTATGTAGGAAAGACACACGTGAAAAATTGAATGCTGCTGTACTTTTTGAGTCATTTGGGATGTGAAGAAAACTACAAGTATAGTGAAGAGCACATCAATACAGCTAGAAGTTGTCCTCGATGAATTTTATACACACACACACACACACACACACACACACACAATGTCATTATCCAAATACCAAGAGATTTAAAGCAATAAGAAAATAGAATTGCTTCATTTCCTTCTAAGATTAGACACACAGGCTAGAAGTTTTCTAATAGAGTCCACTAGGCTATAAAGTAGAAGGCCTGATCAACTGAAAGGTTGGGGACGGGGTGCTAAACAAGAAACATCTGGTTTTTATTGTATATATTTGAAGGTTACAATGAATCCTGTGCAGGGACCGAAATAGTTACATAGTTCTGGAAAGGTATATTGTTCCATCACATCCAGACAAGAAACCAAACCTAACCTAGAAAAGGAAGAAAGTGTAGAATTAACTAGGAAAAAAAAAAAAAAAAAGAACCAAGCATCCAGGTTCTAGTAACTTAGTAAAGTAAATTTTAAAACAAATACCAAAAGCAAAGAATTCCAAATTTTCCATTTTGAAGAACGTGTAAAAGGCAAGGGTAGAGAGAAATTCAGGGTCCATATCTATCAATTTCAGAATAAATGGTATCTAACATATTCATATGCCATTAGCATGGAGAAGCCAAGTGAATACAATGATTAGGAAAACGGAGAGGAATGCCACACTTCCACGTAAGAGAATTACTGGGTCCTAAAGATATAACATTTCTTTCCAGGTTTAGTTGTAAAGTTTAACAAAATTCTAAAGAACACCCCAATTGAACCTTCTGAAAATGGAAAATAGCTAAAATTAGTGAGCAAAACCTTAAGAAGAAACAGGGTATTTGTAAAACCTCAAAGTGTGTACCCAAAATACTTATCAACTTTTTGTGGTGGTTTTAACTTATGTCCACAAATCCTTTGATTCTCTTCTCTCCAGTAGGTGAAGCTTACTCTTCTCTTGGGTGTGGGCTAGGCTGTAATTGGCCTCTAAGAACAGAACAAGGAAAAGGAAAAATCCTAACTTCCCAGTGGACAAACCCGCTGACAGCACCTTAACCAACTGACCAAGCCTAATGTCACCTCGTGACTGATGCTGACATTACGAGGCCCTGATAGGATGAGGAGAAGTTCACCTCCCTGGGATTTTTCCCCCCAAATCTATAACCCCAACCTAATCATGAGAAAACATCAGACAAGCCCAAATTTTGGGGCACGTTACAAAACAAGTAACCAGGGCCCTTCAAGAGTGTAGAGGTCATGAAACACAAGGAAAGACTGAGAAACTGTCAGAGGTTGCAGGAGACTAAGGAGATGTGGCGGGTACATGAAATGTGGGATCCTGGAGCAGAAAAAGGGCATTAGGAGAAAAGCTGGGAAAATGTGAATAAAGTCTCTAGCTTAGTAAATAGCACTGAAGCGATATTAATTTCTTAGTTTTGATAAATGTACTGTGGTCATACGAGATGTTAACACTTGGGGAAGCTGAGCGACGGGAACACCGGCACACTCTTACAACTCTTTTCACAACTCTAAAGTTATTCCTAAATACAAAGTGTTTTAAAAAGAAACTGAACAAAGACAACAACAAGAACTTGACATCTGTACTGAACAGAGAGCCTCAAGACATACCATGGAATATATATGATTAATATGAAATAAAAGGAGAGCTATAAATCATAGGACAGGAAGGGATAATTCAACAGAACATCAGGGAAATACTGGCTAGCCTGTCAGAAAAAAAAAAAAATTTAGATCCTTATTGCATGCCACACAGCAATATAAAATTCCAATGAGATTCTCCAATGGAAAAGACTACAAATTATGACAAACACACGTGGGATATCACACAACTGCTTAAAAGAATGAATTAGAGCCCAGAAGTTGAGTTCAACGGTTTTGTGTACGTATCGTTGAATATGAAAAGTGATATAGAAAATCATATAAAGTGTGATCCAGTTTTTACAAATGGTGGCAATAAAAATTGTGCATGTGTGTTTGTTTGTACCTGTCTACATGGAGCCACATGACTATACAAAAAAGAATAAGAAAAGATACATATTAGGCTACTAACATGGGTTGGATGAAAAGTTAAAAAGAAGAGAAGAAGGAAGCAAAAAGGAAAAAGTTGAAAAGAGGAACTTTAAAAAAAGATGTACATGGGCTTCCCTGGTGGCGCAGTGGTTGAGAGTCCGCCTGCCGATGCAGGGGACACGGGTTCGTGCCCCAGTCCGGGAAGATCCCACATGCCGTGGAGCGGCTGGGCCCGTGAGCCATGGCCGCTGGGCCTGCGCATCCGGAGCCTGTGCTCCGCAGCGGGAGAGGCCACAGCAGTGAGAGGCCCACGTACCGAAAAAAAAAAAAAAAAAAAAAGATGTATATGATCACATTTACACATATTTAAAATGACAGTAAATGTGAATATATGTTTAAAGAAATTAAGTCTTAAGAATTAAACATTATAAAACAAAAATAAAATTTAGGTCAGTATATATCTAATTGCTAAATGTAAATGTGCTTTCCTAAATGTGAAAACTATGTAATAAATAACAAAGGTTAATAAACAAAGATTAATAAACGACTACATAATGTTTATAATTTTAGTTTACCTAAAAAACAAGAAAACTGAAAGGCACACTGGCAAAAATGTAAAAAAAAAAAACCCATAAAATTCATTTAAGAACTAAAACTGAATAATGCACATTTGAAAAAAAGCTCAGCATTATTAATAGCCAAAGGGAAACAAACAAAAGCAATGAAGGCTGTTTTGCTGTTTTTATCAAAGCCAGAGGTGCGGAGAGCAACCCAAGCGCTTGGACCACAGTGGTCATGGGGAGACAGCGAGAAGTGGTTGCACCCTGGATATTTACAGCAGGCAGGGTCGACGGGAGACCTCTGTGCTGGGTGTCAAGGATGAAGGGAACCTGCACCACACAGGACAGGAGGCATAAAGATGCAGCGGTCTTTAAAAGGGAGCTCTGCTTCCAGGGAAGGACGGCAACTTGCAAAGCAAAAGGAAAACAGCCTCCAAGCCTCCGTCTGAGACCCACTTCTACGTTCTGTTACCTTCTTGTTTAAGCAATTCTTTTTCACGGTCGAGGAAGCCTCTCCCTCTCTATTTAAGCCTCTTCTGTTTTTATCTGGCCATCTGTGGGCGCTGGTAGAAACTCTTCAGACATCCCATTCACTCACAATTAAAGACCTCATTAGTCTTCCCTCTATTAGCCTGTACAAACTCAAGTCTCCCTTTCATTTTACAGAACTATGTCCTATCCCTTTTATCTTTTCTTTTTTTCTTTTTTAAATTTCCTCTCCGAAACGCTAGAAGCAGAACTTACACCTCTAAGAAAATGGAGAGAGGCAAAGAAAAAGACTGCACACAACTGTAGGGCTCCATCTTACTGGTTTCCAGAGCAGGCTGGTTGAGCTCACAGAACAGTCCATGATTTTTAAAGCCAAAGGTTATGACTTCTATTTCTTAGCTCTCTCGTGATGTCTGTGTGCAGCTGACCATGAATCATCACCTTCCCAGAAACACATTTTATGAGAGCTAAAGTTAGATTTATTGTCCTCACTGACATTATTCTGAGTATAATCAGTCAATTTCACAGATGTTACTACCTGACTCAAGGAAGAATACAAATGGGTACATACCCATTCTTGTGACTTTATCCTATAGCTATATAACATGGGGAGAACACAGACTACTTTCTGGAGTGGATGCTTCCGAAAGGGCACACGTGAGGTAAGATCTCAGCTCTCAATCTAACGTGATGGGTTGTAACACATCAGTGTCACTTTTCAATTTAATGTAATTTAACTTTTCATGAAGGGAGAGAATGTCAGCTGAGAGACAGACATTTAACAACCAGATATGGTGAGGCGCAAACGAAAGATGTCCCGAGTGCAGCCAACCCTCCTCCGTTTGCGCTTTACAGACCCCAGCCCTCCTCTCAGGTCCCATTTCTGAAGGAGTTCTGTTCACTTTATATTTGTTTCTATTCCCCTCTCTGTCATAAACTCACAAAATAATCTGTAAGACCTGACCTCTTCCGGCAGCACCGCAGGAGGTGCTGGCAGCACACTGAGAGCCAAGTCTTGTTTGGCCTGGCATGCGAGGTGGCATCAATTTACAAGATGACCATGGCCAGCACTCCCGTACAGAAAAAAAAAAAAATCACAGCCAGAGGACACTGTCCCATTGAAGGACGATGCAGGACTGAGCTAGCCAAGTCCCGGCTAATAAATCCCATCTCGTGTGCTAGGACGGTACAGCGTGGTTGACGGATTCTGGGGTCAGTCAGCTATGCCACTAACCTTGGACAAGCTCCCTGACCTAACGGCAGCTCCATCCCCCATGGGAGAAGAGGAAGAACGATGCCTTACAGGACGGGCACAGCGAGTGAAAGAGGGAACACGCGAAAAGTTTCTAGCAGGCTCCCCAGCAGAGTTCACTCTTAATGGTGTAATAGTAACAACAATAGCAATATCTATCATAATTTTTTATAATAAGCCCTTTTCTTAAAGGACACATTTAGCGTCCAAGAATTCATGTAGGCAACAGACAGAAGTTCTAAAGCAGACGTCTGGCCAGTCAAGTGGGGGAGAGGACGATGCTGACTTCTGAAACAGAACATGGGTGCACCCAAAGCCAGTCCCCCTGCTGGGTATTATTTTCTTGCTTTGATAACTTACTTTGTTTTTATTTTTTAAAATTTCCAGCCTTACTGATATCTGATTGGTATATTAAAATCTTCCTTTTGGGCTTCCCTGATGGCGCAGTGGTTGAGAGTCCGCCTGCCGATGCAGGGGACACGGGTTCGTGCTCCGGTCCAGGAAGATCCCACAAGCCGCGGAGCGGCTGGGCCCGTGAGCCATGGCCGCTGAGCCTGCGCATCCGGAGCCTGTGCTCCGCAACGGGAGAGGCCACAGCAGTGAGAGGCCCGCGTACCACAAAAAACAACAACAACAAAAAGTCTTTCTTTTTATTTTGAAAAATCATACTAAAATTAAAAAAAAGCAACAGCAGCTAAGATGGGAATGTGAAATATAAAATTCAGGACACTGTCTACAACTTGAGGAAAGGGATAGGCAGGAAGGGCCCTTCAAGCACACGGGTAATATGCTAAGGCTTCAGCTGCAAGCTGGGTAGTTAAGGCATTCAGGACACTCTCCTTTAAACATTTTTGTATATATGAAATAATTTATACTTTAAAAAAATAAATTTATTTATTCTTGGCTGTGCTGGGTTTTTGTTGCTGCATGCGGGCTTTCTCTAGTTGCGGCGAGCGGGGGCCGCTCTTTATTGCAGTGCGAGGGCTTCTCATTACAGTGGCTTCTCTTGTTGTGGAGCCCAGGCTCCAGGCGCGCGGGCTTCAGTAGCTGCAGCACGCGGGCTCGGTAGTTGTGGCTCACGGGCTGTAGAGCGCAGGCTCAGTAGTTGTGGCACACGGCTTAGTTGCTCCGCGGCATGTGGGATCTTCCCAGACCAGGGCTCGAACCCGTGTCCCCTGCATTGGCAGGAGGATTCTTAACCACTGCACCAACAGGGAAGTCCCTATACATTTTTTTAAAAAGGAGGTAAAAATTATGAAATGTCAAATGAACTCAAAGAACATATTAGAGTAATTTTATAAAGATAGTGGGTTTATTAAAAATAAGACAAATTTGGCTTGTGCTAAGTCGGGGGATGCCACTCCCAAACAATGGGATTGGGGGAACACCCTCAGAGCAAGAGGACTTCGGAAATAGAGGATTTTAGGACTCTCCAGAGAGAAAGGCAAGGAGGACTCTGTTCCCAGATACCCCTTTAAAGAGACGGGGATGGACCCTAATCAGGCTCAGGCAGATCCAGCTACCTTTTCCAAGGTGACTGCAATTGTGCAAAAATGCTGCTCCCTACTCCCCAACCCCCGCCCAGGCTCAGCACATTCCCTTCCTGTGATTCCAGAATAACCCCACTGCACAGCCATTAAATAATCAGTATTCTGAATGCTGACACCCCATTTAGTCTTTAAATCTCACTTCCAATAGCTAAGTGGCAGAGGAGTGGAAGGTTAGAAAAGGTGCAATTTATGGCTTCCCAAACCTAAAGAAAGAACAAGATTGCTTAGTTGCTGACAGTAGCCATAGAAATGACTGACAAGAAGGATGCAAAAGCTGGAAAGGGCAGACGGAGGCTGGAGGGTCTGCTGAAAGCCTGAGCAGAGAAAGAGACCGGAAGACTACCCGAGGCCCAGGAGCCTTCCTTGATCTAACGTGACCACCACTGTGTGGAATATTCAGGGTTAGTCATGTCGATCACTGGGCAGGCTTTTCTTTGTGGGGCATGAAGATCTTCAAATACACAGCTTTTCTGTCCATTAGAAAATACATCTTATGTGTAGCTTCATTATTAATAATGATCATGTCTTTTCAGAGGAATACGAGAAGACATGGTTTAAAGTCAAGTAAATGAATCATTTACAGGATCTTATAATGGTGGAGGGGTTGCCTTCAAATTTAGAAATGTATTATTTGTCTTTTATAGAAACAGACCAAAATATTGAACTTATAACCCTTACATGTTACTATAATTTTTTTCAAAGGGACATTTGGGTAGATACTTTTCATAACAGCACATCACTCTTCTTAATGGTGCTAATTTTATCATCGTCCCATTTGGAGGATTCTGGAATCCTTTGACCTTTTTTCTTTTCTTCCCATTATCACCCTCACAATTCCATGTATCCCTGTGAAATGAATCTTTTTCCCTCCCATGTATAAAAGCCTTGAGTTATTACAATGTTAACATGTCATTGTGTCGAAGCTACAATAAATGCACTTATTAAGCTTTCTGTGTTAAAAGCTAGGCTGGTATGTGTGCTAGAAGTTACAGAGAATCAGATCCTAAGCAGGAGCCAGCAGTGGCCCTGATGGTAAGTAAACGAGCTTAGAGTGAGATGTACAGAGGCCCACAGAGGATGGATGGGTGGGTGGGTGGATGGATGGGTGGGTGGGTGGATGGG
>NW_021703769.1:83205944-83413536 GCF_005190385.1 Monodon monoceros
GCAAAGAAAGTGAGAGCATAAAAGGCCTGGTTTGTGTGATTCATTTATTTGTCAGCTAACAAGGGTCAGCTCTTTGCGGGGCCTGCTTGGCAGGGGAACAGTGAATATAAAGATATATAAGATACACTGCATACATTCAAGAACATACATCTTAGGAAAATTTAAAAATTAATTCTTCAGTGTTCACTAGAAATGACTGAAGAAGAAAGGAAAAAAGAAAGCCAAAAGGGGAGGAATAAACACATACGCAGGCCCGTACTCAGGTGCTCTGTGGCTAAGAGAAGCAGGACTCCCACAGTCACAGGCTGCTGCCCGTCAGGATCTGACCACTAGGGATGTTGAAGTGGGTGTCTAGGATGGTCTGGACCCTGCTTTAGGGTCCATGCAAGTTTCCAAGCAATGCCAGTGTATCGGGAAGCTTTGTTCCATATTTGGCCAAAGGATCCCAGATTGAATTGCGTCCCTAGAGGACATCCCAGGCTGATCACCCTTGATTAAGGTCTATTTCAAAATCGATCCCCCTTTCAGAGATAGAGAATTGGAGGCTTCCTGCCTCGGAGAGGGCACTTGGTGTGAGCCACCCCTTCCCCAGGTTCCCTTCCCACCCAGGAGAGCTCCTGGCACCATCCCACTCAGCCTCGGACTGGGTCCTGACGGAATGAAGACCAGGCAGGAGTCATACCAGCAGCCTTTTCCCACTAGCCAGTAGGATCTGGAACATTGCACTGCTTTGGGCTCATGACCCATGGGCTTGGGGAAGCTTTAGAACCACCAAGTCAGACTTTCCTCATGTCTGTACCATGACTTGGCCCACATGACATGGTTTCTGCAACAGTTCCCTTATAATATCTGAGGCTCTGGCATCTAAATCATTCCAGCCAGTTCCCAGGGGTTAAATCTGCTTCTGGACTCCTATTTCACCAGCTGTAGCTCCACTAGCTGGCTTGATCTCACAACATTATGTTCCTACTCAACTAAATTCTGGTTTTGCTCACCAGCTCAGCCATGAATGGTACAAGCCACAGTCAAGGTGTTTTTGTTTAACAAGCACTTATCTAATGTTTACTGTAGGCCAGACACTGTTCAACTTTACAATTTACAACTACTAAATAATCCTTCTAACACCCTGGGAGCTAGGCACTGTTATTAGAGACTGAGGCACAGAAAGGTTAAGTAACTTGTCCAAGGTCACACAGCTAGTGAGAGTGAAGCTGTGATTGAAACCTGAGCAGGGGGACTCCAGAATCAAAGCTCTTTTGACGACTGTGAAAGCTCAAGCTAACGTACCCACACAGTGGTCCTCCCTTATCCGCGAGGGATATGTTCCAAGACCCCCAGTGATGCCTGAAACAGCCCTACATGTACTATGTTTTTTCCTATACATACACACCTATGATAAAGTTGAATTTATAAATTAGGCACAGCAAGAGAATATCCTAATTGCCAGCATCACTACTCTTGCACTTTGGGGCGATTATTAAATAAAATAAGGGTGACTTGAGCACAAGCACTGCGACACCATGACCGTTGATCTGGTGATCAAGATGGCTGCTAAGTGACTGACTATTGGTTGGGATATTGCTGGACAGAAGAATGATTCCTGTCTCAGGTGGGACAGAGCAGGACAGCACAAGATTTCAGCACGCTGCTCAGAAGAACACTCAATTTAAAACTTATGAATTATTTATTTCCAGAATTTTCCATTTAATATTTTCAGACCACAACTGACCACAGGTTAACTGAAACTGAGCAAAGTGAAGCCACTGCTGAGGGGCGTCTGCCGTGCTTAAAGTTCTCTCCAAAGGCACAGCAGTCCCTGTGCCACCCCTGCGTATCTCCCCAGCCCCACTCCCAGACGCAATCACTTTCACATCTTTGAGGCTTGTTACCTGACCTTCGCCTCTGCGTGGGCCACGCACCGAGCTCCAAAGCCACTGTCCTACCCTGTGCCAGGGTACCGGGCTGTTGGCTGTGGCCGTGTGCCCAGCAGCACACTTTGCTCCAGCCTCCCCCTTCTTCGCACGCTCAGGGCAGGTCCAAGCCCCCAGCAGCCGCCAGATGGCGCCTCCCCCTCAGCCCTCTGAGCCAGCTCTGAGGGGTGGTCTTGGCAGCGCCTGGGTTCCATGGTCTCAGCCTCGTCCCTCGCGTCCCCCCAGCCCTAGCAGTGGCAGCTGCTCCTACAGTTGCCAGCTCTGGGTTACCACCTTTCTGCTTTCAGCCTTCCAACGCCTATGTAACAATCAATAGCACATGTTAAATCCCCTCTGCTGAGATACCTGGCATGACTTCTATTTTCCTGACTGACAGATAGCAATATCTGAAAGTCTTTCCCCTGAGTTCATTTGGCTTCTTCAGAGACAACCACCCTCCCACCCCCGGCTTCTAGACTGTGACGTAAATGTCTGGTTGCTGGTATTTGGGGGAACAGGGCAGAAAATGGGCAGTGGGTCCAGCATTCAGCATGCAGACTGTCACTCCATCTCCTCTCACCCCACCCTCTGCTACACCTAGTATCCCCATGTGCGGGTCTCTCTCTAGGTCAACCTCCCCCTGAAAAGACAACTGGTCCTGGGGAGTGGGGTGGGCAGTGGTGGGAAAATTAGTAAAAAGCCTACTTATGAACTTTCCACCAATTCCGCCACTTCCGTCCTGCACCTCCTGGCATCCACAAGACCTGTCCTGCAGTCTTTACAGGGTGTGTGGACAAACTGATCTCAGTCTGTCGTAACTGCCTCAGTTTTGCTAATCCAGCTCTGGCTCCTCCAAACGCTTTCTATCCTGCAAAGGTCTTTGCAGCTCCCACATCTACGGAACACTGCCGTCTCTCTCACTCCTTCCCTTGTAGTTTATACTTTCTTATTCTCTCACTGACATTTTCTTGGGCTTTCAAGAGGAAGAGGAGAGATAAAGGTGTAAAGATAATGTTCCATGTTTAACCAGAAACTAGATGGTACATTTTTTCAATCCATTATCACTTTCTTTATAATTCAGAAAGTACATACAAATGGCTTCATCAACACTTCTAAAATCCTCAACACAAAAAGTACTATTAAAATGATTAGCTTTGAAAGGGATTTCCTAAGAACACTTATTCGCACGTTATGTAAACTAGTAAAAGCAGCCAGAAGCAGAATTAGCTTCCGGGGTCAACAGACTTCTCAAGGATCACTCAATGTTATTCCTTCAGGATCCGCCCCTACAAAACAGTATCATCACATCCAGTGTAGGGCCAAGCTCTGTCTCCCTCAGAGAAGACCTCGTGGTACATAGCCGACCCGTGACAAGCCATGTTCAGAGGGCAGAGAGGAAGCCCTGGCAAATAGCTCCGCTCTACCTCCAACCCCGCCCGAGCCCAGGCCTTGTTCCAAGGACAGACCAGGAGACCCAGGCAGCCTAAGGATTCAGGCCTGAGTTCTAACTCCTCGCCTCACACTGGGAGATGCCATGTCCTTATAAAGCGATGCTTCCTGAGGGGCCCTTGGGGAGGACTGTTTGATACACCATATAATTGATCTAAAGGTATAGAAATAATGACATTAGAACAGTGCAGCATGCAGAATTCTAATAGAAAACATTACAGGGACTTCCCTGGTGGCGCAGTGGTTAAGAATCCGCCTGCCAATGCAGGGGGCACGGGTTCGAGCCCTGGTCCGGGAAGATCCCACATGCCGCGGAGCAACTCAGCCCGTGCGCCACAACTACTGAGGCCTGCGCACCTAGAGCCCGTGCTCCACAACTACTGAGCCTGCGCTCTACAGCCTGCGAGCCACAACTACTGAGGCCCGCGCGCCACAACTACTGAGGCCCGCGCGCCTAGAGCCTGTGCTCTGCAACAAGAGAAGCCACCGCACTGAGAAGCCGACGCACCACAATAAAGAGCAGCTCCCACTCACCGCAACTAGAGAAAGCCCGCGCGCAGCGATGAGGACCCAATGCAGCCAAAATAATAATAATAATAATTAATAAAAAAAAGAAAACGTTACAAAATATGACACATTTGCCTGCAGGAGCAAACTGCATGCAAATGCAGACAGGGTGGCTGACACCACAGCATGGCCTGCTCACCTCCATCCATCCCCCTTGTGGTAGACCATCCTGGACGGCAGAAGCTAGAAAGCTCATGGCCATGTTTGCAGACCCTGCCTGGGGTTTCACACATTGACTGCATGCACTGTTGAGGCAGGGGAGGGAGAGCTGAGGGTCCACGTGTCTGCCATTTCTCCTGTCAAGCACAGGCACGAGGGTGTCTGGTGTGCGGGCGGCAGTGATCACAGGGGTTCCGGTGACCACGTCCTCTACTTCCCAAGCGCCAAGTGGCAGGGTATGTCGCTGCCTGTGATAGCACGAGTGATGCTCTATCCAGAAGCCAACAGTCACACAGGTGGCTTCCTGCTTCCGCTCCCCGCAGAGGGAGTGTGGTCCTGGGGCCAGCACTGGTGGTGAAGCTTCGAGACTGCCGACCTCCTGCCCTCCTGCTTGTACCAGGGACCCTGCTCCTAAGAGTGGGCCAATTCCTCAGCATTATTCGGGGAGTCATTCCCCAGCTCGGTGCAGAGCCTCCCTGCATTTCTCCCGATGGCTCTGTGAGCAACAGTTCACATTCCACTCCTGCGTCTGCAGACTTGCTGAGAGAGCAGGCCCTGTGCCATCTGCCTCTGACACTGATGGCGGAAAGAACTCCACTGCTCCTGAGGTGTATGCAGGCCCCAATGAAATGACCTCTTCTGTTTAGGAATGCTTTGATGCAGTGGTTCACAAAGCTACTAAATGTACAAGGGACAGCAGAGAGAGCAGATATGTTACTTTTCTGCCAGTGGGTCAAATACACAGGGGTTTTAAGAGTGCATCTCTGAGTGAACTGTATTATGGTGAGCTGGCCAATGTTACATTTAAAAAAAGGACACCTGTGGATTGGGCCAGCTTAAAAAAAAAAAAAAAAAGAAGTCATCATCTAGAGGAATGATTCTTACTATTTATACAAAGGTACTTTAGGAATCCCTGAGATACAGAAATTGAGGGAACTAGAAGAGATTTTGCATCAATGCCTTAGAAAAACGAATGTTTTAAAACTAGTTTCTACAGGTATTTATTTCTTCTTCTTACATAGGTTCATCTCTAGCGTTAGAAGATGCTCTTCAAACCAGTGAAAGAGCAGGAGGAGCACAAGGTCTGTCTTCAATGGGATCATTTTTATTTTGTTGTTGTGCTTTGTCACCTTTGCCTTTTTACAAATGAAATAACTATTTTCTTTGTGTTTTCCCTAGTTAATCAGAATTTAGATGAATATATTTAGAAAAAGGAATTTTGTCAATCATAATTAGCATTCAAACAATGCCAGAAAATTAAGTGGGCAAGAGAAGAACGAAGATTAAGGACTATACTCTATGGCACAAAAGTTTTCCTTATGGGATTTTTTTAAAAAAAATTATTTATTTTTATTTTTGGCTGCCTTGGGTCTTTGTTGCTGCACTCGGGCTTTTCTCCAGTTGCAGCGAGCGGGGGCTACTCTTCGTTGTGGTGCACGGGCTTCTCATTGCGGTGGCTTCTCTTGTTGCAGAGCGCAGGGTCTAGGCGCGCGGGCTTCAGTAGTTGTGGCACTCGGGCTCAGTAGTTGTGGCTCACGGGCTCTAGCGCTAGTCTCAGTAGCTGTGGCGCACGGGCTTCGGTGTTCCGCGGCATGTGGGATCTTCCCGGACCAGGGCTCGAACCCGTGTCCCCTGCAATGGCAGGCGGATTCCCAACCACTGCGCCACCAGGGAAGCCCTCCTTATGGGATTTTAAAAAAATGATTTTGATAATAAGTCCTTCCTGGGATGAAAGAATTTTAATGATAATGAATATACTGTCAAGAGGAGTTGCATTTCTTATTTGCAACCTGCAAACAAAAGCAATGTTTATGCCAAGCACCACTGAAGTGTAAGGGAAACAGCATCAACCTATTCGCTTTGAGCAACGGAAGAGAACAAGGCTTGTCCCGTTTCTTCTACCTTCTTTGTTATTTTTTAAATAAGTTGACGTGACATTCCAGTGATGTTACCTTTAATGAACTAGCATGTTTGTCGGGGTGGAGGAGAGCAAAAAGAGCCACAGGAGCTGCAGGGTACTAGTCATAGGGCGGCAGGACTCACGTGCGTTCAAAACAAAATTTTCTTTTAAGGAAAAGCAAACTGTAAAGCACTCAGGCACCATTAAACTTCCCTCTTCTGTCCTTCTGCTCCTAATGCAAGCAAACATTCACTACGAAACAGAAATAAAGACCAGAAAAAGTATTTATTGTATAAAATTCATTGTTATCAGGGCAAATAGGCGGTCATGGACCCCAAACGTGACACGGAAATAGCTTTGCCCCTGGGAAGACATCTGATGGTATCCTTTGCATTTCTAGCTGCATTCTTTCATATGGACAGGCTTATAGAACCCTCTCTCCTTCTTTTGTGTTTCACATACATGACTGTCACTAGGCCAGAATTTAAGACCCTGAATCCAGAACTATCTGGTATGCTTTTAGGTGGGAGAGAGGAGAAAGACTCCAAAGTGGTGGCTATGGAAGAGGTGGCCCATGTCAGTGTCGCTTCCCTTATCCGAGCACGACAGCACTCACTGGAAAAGCCCGTCTAACCTGCAGCAAGTCGACAGCACCAGTTATTGATTTACGCATAATGACGGCAGTTGTAAAAGAGGACCGTGCCTAAGTCAGCTGGAGATGCTCTGTCCAGCACGTGAGTGCTGTTTACTAGGAGGCGGGAAGGAAGGAAGGAGAGAGGCAGAAGCCAACAGACAGACAGAACTCAAAGGAAGAGAAGCAAGACAAAGACGAGAGGTGCTTAAGGAGAGCAACCTGCCTTCTCTGCTCCACTGTGGTGCCAGCTTGTCCTGTTCTGAAAGAGATCACATTCGCGTATAACATACATGACCACGACTGTACCATCCGACACAGATGACGAGACCCATGACCTAATACAAGTAAGCAGTTCTCTAAAACTGTGTGTATCTGAAACATACACCTTATTTACTCAATACGTATTTATCTCGCAATTTTGTGTGGGGAAATAAGATAAGGGCACTCTGAACAGGGTTGTGACGTGACTAACAGGGCGAAGACACAACAACTGCGGACAGCAGCGTCTGAATTTGCAATGCTTTGGGAAATTTTTAAGAGACCGTCTCCTCTCTCCTTACACTCTTCAGACTTAGAGCTTGGAAGGGCATTTACAACCATGGGCAATTGTATTTTTCAAATTAAATGCCTGTACTTACTGGGTGATTTCCCATATGTGTTCTGTCTTCTTCTCCCTTTTCCCTCCAGGAGACAACTACTTTATGAAGAATTTACATCAACAGTCTGTGAAAAAAATAATCTCATTTGCAGTGTTTTCCTGCATTTTGTTTTCTGTTTTCACATTTTCTAAGCAGACTGGCCTCACCTTCTTAACTATATACTGTTTCCCCCAGATTCTGTTTCAGTTAGAAGATTCCTTTCATCTTAAATGGCATTTCAAAGAAAGAGATGCAGTATCAAGACCAAATTCAAAAACTATTTTCCACTCACAGATGTTTTAAAAAAATCAGGTCTGATTCGGCTAACTCTGTCCGTGATTCTAAAATGTACAGGGTGCTTGCTTTTGCCACACAAAAGAGAGCATGACTTCACCAACCAACACCGACTACTGCTCAGTGCCTCCCATCTGTCTTTAGAATCATTTGGAGCTCTGGTAGCTGCGACACAGAAGATGGATCTGCCTGTCCTTGCCCACTCAGGAATGGGGATTTACTGCGGGCCGTTATTAAACTACACCAGCCCTAAGGGGGCTCCTTTCCGAAGCCTGGGAGAGGCAGCCTGGGCAACTTCAACTCCATACACATTCTATTCCGAGTTTCTTGGACCAGACGGTACATACCTAGTCTTAAAGATAGTGTGTTTATTTTTTATATCAATCAGTTTGAAATAATACAATTAGGAAAGAAACTGGGCACAACTGTTGGCCAAAAGATAGAAAAGGAACATCCATCATTTAATACCGTCTTTGTTAATTTCATTTTGCTCTGAGGCACTCAATTAAGTGTCTGCAACAAAGGCTGCAGCTACGCTGGAATCCCAAATCCCATCAAGTGTCAAGGATGTTAAACCTAGAAAACGAACGGATTCTTCAGTCTGAAACCAGCTTGCCTCCCACCTGAACAGTGTTTTACCAGGAAGGCAGTCTGTAATGTGTAATCATAGAAGCACTCTGAAGTAATGGACCCCACTGGGCCCTTCAACCTTATTCAGTTCACATTAAATGATTATGAACTCATCATTTTGCTTAAGCTTACTTTTAAAGTCAGCCATTCTGCCAAGTCTATTCTGTTAAGATGAAATGTATTTTAGTTTATGGATCATGCTAGATTCACGGTTGCTCTAAATACACTTCAACCGGCTAAAAACACGTGATGTACTTGACTATGGTGAAATACAAAACACACACTCACAGCGTCAGAGCATAAATACAGATGCAGGCGGGTCACCTGCTCATGTGTAGAAATAACTGTTAGATGAAACAAAAACATTCTCTGACTATATTTTTCAGATATAAAAATGTGAACTGCAGCCCAGTCATGTAAAGAACCATGATGCAATGGGAAATGGAGTTTCTCAAGGAGACTTTTTGTCCAAAGTCCAAAACACTTAACAAGGCATTATTTTAAAAATCTAAGTCATGAGGGCTTGTTCTAAAATATATTATCACCTTGTTTTTTCATGATTTTCTTTAGGCAAATGCTATAAAAATATGGACTAATGTTAGTACAGAAAATTCCAGCTTCTTATTAACCTTCGTTCTTAATAGGGAAAACAAAATTTGCTTAAAGTAGAAAGACTTTCGTATTATACACCACTGGTTGTTACCAAGATGGCAGTCATAATGGCATGGAAAATGCATGGTACCCGTTGATTTCTATATGCACAGATCAAAAACACCTCTTTTGCCTAAAGGTAGATGAGAGAATAATCAAGAAAGACTTCAAGCTACTTACGTAAAGTAAAATCATGTTAGGAAATGTCAGCTACCAAATAACAATGTCCGTCATCCCCTGCTGATCCTCTCTCTACAGGAAGCTGGTGCTATAGAATTAATGCGTAGAATTGGGGTGGGAACTGGGGAGGAGACCACATCTCCTTTCATAATCGCCACAATGCTTTTAGAACAACGTTCTGCAAAGCCCCTAAGATGAAGGTAATTCGTGCAAAATAACATGTAAATGCACTTTGTAATATGGCATGAAAAGCTGCAAGCTGGCGGTCAATCAAAAATCTCCAGAAGTCCACTCTGAGCTCAGGCTAAACATCACATGAGAGGATGTTTCCTCGTCTGTAAAATGACCGTCTTGCTACCTGCCTTGGCTACCTCACAAGGTGAGGAACAAGTTGGATTATATGAGTAAACACTTTGACAGCCGTAACGTCTTACTCAAACATTAGACTATTTGTAAAAAGGCTTAGGGATATCTATTAGGCAGCATACGAATGAGGGCAAATTAGTGCACGGCCATCTGAATATAAAGGGTGGGACAAAAGTCACTTGAAGATCAAACTCGTGTTTCGTTCAGGTCTGCAGTTAAAACATTCATTTTAAGTCTCGAGTGTCTTTACCATAACGCAGAGTTTGCCCCCTTACAGAGACACCTTCATCTCCTCCCGTGTAAGTGCCGAGGGGGGTAGAGAGTAGAAGCAGAAAGGGTGAGTTATGAAGTAGATTCTGGAGGAAAAGATCATCATGATTAGCAATGAAGAAGCAGGTGGCTGAGGCACTGGGAAAGCACGGAGGTGAAACAGCCAGTGGGATGTGGGGAAGGATGCAGATCTCTTGCTGGATCAGAGTTCATGCAGGTATACACTGCTCTGTGTGCTACAGTTCTCTGCATGTTACCATGGAGACTTCAAGAAGTTTCACTCTATGGCAGATTAGGAAGGGCTACTGCGTGGCCTCCTTAAGTCTCGGTAACAAAATCAATGTCAATTTCTGTCATATGTCCTTTCCAGATTCATCCTTGTCTAGGAAACCACCTTATTGGTACATTATTTAAGTCTCTGCTTTAATTCTTCTAGAAAAAAATCTTAGCAAAATATCTCCTTTTCCAGTGATTGTTTCTCAGGTAATTTACTGTGGGCCGTTCACATATTTTGCAATGATTATTAACTATGGTACATGGTGACCGCATGTTTAAAATCCATGCTGCTGGGGCTTCCCTGGTGGCGCAGTGGTTGAGAATCTGCCTGCTAATGCAGGGGACACGGGTTCGAGCCCTGGTCTGGGAGGATCCCACATGCCGCGGAGCAACTAGGCCCGTGAGCCACAACTACTGAGCCTGTGCGTCTGGAGCCTGTGCTCCGCAACAAGAGAGGCCGCGACAGTGAGGCCCGCGCACCGCGATGAAGAGTGGCCCCCGCTCGCTGCAACTAGAGAAAGCCCTCGCACAGAAACGAAGACCCAACACAGCAAAAATAAATAAATTAATTAATAAACTCCTACCCCCAACATCTTCTTAAAAAAAAAAAAAATCCATGCTGTTTGCATAGTGGTTTATATACAGTCACATATTATTCCCATTTAAGCCTTGCAACACCTCTGCGAGATGGGTGAGGAGAGCACCCAGCAGAGAAATGTTACACAGCAACGGGCCTGGCCGGGTTCATTACATGGAGCAAGACACGTCGGACGAAGTGTAGGAACCGGCACCATTTGCTCCGGTGGTAGTGATACAGGCCCTGAATTGCCCGCACATAAATCTGACAGAACATCTTTTCAGGACGCAGTTGGGAAGCAGAATGTGGACACAGCACGTATGAAAAACAAAAGTCTCCCTGGTTTTCCCAAAGCCCCTCGATACATACATCCACGACTGTCCTCCGCACACTGAAACTCTGTCTCCCGAAGATGGGAAGCTCCACCAAAGCTAATACCACTCACTCTCTTGGTCTCTCTCTCCTATGTATTCACTCAACAAACATTTACTGAACACACGTTCTATGCGATCCACCATCATACCCATGACCCGAGGGCCTGGCACTCAGCCCGGGGCACAGCAGGTGCTGAATAAAGGGTGCTGTGGAGGACACAGGGTGGGAAATAGGTCACACTTGAGTAGGACATCAAACGGGAACTCCCTTAGTGAACTGGTGCAAATACTGGTGGCGAGCAATTAAGTTGTAGGAGAGGGGGAGTCAGAGGCATTAACCAAAAGATTATAACATTTAAAGAGGCAGTAATGACTGAGCACAAGAATTAAACAGGAAAAACACGAAAAGAGTAAAAATGTTATGCAAGGCTGAAAATTACTTTAAAAACATCGGCCTGCGCGAGCAGGACAGACGTGTGCGTGTCACGGATGGAAGACGCTCAGGCCGTCTGCTCTGCAGGCAGGCAGGAGGCCGCCCGGGAGTAGGGACGGCCACTGAGCAGACCACAGCGACGCAGGGCGTTGAGCCGAGCGCCGTTGCCAGGGCTGAACTGCTCTGACCTGCCAAATGGCAACGGCACAAGGGTCAACCTGACAGAAATCAGGACGGCCTGAAAAAGGCAAAAGCAGTGAAGAGAGACCACGGGGAGCTCATGAAAACAAACGCCTTGAACTATTTCCAAACCTCTTATTTGACCTGTATTTACTGCAAACCAGCACATGCAGAGCAAAACCCCAGGTGATCCCAAAACAACCGCGACTGAAGATTGGTGAAGGTGATCTTCTCCAGGAACGGCAGTGGAAGAGAATGGGCAGGGCTCCTGGAGGAGCTGACCCTGCTGCCCACCAGCACCTGGGCGTCCAGCCTCCGCGAGTCCTCAACCAGTGGACCCTCCGGAGAGGATGGACCACGGAGGTAAAGGTGTCCCTCAGAGAAGAAAGCATGAGTTTGGTAATTAACAATCTCATCTAGAAGGAGTCCCATTATGGTTTGCCAGACTCTGAGGATCAGAGTTACCTGAAGACTAATACCACAAATTAATTTAGAAAAGGTAGACAAAGGGTAGAATTCAGAAGAAGATCATAAATCCTGAAAAACACCTCCAAATTTTATAATTGTTTTTAGATTATAAAAACAATACACACTTTTCTTAGGAAACTTGGAAAATGCAGAAAAATGTCAAGAAATAATCTGGCAAAGATACAAATTTCTGAGAAGTTAAAGCATATTGCTTTCCAAGGGGGTTGGCTTAAGCTGGGTTTGTTCAAAAACCAAATCCATCCTATGAAGCAAAGAGAAATGACACAGATGTCTCGCTTTGACGGAAGGGATGGCATACCAGCTCCAAGCCGAGGTCCCAGGGGCCCTGTGCCCTTCCCCACTCTCCTGGAACATTGCAACTGACACACAGACAAGCCCAGGCTGGCCTGCTGACGGGTCAGAGGCCACAAGGAGGAGAGCACGGTGGTCCAAGCTGAGGCCATCCTTGTTCAGCCCAGAGAAAGCTGATCCCCAAATGTGAGAGAGAGGCCCGTCTGGCTCAACAGAGACACTTAGCTGATCACAAACAAATGGCTGAGCCCACCCAAGACCAGGAAAAGCACCCAGCTGACCCAGAGACTGATGAGCACTAATAACTGATAACTGCGAACAGGCAAACGGGTCGGGGACCCCGGAACTGGAGGAAGATGGCACCGGGTATTCATGACCACCCCCAACCAACAGAAGGAAGGACTCGGGCCCAGCACAGCGGCAGGAGAGTCAAGGAAGGCTCCTTCCTCACCTGAACTGAACAACAAGACGTGAGCCCAGCAGCACAGACAAGGGGGCTCATCAATCCAGGGTCCGCTACACACAAGCAGCCAGAAGGAGGGGTTTCTTTCCCCACTGGCCTGAGACTCCTCTCCTCACCAAGAGATGCCACGCAGCCACGGCAAAGGGGATCTCTCTACAAGTGCCCGGGCCAGGAAGCCTGTTTCTGCAGGCCTGAGACTTCACTAGGCAGCCAGGTGTCACTAACCTGGGACATGCTTTCTACTCCCCACAGGCAGGGGAATCCAGCCAAAAGCCCAGAACCAGAAGCTCTGTCCTTCCCCTCAAGCCTGAGGATGCCCTCCCTCCCCGGAGGCACCAGGCACCTCTGCCTGTGGAAACTTCTGCCCCCTTCAAGAGCAACAGAGGACTGGAAGGAAACCCAACCGCACCAGATAAACAGAGCAGGCCTAAATGGCATTAAAGAGCCTCTGAAAATTGTCAATGTCGTAAATTAGACAATGCAAATGAAATGGTCCAATTCTTTGAATTACAAACTTGCCAAAACTCAACCGAGATGAAACAGATAACCTGAATAGTCCTATCATTAAAGAAATCAAATTTGAAAAATAAAAAAAAATGCTCCCCAATAGAAAGCTCCCAGATGAGGTGATTTCGCTGGAGAATTTTACCAAACATTTAAAGAGTAATTAACACCAATTTTATGTAATCTCATCAGAGAGCAGAGAAGGGAACACTTCCAAACTGACTTTATGAGGTCAGATTACCCTGATACCAAAAGCAAAGATGGCACAAAAACGTAAGCTACAGATACATATCTCTCATAAACTTAGATGTACAAATCCTCAATAAAATATTAGCAAATTGAGCCCAACAATGGATAAAAAGAATTATATACACTATGACCAAGTAGGATTTATACCAGGTGTGCAGAGCTGGTTCAACATTTGAAAATCATTCCATGTAATCCATCATATAAACAGGCTGAAGAAGAAAAATCATACACTCATATCAACTGATACAGAAAAAGCATCTGACAAAGTCTAACATTCATGATAAAAACTCTGAGCTAGCATAGAGTGCAATTACCTCAACTTGATACGGAGTATTTACAACAAACCTACATCTAACATCATAGTTAAGCATGGAAGCCAATGTTTTATCCCTAAGGTTCAGAATAAGGCAAGGATATCTGCTCTCACCACTCTTATTCAATATAGTACTGGATATTCCAACCACCACATAAGGAAAGAATAAGGAAAAATTGGAAAGGAAGAAGCAAAATCGTTCCTATTTTCAGGTGATATGATTGACTACGTAGACAAACATAAGCAATCTACAAAGAAAAACCTCCTGGAACCAATAAATGAGTTGAGTAAAGTCACAGAATACAAGATAAACACATGCAGGGACTTCCCTGGTGGGGCAGTGGTTAAGAATCTGCCTGCCAATGCAGGGGACACAGGTTTGATCCCTGGTCCAGGAAGATCCCACACGCCTCAGAGCAACTAAGCCCATGCACCACAACTACTGAGCCCACGTGCTGCGATTACTGAAGCCCCCACGCCTAGAGCCCGTGCTCCACAACAAGAGAAGCCACCGCAATGAGAAGCCCGCGCACCACAACGAAGAGTAGCCCCCGCTCACCACAACTAGAGAAAGCCCACAGGCAATGAAGACCCAAAGCATCCAAAAATAAAATTAAAAAAAAAAGATAAACACATGCAAAAACATAAATAAATAAAATTTATTTCCATGTACTAACAAACATGTGGGAATGACAATTAAAATCATAATACCATTTACACTTACTCCAAACAAAATGAAATAAGTAACTAAAAACTTAGCATATATAGACTCTATATGCTGAAATTACAAAATGTTGATGAAAGAAATCAGACACGACCTAAATAGATGGAGAGACGTACTGTTCAAGAACTGCAAGATTCAACATAGTAAAGATGTCACTTCTCTCAAACAGGTCTATAGGGTTAGTGCAACTCCTATCAAAATCCCAGCAAAATTCTTTCTATACAGAGAGAAGATTATTATAAAATTTATACGGGAAGACAATGGCACTAGGATAGCTAAAACAATTTTGAAAAAGAACACTGAAATAAGAGAAATCACTTTACCCTATGTTAAGACTTACCGTAAAGCTACAGTAATCAAGACAATATGGTACTGGCAGATGGACAGACACACAGATCAATGAAACAGAAAAGAGAACCCAGAAATATAGAAATATGAACAACTGATTTTTGACAAAGGCACAAAAGCTGAATAGAGGAAGGGCAGTGTTTTTAAGAATTGGACATTCATAGGGAAAAAGAAAATTAACCTTGACCTAATCCTCACATCTATACACAATTAACTCAAATGATCATGGACTTAAATATAAAATGTAAAACTACAAAACTATTAGAAAAAGATACAGGAAAAATTCTTTGGGACCTAGGGCTTGTTGAAGAGTTTTTAGACTTGGGAATTCCCTGGCAGTCCAGTGGTTAGGACTCAGTACTTTCACTGCCGGAGCCCTGGGTTCAATCCCTAGCTGGGGAACCAAGATCCCGCAAGCCAAGGTTTAGCCAAAAAAAAAAAAAAAAAAAACCCACCTCAAAACTAGAATTAAAAAGAAAAAGCATTTTTAGACTTGATTCTGATAGCAAGATCCATAAAAGGAAAAACTGATCAATGAGAACTCATCAGAATTTAAAACCTTTGTCTGCAAAAAAGCTCGTTAGGAGGTTGAAAAGACAAGATACAGACTGGGAGAAAATATATGCAACCCACATATCCAACAAAGGACTAGTATCTAGAATATATAAAAGGTCTCAAAGCTCAACAACAAAGATTCAGTTAGGAGATGGGCGGATGCTGTGAAGAGATATTTGAAGGGAATATACAGATGGCAAATAAGCAGATGAAAACATGTTCAACATCATTAGCCATCAGGGAAATGCAAGCTAAAACCACACTGCGATACCACTACAGACCTAGGATGGCTAAAATAAAAAAGGGACAACACCAAATGCTGATGGGGATGCAGAGAAATGGATCGCTCATACACTGCTGGCTGGAAAGGGAAACAGTACAACCATTCTGTAAAGCAGTTTGGCAACTTCCTGTAAAACTAAACATAAGCTATCACGCAATGCATCAATTGCACTCAGACATTTATCTCCGAGAAATGGAAGCTTGCGTTCACACAAAAACCTGTACACAAATGTTCACGGCAGCTTTATTCGTAATAGCCAATAGCTGTAGATAACCCAGATGGGTGAATGATTAAACTTACTGTGGTACATCCACACCGTGGAACGTTACTTAGCCATAAAAATGAGTGAGCCATGGATACACACAACAGCCAGGATGGACTTCAAGGGAATTATGCTGAGGTCCGATCTCAAAACTAATATCTAAAGGTTATATACTGTCTGATTCTATTTATATAACCTTTTTGAAATAATCATACAAACGGAGAACAGGTTAGTGGTTGTCACGGGGGTGGAGGTCGGGGTGATGAGGTAGAGTCAATGCAGGTGAGTGCAGCTACAGAAGGGCAACAGGACGGTCCCTTGTGGTGATGGGACTACTCCGTATCCTGACTGTGGTAGAGATACATGAACCTACACGTGATAAAATTACATGGATCTAAATACACAGACACACAGACACACACACAGGATGAGTACAAGTAAACCGGGAAATCTGAACAAGACGGGGGAGTTGTGTTGTTTTAATCAATGTCAGTAACCTAGATGTGATACTGCAGTGAACTTCTGCAAGATCTCACCACTGTGGGAGCTGAGTCAATGGTATGTGGCATTTCTCTGTATTATTCCTTACAAGTGCATGTGAAACTACCTTTATTTCAAAATTAAAAGTTTCATTTAAAAAGCTGTACTGTTCAAAATTCAATGGAGGCCACATTAGGGCACAAGAGAAAGCAATATTACTGTAACCATTTTGCAGATGTTACTCAGCATACACACAAGTTGTGGTCATGACATAACAAACCCATGAGGAACGTATGGCCCCTGACAAAGTGCTTCATTCTGTCCTGTATTCCCACAGCAGTTCTGCCAGCCAAACAGGATCCAAGGGAGGGGGAAGGGAAAACTGAGTGGAAAAAGCAGACAAGGACAATTTGGGTCATGGAGCCGGCAGAACAGAAGAGGGAAGAAGAGACTGCGAGGGACGAGCAGGCACTGGTGACTGTTTCTGGTCGATCTCTCAGTACTCCTACAGCAGTGTGCTACAGCGTTAGGCTCTAGGCAATGCAAAGTGTGAAAACTTCTGTCAGCATGTGAGAATAGGTGTATAATTCACTCCAGACTTCCAGTGGCACTGGACTTTTCCAGAAGCAACTCTAGACATTCCAAGTGTATGGCACATGCCTGCACGATCTAATCAAATTATTAGGCTCAGCCACCAAAACTGCTGCTGGGCCAAGAAGTACTGAGAGTCTAATAATGAAGACTTGCTAGTTGATGAAATGCTGTCTTTGAAGTTATTGATTTTTATTTAGTTTCCTTGAAATGTAAGGTTCAGGAGTGACAGTGAAATACGTCATCAGCATGCTAAGTCGACTGCCTTTGCCCAGTACAACGTCCTCCTGAATCCAGGGGCCTCTACCCTCTGCTTTCTGTAGAGTACATCTGTACTGCTACAAATCCTTCAAAGCTACAGTTTTCCAGTTGAAACACAGCTGAGAGAGGAGGGGAATTTTTGCTTCTACTGCATTCACAGCTGTTTTAAAGAGAACAGTGAATGTAGTTAAAAAGCTGGTTGTTAAACTGACAACCAACCCGAAGAATAAATGGGACATCAGTGACGGTCAGAATGGCCATCCAGAGCTTGAGAAGGCTCCAGGCCTTCCGCTCTTCCTTGCTGTGTGACCTCAGGCAAGTTAGGCACAGAATACCCACCTTTTAGGGTTGTGAGGATTAAAAGGGGGCAAGCAACACAGACGACTTAAATTAGTAACTGGCTGAAAATAAGTGTTCAATAAAATCACCTCTCCTTTCTTTGATAAGAAGTCATTCATGACAATCAATGACCTGAAAGGAGGAAAACTATAACTTTGTCTTGCTCTAGTTTTTGTTGCCTTCTAGAAAATTCTCAAGTTTGTCTTCTTGTTTTGTTTCGTTTTATGAGGCAACACATCATAATTAAGAACAGAGAGTCAAGACTCAATCTGCCCGGGTCAGATCCTAGCCCCTCCTCCTGACCATGTTTCCTCGGGTGTGTCACCTAACATCTCAGTAAAGTGACAGGAAGGATGTTACCTGCCTCTCTGGGTGGCCAGGCGTTGAAATGAGTTGGTACATGTAAAGTATTTAGACCAGAAGTGAGCCTGCATACAGTAAGCACTAAGTGCCTGCTGGCAAGTATGGATTTCATTTTGTGTTAAAACAAGTAATTGCAATAAAATAATGAAAAATGAAACAGAGGAAACGCCTGAATCCTCACCCTCATCCGTCTCCCATCCCAGGGGTCTCAGCACCGCCGGGCGCGTTCTTTCAAACACCTTTCTGGGCTGCCTTCATTCTCAGCGATAATCTTAAACCTTCTCCACCCAGAGCCCAGGTCAGCTTCTCGAAGCCAGGCTTGGAAACGCCAGGTGTCCATCTGCAGCTACGGCTGGTCCCGAGTCCACCGGCAAGCCCCCAACCTCCTCCCCACATTGTCTCCCCAGGCCATCCCGCCAGCCTGTGCAGTCCGGGCCCCTCCTCTCCCATCCTTAAGAAAGGACCTCTCTGAAGCCCCTTCCGTTCCATCCTATCCAGGCTTTCCCAAAAAGGATACACACTGTCTCTACTTCCTTTCTATCCCTGCACTGCTCTGGGTTTTCCTACTTAGACTAGTAATAGGATCCTGGAACCCAAATCCAAACAGCAACTGGAACCCAAGGTGCCCCCTCATATGGCTACTGGGCTTCTGCGGCGTTAGAGACAACCACCTCTGGGTATGTTATTGTGAAGGCAGTGGCATGAGCTTGCTCTGAGGAGTAATCATCCCTCATTCATATCTTTAATTCCCAAGTGTCTACACATAACAGGTTAATCTGTATTTGTTGTCTACCGAGAAAACTAATAGGAACACAATTCCTAATTTCACCATTTATTAGTATTCATAATAAAAACTAATAATAACCTAAAGTTATTTTTTATTGATCACTACTAAAAGTCAGGCAGTATTCTAAATGTTTCACATTTAATAATTACAATAACCCTATCAAGTAGGTACAATTGCTACGAAGTAGGTATAATTTATCCCATGTAATGGATAAGAAAACTGAGGCAGACAGAGAAATGACTTGTCTGGTAGAGCCAGGATTAAAATCAAGGTAGTCTGACTTCAGCAGAGACTTCACCTCTAGCTACCATTCTACTTACTTCCCAAGGTGAAAAATAAGATAATATACTTTGCAATTCATGGTGGCTGGGTTATTTTCTTGAAATAAAAGATCTTCCTGAGGCATGAATTTAGAAAATGTTCAGACTGAGAAAAAAATGAATAGCTAGTTTGCTTATTTTACGTTAACCAATGCAAATCAGATACCAAGGAGATAAATATAATTATATACAACAGGAATAATTCCCTCTATAAATCAGTATTAGAATCTTGCATAGAATTCAGGATGCCGATCCTTAAACATGATGTTTCTATCCATCACTGCAAATCTTGGCCAACTGGCCAGAAATGTCATCTCTTGGAAAAATGCCATTTTTTAGTAAATGATACACTTAATAAAAACATGTTCTTATGAAACAAATGATTAATTCTTTGCATTGTAACCTTATTGCTACTAGGTTCTATATTTCAGCAAGAATGATGAGCTAAGAAGAAAATAACAACTTTAAAACATGAGCCAAGAAGTATTCTCAACCCCTTGGGATCTAAGTCCCTTTTAAACAACAAATATTTAATAATGCCCACTTCACTGTTCTGAAGTGAAATTCATAGATGAAATAACCACACTTTACATACAATTTCAAACAATCAACGATATAGAGGAGAAATAAAGAAAACAGTTTATAAAGACATGCATTTCAGTACGTAGATGCTTAAGTCTGACTACACTGGAGGCATAATGAAGTTGTTAGAGTAACACGTCTGGATGTGGAAATACAGGCTTAAAAGCCATTCCACAGACGATATAGGAAAATGGAAGAGTATAGGTGTAAGCGGACACCAGAACAAGAACTGGTGTTAGAATGAAGAAAAAGAACAAACTGCTGTCACACGTGACACAGTAGACTCTCACAGGCATAACGCTGTGTGAAAGCAGCCGCGCATAGAAGTGGGTACTCTTAACGGACTGTTTACGTAAGATTTGTAGATGTCAGAATCACAGTTACCTTTAGGGGGGCAGTAATGATGGAAATATTTTATATCCCCATCCGGATGCATACATATATGTTAAAAAACTCACTGACTGTGGTATATTCATATGATGGACTATTATTTATCAATAAAAAGGAACAAACTACCGGTAAACCAAACAACATGGATGAATCTCAAAACCACTATTTTGAGTAAAATAAACCTTAGACAAAAAAAGACACCTTCTGTATGATTCCACTTATATGAAGTTCTAGTACAGGCTAAGCCTGTGGCTCTCAAGGATTTTAGTCTCAGTAACCTCATACAATCTTAAAACTATAATTATTGAGAACCCCCAAAAGCTTTGATTTATGTTGATTATATCAATTTCTATTTCTCATATTAAATTTTAAACCGAGACACTTAAAATATTCATTAATTCATTAAAAATGGTAATAGCAAGCCTTACATATTAACATATATAACATATTTTATGAAAAATAATTTGTCAAAAAAAAGTCAAAAGAATGGCAGTTTTCATATCTATGAAAATCTCTTTAATGTCTGACTTAATAGAAGACAGCTGGATTCTAAATAGCCACTTCTGCATTCAATTTTCATATTAAAATACATATTCATTATGAATTACTTTCTTTTATTTCTCCTTTATAGCAGCACTAGGGCATTATATTGATTTTCTGAAATTATATGTGTAGGCTGGTTTTTTAATCTATGAATTTCATTGCAGAAGAGTAAGGGGGCATGATTAAATATTTGTTGTAATAAAAGGGGAGGGTAGAATGTGAATTGATACAGCCACTATGGAGAAGAGTATGGAGGTTCCTCAAAAAACTAAAAATAGAACTACCATACAACCCAGCAATCCCACTACTGGGCATATACCCTGAGAAAACCGTAATTCAAAAAGAGTCATGTACCAAAATGTTCGTTGAAGCTCTATTTACAATAGCCAGGACATGGAAGCAACCTAAGTGTCCATCGACAGATGAGTGGATAAAGAAGATGTGGCACATATATACAATGGAATATTACTCAGCCATAAAAAGAAATTGAGTTATTTGTAGTGAGGTGGATGGACCTAGAGTCTGTCATACAGAGTGAAGTAAGTCAGAAAGAGAAAAACAAATACTGTATGCTAACAATATATATGGAATCTAAAAAAGAAAAAAAAATGGTCATGATGAACCTAGGGGCAAGACAGGAATAAAGACACAGACCTACTAGAGAATGGACCTGAGGATATGGGGAGGGGGAAGGGTAAGCTGGGACAAAGTGAGAGAGTGGCATGGACATATATACACTACCAAATGTAAAATAGATAGCTAGTGGGAAGCAGCCGCATAGCACAGGGAGATCAGCTCGGTGCTTTGTGACCGCCTGGAGGGGTGGGATAGGGAGGGTGGGAGGGAGGGAGACACAAGAGGGAAGAGATATGGGGACATATGTATATGTATAGCTGATTCACTTAGTTATAAAGCAGAAACTAACACACCATTGTAAAGCAATTATACTCCAGTAAAGATGTTTAAAAGAAAAAAAAGGGGGGAGGGTGATTTTGTCCAGTAGGATTGAGAATAACACTGCCTTAAAACATGTTTTAAAGTATTTATTCTTTCCTTCCTATCTCACCATCCTCACTGAAATATGAAACCAAGCAGCAGTAACACTACAGTGCAGGAAGTTATGTATAACTGGAAAAATCCCAGCAGACTCCTAAGAGAATGAAATGGAAGAGGGCAAATAAGATCTATGTAGTTTTACAAAAATAGTTTTGGCCCCATGGTCCCCCTTGAAGGTTTCCAAGGTCACCCATGAATCCTAGACCAGGGCTAAACTAATCTATGTCAAAAAAAAAACCCAGAAGAGTGGTTTCCTCTAGGGGTGGAGGTCAGGTTTGACTGGGGAGGGTCACCAGGGAACTGTTCAGGGTGATGGTGATTTCCCGTGTCCGGGCTTGCACACAGACGTATGCATTTGTAAAAAGGAATCACGTCGTACACTCACAATTTATGTAGTTCATTGTATGCAAGTTTTACATAAAGAAAGTAAAGGGATATTGAAATCTAGTTAATGATATACACGGTGAAGTGTTTAGGGGTAAGTGTACTGATGTCTGCAACTCTGTAAAGCATCAAGCAATAAGATGGACTGGTGGGAAAAGAGAGGGATGTGTCAATGGAGGGACACCTGATGAGGCAAATACAGCAAGACATTAACTGTAGAAACTAGCGGTGGGTATAAGGCTGTTCACTTTTTATTTTTTCTACGTTTGAAAATGTTCATAATAAAATGTTGGAAAAATTCATTGAGTTGTACACTTAAGATCTGTGTACTCTACTATATATAAGTTATACCTCAATAAAAAATTTAAACTATTACACAATTTAGGCTAAACAGTAACAGATGGCTTACTGGTAAATGGTAAGAGAAACAGGAAATAATATTTACTGAAATAAAGTTTCAAGACAAATTATACATGATTAAAGTGAAGAAAAAGAAATATATGACATTCTTAGGAATAATGAGGCTTATTTTTAAATGTTGTATCAAAATAATGTGCTACCTTGACATGGAATCGGGTACTGACAAAGGGTCCCAGAAACACACCTTGTGTCTCAAATGGCCATCACATGCCAAGTGACAGACGCGGCCTCTGAAACTTAAGAGGGAAAGAACCAAGAGGCTGTAACACAGGTTGTAGAACACAGGGGGTAGGATCAGGGTAAGACTAAAAAGCAGCAGGCAACCCTCCACATCAGTAATTAAATATGTAATTTTATATTATATTTCATAGGGTCGGATTACAAAAATAAAGAATAGAGAGAGGATGACAATAAATGACATTAAAAAAAAACTTGTATTACTAAAGCATGATAGCTTCACATTTAATGGTCCTCTACTAATTAAAAAACATTTGGTTCTAAGTCTCTTGCAATGAATCCCCAATTCCCTCTGTTATATATTTGCATGCCGTGGCTACAAATGAAGACTGATACAGGCGTGCCCTACGAGCAGCTTGGATACCACAAGGGCACTGCCGAAATGGCGAACAGCTCTTGGTAAAGTTCCCAACAAAACAAAGCACTATTTCCCCTCAATTTACTCAGTAATTGCATTTGTGGAAAATTTCAGTGTACGTTAAAACCCTGCAAAAATACTATGTGTTTATTTAAAAAATGGAGTAGCAGGCTCAGATCATAATGTTTATTTATTTATTTTTAACCCATGTAAACATCCAGGGAGGCGTGGGAAAGACACGTGAGGGCACACAGCCGTTCTTCCTCATGCTGGGCCACCCCCAGCACCACAGGCAGTCTTGCCTGGCCCCTGCCCTTTCTGGGACTGGCTGCCGTCCTTGGGACCAGAAATGCCCCACAAACATCCCGTAGGAGGCAGTCCCACATCCACTAGAAGCCACAGATCTAAGGTGATTAAAGGATTGTTTGAGGAACACTTTATATTTTAACAGCAGAAACATATTCCCCGAAACAGAATTAGCAGACTATTATGTGTTCATTCCTAAACTATTCAATGCAAAAATATTTTCAATTTCTTTAAACAATTCATGGCCAAGTTGTGGTTAAAAATAACACAACCCCACAAAGATATATTCAGATACACAGTCCTCTGCTGATGTTTCGTGACTATAGTTTCACTACAAAGAAAGCATTTCAAATAGTAGCTAAAGACTTGTCATATGGAAACAATATTTGCTTATTCCTGCCTAGGGCTGGATTTAAACCGCCGAGCCAGAAGTGAAAAGCTCCACATTCTGCTATTTAAAAATCGAAGCAAATACAACAACTTCATACTTGTTCTTAAATATTACTCTTGTGATTTTTTAATCAATTTTCAGGTTATCCAACCTCGGTGTTCCAGTGGTGTGTAACGTCATGACCTTTTTGTCTCCACTTCCAAGCGTCACCTGGCCACTGCAGTACTTGTGTGTTTTTACCCTAATCAGGCTGGTGTCACCAACACTCCCGAGGCTTTCCTGTGTCCTCCCCATTCTCCCCAGCATCCTAGATGTCCTTCTGCCTTTGCTGCCTCCTTTCTCTCTTTTTCTTTTTGTTTGTTCTTCCCCATCAACCCTGTACAAAGATTAGGCCGATTTTTTTTTAAGCAGGAAAAGATGAAATGACACGTGAATTTGTTTGTTTAGAAGAGGTGCCACCACATAATTAAATAGATCACTAAGTATGGACCGAAGGAAAAATGTTCTTGATCAATAGAATAGATACTGAATTTTTCAAAGAAATTAAGGGGGAAAAAAAATCAGTCAACTTTAAAAAGCCAAATGTAATTGGGCAATGAAAATGCTGACAAAGGAAAGGTGCTGTTCACTCTATGTTCTACGTAAACAAACCTTTTGCAAACACTTACATAAAAATTAAACATGTAATAGCTGACCCACTCCCAGGTATCTACCCAAGGGAATTGAAAATGTATATTTACAAAAGATTAGGTAGGCAATGTATATATCAGCTTTATTCATAATCACCCCAACAACCAAAACGCCCTTCAACAGTTGAATGGATAAACAAATTGTGATACATTCAGACAATGGAAGATACCTCAGCATTAAAAGGAATGAACTGTTGATTCACATAGCAGCATGAATAAATTTTAAACGCATTTTGCTAGGCAAGACCTAAAGATCCCATTTACATGACATACTGAAAATGGAAAAACTGTGGGGTCGGAAAGAGCTCCGTGGTTGCCAGGGGCTGGAGGGAAGGGCTGAGCACAAAGGGATCACGCAGGGACCTGTGCTGTAGGTACTACGGTGGTGGATACACCGCTCTGGGCTTCTGTGGCTCCCACAGAAAGGTTCACCGTTTGCAAACTAAAAAGAAACAAACAAAAACCAGGGGACTTCCCTGGTGGGGAAGTGGTTAAGAATCCACCTGCCAATGCAGGGGACACGGGTTCGAGCCCTGGTCCGGGAAGATCCCACATGCCGCGGAGCAACTAAGCCCGTGCGCCACAACTACTGAGCCACGTGGTACTCAGTAGCCACAACTACTGAGCCACAACTACTGAGCCAACTACTGAGCCACAACTACTGAGCCCACAACTACTGAAGCCCACGTGCCTAGAGCCTGCAACAAAGGGAAGCCACTGCAATGAGAAGCCCGCACACTGCAACAAAGAGTAGCCCCCGCTCACTGTGACTAGAGAAAGCCCGCGCGCAGCAACGAAGACCCAACGCAGCCAAAAAAAAAAAAAAATTAGCCAGGATACTGGAGGATCCCAGAATGGGGTTCAGACTGCGACAAATGAATGCCTGATGAATGAAGTACAAATGTGTGACGTAACCTCACTGAAAGGAGCGAGGAAAAAGGCGGCGCCCTAACTAGCCTCGGAAAACAGTGTTTTGACTGTTATTTCAAGGCTAAAGGTAAGGGAGCCGTACATAAACAGTGCTCAGTTGGTGAATTTGTTTCTCACAGGGACGTGAGTTAATTCTGAAACTAGCAAACGTGTACACTGGGGTTAAATAAGTAAGTAAACTGTAGGTGATGGAAGTTAGGTTTCTCACTGTTAGAGAGAGATTACAAATAAGGAACGAAGAAAATGACATGAACCCACGGTCCCGGATTACGGTCAGAGATGCCTGCATGAACTCATGCTTATTTTATTATTATTATTTTTTAGAATTACTGGGTTTTTAAAAAAATTAATTAATTTTTGGCTGCATTAAGTTTTCTTTGCTGCAGGCGGGCTTTCTCTAGTTGTGGCGAGCAGGGGCTGCTCTTCGTTGCGGTGCACGGGCTTCTCATTGCGGTGGCTTCTCTTGTTGTGGAGCACGGGCTCTAGGTGCACGGGCTCAGTAGTTGTGGCACAGGGGCTCTAGAGCGCAGGCACTCTAGTGGCTCCACGGCACGTGGGATCTTCCCGGACCAGGGCTCGAACCCGTGTCCCCTGCATTAGCAGGCGGATTCTTAACCACTGTGCCACCAGGGAAGCCCCATGCTTATTTTAGAATGTATACAGACAGACAGATACAGGAATATAGACTTGGGTGTATATATGGGTTAGAATATTTGTGTTGATTTCCTAGCTCTGTCCACTGAGAGGCCTAGAAGTGTGACAATCTAGCAGCAACAAGCATACCCAGTGCCCAGATCTTTCTAATCCCATTTCCAATAAAAGAAACCAGGGATCTTTTAAGACATGGCTGATTCTGGGGCCAGTGCAGGTAATATACAAAATGAGCCCGGAGCATCTCATGGTGCCAGGGAGGAAGGAAGTGCTAGGCAAAAAAATTAAAGCGATACACAGAAGCCAACCTGAAAAAGCTCCCAAGGCCAAAGTTGGAACAATCTAAGCTACAAATTAAAAATAGATTATAACCCAAGAGATGACATAAATACCCATGTCCATAATGATATAATAAATGACTGGATAATAGTACTGACATATATACACTACCAAATGTAAAATAGATAGCTATTGGGAAGCAGCTGCATAGCACAGGGAGATTAGCTCGGTGCTTTGTGATGATCCAGAGGAGTGGGATAGGGAGGGTGGGAGGGAGGGAGATGCAAGAGGGAGGAGATATGGGGATATATGTATGCATACAGCTGATTCACTTTGTTGTACAGCAGAAACTAACACAACATTGTAAAGCAATTATACTCCAATAAAGATATTAAAAAAAAATAAAGATGGCGTATAAGCAGAAGAAAAAAAAAAAAAAAACATGGGGAGAAGGGACAAATCTTTGTTACAGAAGAATTCCAAATAATAAATGTAGAAGGAATGAGGGAAATGGCACTTCAGCACAATAACTGCTACAGGCAAGATCCCCTGATGATAAAATTTAAGGAGAAACAGGTATTTGTGTAGCTTCAAAGTACCTCCCCCAGAATATCAGTGGATTACTGTGGTGGTTTTAACACATGCTCATGTATTATTTGATACTCTTCCCTCAGGAAGTGGAGTTTAATTCCCCTCCCGAGTGTGGGCTGGACAGAGTGACTGACTTACTTCTAAGGAACCGGAATCCAATAGCAAATCCACATCTGGTCTCTGTCTGGGGTCCTGGCAAGAGTTCCTGAAACACCTGGTATTTCCTGAGTGATAAGGACGGTAGGCGTGTCTTTTGTTCTAAAGATGGGCTTGTTGGTGGGCTCCTATATAGCTTCAGAGATGGGGCCTGGTGGCAAAAAGACCAAACCTTGATCAGAAACTTGCAATGTTCAGTTCCATTCCCCCAGTCTCTGGGGAGGGAAGGCGTTTGGGGATTGAGTTAATCACTGATGACCAAGGATTCACTCAATCGTGCTTGTGTTATGAAACACCCATAAAACCCTAAACTGAGGGTTTTGTGGATCTTCCAGGTTGCTGAACATGTGCAAGTGCTGGGAGGTGGTGCACCGGAAGCTCGGCTCCGCGAATTGAACTGCTGGACACCCTTTTGGTGTCAGAGAATTGGAGAACTGGTGCGGAAAAACCTTTCAGGAGTAGAGTGAAGGGAAAAAAACTAGGAACTGTACCTTGGAGAAACTTGTCAAGCACCACCTGCACCACGTGATCAAGGTCCCCATCATCAGGAATAAGGCACGTTGATATCATGTAGCCCCAGACATGATGTCACAGAAGGGGCACTTCATCTCTTGTGGTTTTCCTCCAAATCCACAACCCCAGGCTAATCACAAGGAAACAGACATAACGTGGAGGGACATTCCACAAAACATCGGGCCAGTACTCTCCAAAAGTGCCAAAGTCAAGAAAATAAGCAAAGACCAAGAAGTTATCACAGATTGGAGGAGACTGAGAAGACACGAGGACTAAATGCAATGTGGGACCCTGGATGGGATCCTGGAGCGGGAAATGGACATCAGGAAAAGCTGGTGGGATGCAGATAAAGCCTAACGTTTAGATTTTTTTTTTAAGAGAATAAACAACTGATACACGTAAAACAATATGAATGTGTCATACACTTTACGATATGTGAAAAAAGCCAGATCAAAAAGCTCCATACTGTGTATATCCATTCATATGACATTTTGGAAAAGGCAAAACCATAGGGTCAGAAGATAGATGAGTGGTTGCTTTGGGTCAGGGGTGAGGGAAGGGGCTGGCCGCAAAGCGAAAGCACAAGGACGTTGGGCGGTGACGTTCTGTATCTTGATTGTGGTGTTGGTGATCAGATTCTGTGTCCTTCAGAAAGAGTGAATTTTACTATATACAAATTAAAAAGTAAATTTTAAAAATATCCCAGTAGCCTTCTCAATTTAAAATTCCCCACCTATGTTCAGCTCACACATGGCTAGATAAATCCCTCGGTACAAAATGAGAGACTGAGTACACAGAGCGACCATGGACGACAACGGAGCTCCCACCCACGTGGGAGGCCTGGGGAGACAAGCCACGCTCACCCTCTGCGCCATCGGCCTGGAGAGGCTGAGACTTGGTCACTGGCGGCTCCCACACGCTTCCCAGCGCAGGACCAGACTCGTGAACTGCTTCAGCCTGCCCGGGCAATGGCCTCCAATCAGGGCCCACCCGAAGCCCTCTCTTCTTTCCCTGTGAAGTTCTCCCACACTCCTCGGCCTGCCTTTGAGTCTCTGCCAAAAGCAAGGCTCCCTTGCTAGAGCGAGCTCCGAATCCACAGCCTCTGTTTGCTCTCCTTTGCTTTCCGTTTATTTCCACAGAAGCAAACCTACTTTATAAAACAAAGCCTTGTCAGACATTAGATAAAACGTTGCCCAAGCGCTATGTAATCAGTAAGGTAAGAAGCTCTGTGCGGAACAAACGAACAGTAGAAGGGAAGCTGCTGAAGGCTCCCTGTGCTGCGAGGCTCTTTCAGAACCACCAAACCACTTCTGAACTCCTTGTACTCCCCTAGCTAACGCCATCATTACTGCACACTAGCTGTTCAGTGAAACAGGTACAATCTTGTCAAATGAGACTTTCTTTCATCCTGTCTGAATTATTCGCTGCGTATTGTTACCACTGACAAGGGCTTTTTCTTTTCTTTTCTTTTTTCTTGGTTATTCAGAAACCAGGTCCTGCTGTTACTTCAGTCAGCAATCCTGGAAGAACTTCCTGGGATAGGAGGAGACAGGAAGGAAGGAGGGGCGTTAGGGAATGCAGGGGAAGAGGGGAAACTAAGAAAAGACTGGCTTTTTTAGTAAAAGATAAGTTTTCTTTTAAGGATACAGTAGAATTAGTAATGGAATGCTTCCAAGGACTGATAAAATGATTGCGCTCCACAATTTAACATTTTAATGCTTCCTATAAAAGTGTTTTCTTTCTTACTACCTGTAACAGCTTGCCAAGCTATTTGAATTTCAGGAGAAATGTTATATAGGCTAAATTAGGTGGTGTAAAATTAAATTATTCTGACAGAACAACACCAAGCAAAATTTGATGAAGGAATTAATAAATTAAGAAACCTTCTTAAAAATTCAATATTCGGGCTTCCCTGGTGGCGCAGTGGTTGGGAGTCCGCCTGCCGATGCAGGGGGCGTGGGTTCGTGCCCCGGTCCGGGAGGATCCCGCGTGCCGCGGAGCGGCTGGGCCCGTGAGCCATGGCTGCTGGGCCTGCGCATCCAGAGCCTGTGCTCCGCAACGGGAGAGGCCACAGCAGTGAGAGGCCCGCGCACCGCAAAAAAAAAAAAAAAAAGCAATATTCAATTATAACTTAAATAAATCCTGGGGTACGAACCAAGACAATTGTATTAGAAAGTAATATGAATTTCTCAGAAAAAGAACTTCAGGTTGGTTGAATAAAAACTCTCCAAGGGCCAACTTCATTAGCCAGCGTAACATCCAAGGCTCTTGGAGTGACCAGCTAATTTAAAACAACTTTTACAACCATTTCCAAGTGGCCTAGTCATTTATGTTTATGGTTTGGACAGAAGTCTTAAATGGAAAGCCAAGAGCAATGCCTAGAAATATCAAGTCTCTTTTAGAAAGATTTTCCTCATCAAATCATTAATTTTTTTGTATTTTACTTTCCTTCAACATTTTATTTTATAGGTGATACTGAATTCTCATCAACATATTTTATTAAATACAGTAAAAAGAAAAACAAAACGGACAATAAGTACCAAAGGGCCCAGTTCTAGCTACTTCAAAACATGCCTTTTTAAATGTTTTATTTGCAGATCAGAGCCTGTTCAGCCCCCAAATGCCACTTCACCAACTTATGAGTGTCAGTCACCTCATGCATTTCGTTAATGAGAAAACTGTGTGCAGTCAGACTTCTCAGACTTGCCCTGGGATGAACAGGTCTACAGGATGGCCGCTCACGCTTAATGCCCCAGCTTTCCAGAGCCAACTGCAATAACCAGCAAGAACATTCCTGCCTTGGGTCACTGCAACCTGGCCAGGTTCATTCCTGCTTTCTCTCTTGCAATAAAGATACTTTAAGTGGCACCAACTCCGACTCTGCATTCCTTGTTTCTCTAATACTGATGGGGATTTTTTTCCTTTTCATTGATGATGATGACTTACTATAATGAAATATGATTTGAACAAAGTTTCTAAGGAGAATTCAGAAACCAAGTTCACAAGATGACAGAGAGTTTGGATTTTTTCATTTTCATAAATTCAGATTATAAAAATAGTAAAGAAATTACTATGAAATTAATATTGAAATTCTAATATTTCTAGATACAGTAATTCATAAGCTTGATATCATAACTAGTTTATAAATTACCATATCTGGAAATACTGCCCCACACCCTCTAATTCTTTCCATTTTTGATCCTCACCCCTGACATCTTATTGATCTGAAAGTAATAGAATTCAAAGACTCCTTGGGAGTTCAGTGCCTCTCCTTTTATTTGGTTACAGAACTACTACCCTTTTAGATTGGCGGAGAGAGCAACTAGGGAAAGCCAGAATTTAAAGCTGCGATAATAACAAAAACTAGATAGAAAAAAATTGTTGGGACTTCCAACAAAGATAACAGACTCACTACTTATTTACAAGTTACAAATCTGAATTTTTCGTACATTGTTTCTCAATAAGGTTCTGACCTTGGAAGATGGGTCACATGATTCATAGTAATAAAGATGCAAGGAAAGAAATGGATTCGCAGAGTTTTAAGGATTGGGGGTGAGAGGAAAAGAGTATACCATACAGTCAGCCCTCCATATCTGCTGATTCCGCACCCACAGATTCAACCAACTGTGGACCAAAAATATTCAGAAGAAAAACATTTCATAAAGTTCTAAAAAGCAAAACTTGAATTTGCCACACACTGGCAACTATTTACACAGCATTTACATTGTATTAAGTATTATAAGTGATCTAGAGATGATTTAAAGCATAAGCGAGGATTCGTGTAAGTTATGTGCATATACCACACCATTTTATATAAGGGGCTTGAGCATCCTTGGATTTTGGTATCTGCGCAGTCAGGGGTAGGTTAGGGAAGGGGTTCTGGAACCCATCCACTGTGGATACTGAGGGATGACTACAGTCCCAGATGATATAAATGCATGCTAGAATTCTAAAATCAGAACAATTTCTATAGATGTTTCTGAAGGCATCTCCCTTAAACACAGAATCACACTTTGACCTAGAATTTAAAACTTCTTTGAATGCTCAGTAACAAAGTTTCTCCAAGACCCTTGTTTTCTCATCTTGTTTGCATTTAGTTCTATTAAAATCCTAAGGTCAAATGACATTAAAAGTATTGGGAGCTCTTGCAGAATAGTAATTATAAATCAAAGTGAAGGCACGGAAACTGTGATGTTCAGGAAACTATCTAAATGAATGAAAATCAAAAGAAAAGGGTCTTTGAAGTCCTAAACATGCATTAAGATTAAAATAATTGATCTAAAAACTTCATCACATAGATTGCAGTCCTTAATAACAGTGAATAACAGCATATGGAAGACAAGTTAATAGAGTCCATTTCAGCCTCAACCATCAGATTGGGCAAGATGAAAACAAAAACTGTGACATATGTTCAATCATGTAGGCAGAGACTTAGAAAGTGTTTATTAGTTAACTTTCTCCCAAAATGTTGTTTTGAAATGTAAATCATAGAAGGCAAAAGAAATACTTTTTCCACTGGTAGAGAGCTCATTTCATTCTCTGCTCACTGGAAATATGCCCCATATGAAACACTATCTTTAGTCTCTAGACCATCATTAGTGATGTTTTCAAAAATTAGACAGAACCACACAAATTTAGCAGCTGAACCAGGAAAGGAAATGGAAGCAGAAAACAATTTTCCCAGGGCTTTCAGAAGACAGCGGTCCTCAGAGGAAACTTAGGAGGAGAGCTGTCCAGAGCCCAAGCCCAGCGCTGGGTAAGGCCGCTTCAGGGGCCACAGTCAATGTCCTGCCTCGGCCCCTTCCCAGCTCCTGTCAGCTGCGTCTGATCAGAGCTTAGCACTGCCGGCAAGGAAATGTTGAACAATTTCTTGGGGGAAAAAGGACCTTTCAAGAGGAAGTCTGTATGGCTCAGAGAACCATCACTGAGGCTCAGTCCTTTGGAAATAGTCCACCTGAACAATTAATGACTGAACAGCACCCAGGCTTTCAGGGACTTGACCACAACCCCCTCCCCCATGGCCCCCTTCTTGTAGCCGGCATCTCTGGCCCTACTCTCACGCTTTGTTTGCTACATGCAGCGTCTTGGGCTGAGTGAATGTGCAGCAGTGATGAATTATGAATGCAGGCGCTGACTTCAAGGTTTATGGGACAGGAAGTCCATAGTTTTATAGCCCTCTTATTCGATACCTTGACAACTATCAGACCTTCAGAAGACTGAAGTGCGCGTGAAAACCACTTGCTGAAATTTAAGTTCCACGTTAGTGAGAGCCTAAATGTCCCATAATATCAGAAGCCAAGCCCTCAGGCTGGTAGCCACACAGGGACCAGAAGGGGTGCTATGGACCAAGACAGCAAGGGTCCCCCAGCCTTCCTCTGGAACCACAGCTGCAAGGTGGATCCTCAGGTATCGCTGTGGGTGGCAGGCCTGCTCTGGAAGGAAAAAGCAAATTCTCAGAAGCGAAAGGCTCTGCACATGCAGGTACATGAGATTATTACACAAAGAAGGGCAGCCTTGACATGTATCTCCTCTGCTCTGCTGTCATCACCATATTCAGGCATCTTCCCACAATTTAAGCAGAAAAAAGTACAGAAGAGAAAGGTGTGAATAGATGGTAAAAACTGAAATCTTTTATCCCACATGACATGACCCTATGGAGCATCTTTTATTTCACTAGTGTTTATTTATAGACAGCATTACATATAAATTATATATTTAAATATTTTTATACTTGTTGATTTGACATGATAGTAGATGTCAAAGTTAAGTGGTTCACCTTACTTTTCACTCTTCTGCGACGCAATTAACACCTCTTTCTCATTCACTGTTGTCTATCTAATCACTTGAATCAAGCACCTTCTTTTAGAGATGGCTGTAAGATCTTATTAAATCTCTGGTCCCCCTTGGCAATGATAAACTGATACTCTTAAGTGATTTTTAATTGAAGCAGTCAAAATCACCATGTATTTTGGGAGTAAAACATTTTTGCCAATTTTGTTCAATAACTTAGTCAATTTTGTGGTAGGCAAATAAATCGCGTCTTGGTCCCTAAACACACATTACCATGGTCTGTAAGCCTGCGTTAGCTTTGTACTAAAAAGTGTGAAAAATGCCTGGATGCTAACAAGAATGAACGTCGAACCATTGTACACTGTGTGCAGCTGGGAGAGGTGGGGTTTTGTTTTCAGTTTTGTTTCTCCTTTGTAGTACTGACTTGGTCCAAAGTAATCTGCACTGCTGTTATTTCACACCAGGATAGCTCCAGCCTTGGGAGCTGTAGGGTACATTACCACCGCCAGGAGGGAAATGGGAGGGAAATGGGAGACTGGAACTCCGCCCAATGCATAAGCCAAAGAGGAACCTTATCCCCAGCTCCTGGTCCAGCAAGGAGGAAAGAAGGATACAAGGTACTTTTTCTCTGCCGGAACCAGGGTTTAGCTATGAGCAAGCAAGGAAAGGGGAAAGGACTTTTATTTCTTTTTCCTATTTCAGTTTAAGAGGTGGTGGTCCCCTTAACCTTCTTTAATGCATTCATCTATCAGACCATCTGATTAGATTCTCATTAACAGTGAAAATATGATCTGCTAAAATATTCTCATTACTGGTACGTTTCCATCTATCTGTGGCTTGACTTTTTTGTTCCCTGCTGTACTGAAACTTATTTTAAACCAGAATATTATTATTATTAATGAATTTCTATAGAACAGAAAAAAAAAGTCTAGATATGACAAATCATATATACCCAAACAATTGTGGTACTGTGGATAATACTGAAAATAAAAGCATATAGTAGCTGAGATTCTAAGTTTATATAAAGTCGTTATATGGTTGCATCAAGTACTTTTGAATTTTTAAGATTTGTTTTTGCTCCCAGTCAAATAAAACAGGGATGAGATTTAATTCACCCTATGATACCCTATGGTAACAGAACCAGAATTTTTACAGCTCAATACATGACGCATGAAGAAACTGAACGTGTAGTAGAATTTCGGAGGCAATTGCCCAAGGCTAGCTGGTTTCAGTTCCTCCCCCCAGTCCGTATGTTTGAATAATATATTTCAATAAAAAACACTGACGCTTAAGGGTCCTTAGAGGAAAAGTGTACACTGAACGTCTCAAAGGGACAAAGCCAGCATTAGCCCTGACTCCATCCCATTTAATGGGTATTTCCCATGTCATGTCATAAGCCCATTTTAATATAGATATTCATTTAAGTGTTCCAAGATAAAACTGAATCTATCTTTCTGAAATAATACATATTTTTCCTAAGTAAATGGTAACACCTATTCATTTTAGAGAATTTAAAAAATAAAGGAGAATACGAAAAGCACCCTTCATCCTACCGCCCAGAAAACCACTGGAGTAACAATCTGGAGTAATTTCTCAGTTTCTGCATGTATATACATACAGTTTTTCTTTTTCAAAATTAAGATTAAACTGTACATGCTGTTTTGTGCCCCCATTTTTATAATTTCATATCATTAAATATTGTATCATTATGTCATTAAAATTATATTATTTAATATTAATGATTGCATAAGTAATAATGATACACAGTATAATCATAGTCATGATATACAATATAATTATGACATACTAATACTGTATCATAAATTATATAATTTAACATTGTATCACTGTCTTCTTTGGAAACATTACTTTCGTATCACTTTCCTGGTTCAAACCTTAAACTGCCTGACAGGTCTGGCATGCTGTTTCCCTTCCTACCTTACCAGCGTCACCACAAGCTCCTCTCCTGTGTCTCTGTTTCATCCTCTTGTTCCCTGGTACCAGTCCTGCTGGCCTTCACACATGCCACTCCCCCATCCTCTTCTCCCTGACGCTTACCGTGGACTCGTTTAGCCTCTACCACTTCCCCAGGGAAAGCTTCCCATTCACTGTCCCCCACACCCCGACACACACACACAAGCACCCACACCCAGTCCAGGTGAAATCCTCCAGGGAAGGCACTCATCCCTCTACATCGTCCTCTCTGAACACCAGTGATTACTTTACTTTCAACTTTTTTCTTACTATTTCTAGTTTATTTATCATCTTTAGGACTTGAGTATTATTTTGTCAACGTTCCACACGTATCTTCCAGGAATGTGACTGAAATTGCATTAAGTCAACCTGTAAATCAATTTAGAGAGAAATGATGTTCCCACAATGTCAAGTTTTCCCATTCAGGAAGAAGGTATGACTGATCACATGGTCAAGGTATTATTTATATTTGTTTGTAAAGTTTTAGTTTGTCTCATAAAGGTCTTCTACACTTCTTGTTATATTTGTTCCAAATATTAGGTTGTTTTGAGAATTTCTTTTCATGATGTTTTCTATATGGTTACTGCTAATTATACAGGAAAGCTATCTAAAAGAATTTTTTAATTGTGAAATAACACACATATATATGGAACAAAAACAAACACTCATATAAACTATCACCCAGATCAAAATACAGAGCCTTGGACACTTTCCTGCCTGGTGCCCCCTGGGGTCATCACCTGTCTTCACACCACAATGAACATTCACCACCTATGTGCTCATCTCTACACACCATAATTTAGGTTGCCTATATTTCGAACTTTGTAAAAATGGAATTACAGAGTAACTATTCTAAGATACTGATTTTTTACATTATGAGTACAAAAAGTAAAATATTTCATGTTACTCTGTCCCCTCTATAATGCTCTTCCTTTCCTTATGTGGGTCAGAGTTTCTGAGCTGTATCATTTTCCTTCTCTTTGAAGGGCCTCCTTTAACACTTCTTGCCAGGCAGGTCTACTGGCAACAAATTCTTCAGTTTTTGGCTGAGAAAGTCTTTCTCCTTCACTTTTTCTCCTTCAGGTTTCAAGGGTAATTTTTACTGGATACAAAATTCTAGGTTGGTGGGTTTTTTTATTTAATGCTTTAAATATTTCACTCCACTCTCTCCTTGCTTGCGTTATTTTCAGCAAGAAATCTGATGTATTTCTTATTCTAGTTTCCTGCTAAGCATGGTGTTTTCCCTACTCTTTCTTTTTTCCAAGATTTTCTCCCGTCTTTGGGTTTTCTGCAGTTTGAATATGATTTGCCTACTAGCAGATTTCTATCGTTTACCCTCATTGGTGTTCTAAGAGTTTCCTGGACGATTAGTGTGGTGTTTGTAGTTAATTTTGGAGAATTCTCAGCCATTATTACTTCAAATATTTCTTCTTTTCTTTCTTCTCCTTCTCATATACGTATTATGCATATTTACATCTTTTGTAATTGTCCCATAGTTCTTGAATATTCTGTTCCACCGTTTTCATTGTTTTTTCTCCTGACGCTTCAGTCTGGAAAGTTTCTATTGACATACTTTCAAGCTCACTGATTTATTCTTTGTCTATGTCCAGATTACTAATGAGCCCATCAAAGACACTTTTATTTTTTTAAGAACTTTTTTTTCCTGTTATTCTCTTTGATTCTTTCTTGGAGTTTCTATCTCTCTGCTTATATTATCCATCTGCTGTTGCAAGTTGTCTTTTTTTCATTAGAGCCCTTAATATATCAATCATAGTTACTTTAAATTCCCTATCTGATAATTCCAAAATCTGTGTCATTCCTGATTCTCGTTCTGACTCTGATTTTTCTTGCCTGTTGGCGTGCCTTGTAATTTTTTTTTTCTTTTTTTTGAGAACCAGGCATGATGTACGGGGTAATAGAAGCTGATGTAAGTAGGCGTTTAGTGTGAGGTTTTATGTTGGTTTGGCTAAAAGCTGGGCTGTGTTTAATGTTTGCTGTAGCTGCAGGTGCCAGAAACTTCAGTTCCCTTGTTGGTTTCTCTTCCTCCCCTGTTTTCTCTGGGTTTCCCTAAGAACTCCTCCTTAAATAGAGTCTGTGTCCTGAAGCCCTCTCAGTTGCCATCCACTATTATTATACTGGAGCCCTACTGACCTGGTGGTAAGGTGTTTGGGAGGGAAAACATTCTATAAGCCTATGATTAAATCACAGTTTTTCAGTGGGCCTAAAAAACAGATTTAATCATTTAAATCTGATTATGAAGAGACCTTCAGCAGCACATCTTGGCCAATTTTCCTTCCCTTAGATGAGACAGGAAGGCTAGATGGGGCTAAAGCTGGCCAGCTGCCCTGCTCTCAGGTCAGATAAGGCTCTGGTGAGTTAGTTTCCCATGGAGGGCTGGCCTTTGTATGAAGAATGCTCTGGGTATATTATTCAAAATGGTTACTTTCCTTTTCCCTGCCAAGGACAAGAAGGATTTCCCCCACATTTTTACAGTAAGAATCTTGTGGGATTCCAGGAGATAAAACTCACAAAATTGTGGGAGTCCTCGCAAGACTGGGCATCCAGGAGTTCTAAGTCTCAGGTAGTCTACACTTAGCCTCCAGCAATTCATCAGAATTACGATTCAAATGTTCCTGTGAATTAGTGGGTCAGTGGCTTCTGTTTTAGGTAGCTGATCTCAGCTATGACTCTCTGTATTCACCTGTCTCTCCAGCTTTTGGGACTGAGGTTTGCCCTGTGACCTTAATTCTCTGAAGGATCTTCACCAGCGTTCTTTGCTTTTTCATGTGGATTCAGCTCACCTAGTCATGTGCTTCTGGCTGGAAGAATTTCCTTCAGTGTTTCTTATAAGGATCTGCTAGTCACAAACTCCCTCAATTTTTATCTGGGGAAGCCTTCACCTCACCTTCATTTTTGAAAGGTGGTTTTGTGGGATACAGGATTCTTGGTCGGCAGGGCTGTGTTTTCCTCTGAGCAGAGTGTGAACGTGTGATCCCACTGCCCTCGGGCCTCTGCTGTGTCTGTTGAGAATCAACTGCTCACCTTATTTAGGTTTCCTGGCAAGTAATGAGCCATTTCTCTTTCTGGCTGCTTTCAAGATTTTCTCCCTGCCTTTGACGTTCAGCATTTTTACTACGATGTATCTGTTTATAAAGATATAATGGGTTTCTTTGCAATTATCCTACTTTGAGTTCACTGAGCATGCTGGCTGGAGAGGTAACTGTTCCTCAATAAATTTGGGGTGTTTTCAGCCACTGTTTCCTCAAACACGTTTTCTGCCCCCATCTCCCGCTCTCTTTCTCTCTGGTATTCCCACTATGCACATGTTGCTGTGTTTCATCGTGTCTGACACTTCTCAGCTCTCTTCATTTTCTTTCTTTCTTCTGTCTGTTCCTCAGCTTGCACAACCCTATCAATGGATTTTCAAGGTTGCTCATTCCTTCTCCTGCCAGTTCACATCTACTGTTGAGCTTCTCCAGTAAGTTTTTAAATTTAAGTTATTATACTCTTTAACTTCAGTTTCCATTTGGTTCTTGTTTATAACTTCTGTTTATTGACATTCTCTATGCCACATTTTCATCACACTTTCCTTTACTCCTTTCATCACGGTTTCATTAGTTCTGCGAATATATTCCTAATAGCTACTTTGAGACTTTTCCTGATAAATGTGACACCTGGTCACTCTCAGAAGCAGTTTCTGTTGCCTGCTTCCCCCCCCCCCTCCAGTGTTTGGCTCATACTTTCCTGTTTCTTTTCATGCCTCATAATTTTCTTCTGGAAACTGGACATCTATTGTAACAACTCTGGGTATTGGTTCCCCCAACTATGGAGCTTCTGTTATTTGCTTGTTTGTTTGCTTATCGACTGGCTGGATTATTTTAGTAAAGTGTGTTTCTCCTCCAGAACGTTAAGCCTCCAGTATTGCTCTTTGGACATGTTCCCAGTCACCTGGGGTGACTGGTTTTGGCAGAGCTCTCTTCCTTTCTTTCCCTGAACACACCCAGCTGTTAAACTCCGCTAACTGCCCACTAACTGCTCTATTGTTTTCAATAATGCTCTGAGGCATAAGTTGTTCTACAAGTGAATGCAATCAAATCCTGCCTCCTTTGAAGGAGTGGTTTTTGAGGCCAGTGTTTGATACTTGTTCTAACCTCAGGAGGACTCCCCCCTCCCCCGCCCAGGCAAAAATCTTTGAGCCAGGGCTCTGGAGCTGTGGGTGGGGACAAAGGCAAGTGTCACACCCCACCTGCTCCTCTAGGAGCCGAGCTCTGTGCTGGGGGGGGGGGGGCAGGGGAGAAGCCTGAGGTCCTCTCAGCTTGCCTCTCTTGGCCTGGAACCACTGCCTCATGAGTTGAAGCAAAGGTGGTCAGGACCCCAGTATTCTTCACGTGCTGAATCCAAGGTAGAGCGTCCCATCCACAAGTGGAGGCTGGTGGAAGAAGGGAGCCTCCACCTCTCTACTGCAGTTGCTGGAGCTGAGACTCAGCAACAGGTAGTTGAGGCAGGATGAGAAACGCCGATGCTCTCTCACAGGAAGAAAGTCCTTCAACCGGGGAGGTAGAGGCATAAGGAGCCCTGTTCTAGGCTGAGGGGTCTCGAACGGACTCTCTACCTTGTTTAGCTGGGAGGTAGCAGGAAGGAGCAATCTTGATTCAAATTCCACAGACTCTCACCTTTCTTACAGAGTTTTTGTAGATTTTCTTGAATAGAAACTACATTTAAAAAACATAATAATTTTATCAGTTTCACTGGGGAGAGGGTCAGTGGAGCTCTTCATACTGTGATGTTAGAAGTTGATATCCTCTGATTTTTTTCATATCTAATTTTTGACTAGTTGCCGTTACTGACTTCTCTTAATGGTGGTAATAACACTAATAAGAAAAAACATTTATATGTTACTTTTAGGTCAAACTATGTGACGTTGCCAATATCTAGCCATTCTGATCTACAGAAAAAGCTATTTCATATAATTTAACCTATTATATGTTGAGTATAGTTCTAAATGCTTTACAGATATTATTTTCTTTAATCCTCACCAACAATTCAGTGAGGTAGCTATTATATTCCTATTCTACGGATGAAGAGAACCTTTACAGAGAGGTTAAGTAGTTTGCTAAAAGAATGACAGCTAGTCTGCAGTGGAGCTGAGATCCAAACCCACACAGCCAGGCTGCAGAGTATATGTTCTTAATCACCACAACCTACCAGCTTCCAAATTAATAGTTTTCAACCATTTACTTTGGATTTTTCTGAAAAGAAAAATATATCATTTCCAAACAACAATATGTTTTTTCTTTCCTCTTTTCTTTTCCAATAGTGTTATTACTACTTATCAGGTCTAATAACATTGGCTAGAAATTTTAAAACAAAGAGGGCATTAAAACTGGTGAAAACTGGGGCTTCCCTGGTGGCGCAGTGGTTGAGGGTCCGCCTGTCGATGCAGGGGACACAGGCTCGTGCCCCGGTCCGGGAAGATCCCACATGCCGCAGGGCGGCTGGGCCCGTGAGCCATGGCCACTGAGCCTGCGCGTCCGGAGCCTGTGCTTCGCAACGGGAGAGGCCACAACAGTGAGAGAGAGGCCTGCGTACCCCTCCAAAAAAAAACAAAAAAAAACAAAAAAACTGGTGAAAACTGAATAAAGTTTGTAGCCTAGTTCACAGTATTGCATGAATGTCAGTTTCTTGGTCCTGCTATTTTACTACAGTTATACAAGATGTCACCATGGGAAAAGCTGGACTCTATTATTTTTGCAACTTCTTGTGAGTCTATGACTATTTTAAAATAAAGAGTAGTGGCAGAAGCAGATATCTTCATCTTATTCTGGACATTAAAAGTAATGCTTTAGGATTTTACTGATAGCATAACTTTGGTTTAAGATACATATTATTTATGTACCTAAAGAGTAATATTCCAACAAAACAGAGAAACAGAACTGAGAGACGTCAAGATACCACAAGATCTTCATCTAAGTTAATCTGATATATACTGGATAAAAAAAAATTCCCAAGGTTATATTTAGCAATGGCAGGGAACTTCAGAGCAAAGAGGAGAATCAATGATTTATTAAAATTTTTGCTTTTAAGACAACAGTAGAGCTAACAATCCTCATTAGAAGGCTCATTACTTAACTTGACACCTGATACTACTTCCTCGTCACTGACTGCTACGGAAGCATACAAGAGGATTTAGCCTTCATGAAGAGAAGATACAACCACCAAAAAGAAACTGACTCTTCATTGTATTTACACTATTAGTTCATTTAGCAGATGTACTGAATGCCTATTAAATGTTTGGCAGGTGAAGCCCATGCCCAAATGAGACTTACATTCTAATAGAGCAGACACTGGAGACAAACATAAGGACACGCAGTGACAAGTGCTACAAAGAAAATCAAAGCAGGTAAGGTAAGGGGTTTAGCAGCAATTAGAAAAATAAAAGGGACCTATTTTGGATAAGGAGGAACTTTCTGAGGAGATGACATTTGAGAACACAACTGAATTAAGTGAGGGACCGAGCTATGGAAAAATCTTGGAACAGCACCCAAAGCAGAGAAACAGTAGGAAGGACCCTGAGGCAGCAACAAATTAGGAGGCCACTGCAATAAACAAGGTAAGAGATGGCAATGATTCAAGACATCCAGTAGGATGATTTTTGGATGCAAGTTACAGAATACTTGAAGAAAGGTGCTTAATGAATAGTTTTATTGTCATTGTTTTACTAATCACACAGAATAATAAATATGGAGGAACTGATTCCAGGGTTGGTGCTGTTGCTGAACAACGTCACCGTTTGGGAGACGTATCTTATGATCCACTCATGGCTACAGATGGCTCCTAAGTTATGGCTACTACAGTTCCAGGCATTGCGCCGCGTACAGTAATATCCAAGCAGGACGGTTTCCTTATCGTGCCGCTGTCTTCATCTCTTTGTACGACACACAGGGGTGAGGTATCCGCTCTTCCTTCTTCTCCATCTAATTACAATGGCTGGTACATAGCAAGCACTAAGCACATTCCTGGTGCATGGTAATTGTTTCTCAAATGTTAACTATTTTAGCTGTTTATAGTTGAGGTTATTTTGAGGTATTTGGGTATTTTGTATCCCAGCACATCCGTTCTAGTAAAATAAAGACTGGGGGGTGTGAGTGTTTGTTTTAAGAAGGCTTCTGCCTTCTCTGGGGCTGCCTGGCCCCTCTCCGTTAATTAAATAAATTAAAAGGTCAACTCTAATTGCTCTGATAATTCCAGCTCTGTAAACAGAAGGCCACAAAAGGAAAAAGGTGGAGGGAATGTGGCAGGGAGGACAGGCTGAATGTTCAGAGTTCAGAGAGCCCTGAGCGGGGTCCCCATCAGTCAGGTGTGCCCGGCTACGGAAGCTGAGTCAAAGCTCACCCAGAAGGCCAGACAGCCTGCAACTCCAAATGCACCCGCTGTCACCTCCAGGCATAGACTTAACAAAGGACCACTTTTAAACTATCCCTCACAGGCGTTCCCCCCTCACCCTTATACTGAGATTTTCCCCACCTGTGTGTCTAAGTACTCCTCTCCTCTTCAAGGCACCCAGGACTTTTCTTATTCTTGAATAGACACAACCATGTGCACTGATGTGGGATCAATGTGATCCTGTACAGTCAAATCTATGCCTTTCGATAAGTAAAAGTCATGTCATACCCGAGCTCAGCACAAATTACTAACGCTGATGAAGACAAATCATCCTGTAGAAAACCAACCTCAGTTTAATACACACAGTTTGCTGGTAATTTTTTTGTTTGTTTGCAACAAATTTTTTTCTAGACTATTTCTCCAGGGATCTCTTGCCATTAACCAATCCCTGTGAACTCTGATCAAAAGGGCATTGATCTTCTATGTCATGAACTTTGACAAACACAGAAGAGATTGAGAAGGAAAGAAGAGGAAGAAAAGGAAAGGGAAAGAAGCCAGGGTCAGAAGATTTAATGAAACCAGGATTAAAACTGCCCCCAGATTAGTGTTCTGTCCCTTGTATTTAAAGCATTAATTCTTAAATCACTATAAATACAGCATACATGTATACACACTAGAGTACAGGTACACAAACTACAGCTCAAGAAGATGGATGGGGTATTGGGCCTGGATATTGCTTGGTTCTCTAAGTCAATAGCTCTATGTACATATACCTTTGGAAAGTCATTTACTGTATGTTTTCCGGTTTACACAGTAGTAAAATTAAAATAATCAAGCATGTCAATCGCCATAGTTCACCTCTTTCTTTGGTGAGTTAGTAATATAGTGACACGGTACAAATGGGATCTTTTTTTGGCTGTGCCGGGTCTTTGTTGCAGCCCATGGGATCTTCACTGTGGCATGCGGGATCTTTTAGTTGTGGCATGCGAACTCTTAGTTGAGGCATGCGGGATCTGGTTCCCTGACCAGGGATGGAACCCAGGGCCCCTGCATTGGGAGCGCGGAGTCTTCGCCACTGGACCACCAGGGAAGTCCCGGATAAATGGGATTATAAATGTAAATGTTAGGACTCCTAGCTTAAAAGCTTCATGTAATTTGCATAAATCTGCATGCTGAGTTCAAAAGGCACAAATCTGTAATATTAAAGTTAATAAGGGCAAACTACTATTTAATATAAATCCAATATTCAAGAATAACACAGATGAAATAGAGAGTAGTTTTTAAAAAAAAACAGTTGTTTGAATCATTTCCTGATTAGGACAGCTAAAATAAGCTCCACACACTATGGCACTGCCAGTGGGGTGTACAACGCCCACACATACCACTGCAGGGAAGCAGGGGAAGAGGGAGAGCCTCCCAGGAGCTGCACATTCCTGCCGCACCTTTCAGAGCTCCAGTGACGCAGGTGGGCTGACAAGAGTCTCCCTAGAGTTCTGGTTGCTCTAAGACTCTGACTGGATAAACTTAAAACCCTGCAGACAGTCCCATGGCTGGTGGGGGAAGGACTGTCCCAGAAACTCTGTCACACCTTCCTCAGCGGCTCAGCAAGTACCTAGGACACCCACGTGACATGTAGGAGGTGGCAGGGTGGGGTGGGTGTTCAGGGAGATGTGGCCGAAGCAGCCAGTGTTCCTCCATAAGCCTTGTTCCACTCTGGGAGGTCTGCGGAGAAGCACAGGCACACGAACCACAGGGTCGGTCCCTGACGGCTTTGCTACACAAAGGGGCCTCTCCCCGTGTCCACATCTGACTGAACCACAGGACACTGCCTGAGGAGAGAAGCACCTCTGGAATGGCAGAGTAAAAACCTCAGACATTCAACTCCTCCATAAAATCAATTGAGAACATTGGCAAAAACTGTAATGTCAACTTTTTCAGAACTCTGGGAATTAGTCAGAGGCTTGCAACAATCCAAGGAGTGTTTATTAAAGAAAAACAGGTGTCTCTTGTTAAGAACAGAAAACTTTGGGTGTTTTAACTTGGCCTATTCCCATATCCCTCTCCTCGATTCCACAGGATTCTTGAACAGCCTTGCAACCACAGTAGCCATGAAAACCAAGTCACCTTGAAGCCACTAAGCGGGATAAAACAGGATTGTTATTATTTGGTCTGTCAAGGAGCTCCCTTGAAAAGCTTCATTCTTAGTATTTGCCTTTATTTGACCTGACTCAGGGCTCACTCTGCGTTGAAAGTCATGATGAAAACACTCAACAAAGTAGGAATGGAAGGAAGCTGTCCCAACATAGTAAAGACCATATATGAAAAGCCTACAGCTAACATCATGCTTAACGGTGATAGGCTGAAAGCTTCTCCTCTTTGATCAGAAACAGAACAAGGATGCCCACATTAGCCACTTCTATTCAACACAGTATTGGAAGTCCTAGCCAGAGCAATCAGGTAAGAAAAAGAAATAGAAGGCATCCAAATAGAAAAAGAAGAAGTAAAATGATCTCTATTTGCAAACATAATCTTGTAAGTAGAAAACCTGAAAGATTCCAAAAATAAAACTGTTAGGACTAATAAACAAATCCAGCAAGGCTGCAAAGAAAATCAACACACAAAAATCTGTTGCATTTTTATACACTAACAATGAACAATCTAGAAAGGAAATTAAGAAAACAATTCCATTTAAAATAGAATCAAAAAAGAATAAAATACTTAGAAGTAAACTTAACCAAGGAGGTGAAAGACTTCTTCACTGAAAACTACAGAATACTGCTAAAAGAAACTAAAGAACACACAAATAAATGGAAAGATATTCCATGTTCATGGATTGGAGGACTTATTATTACAATGTCAATACTACCCAAAGTGATCTACAGATTTAATGCAATGACTATAAAATTCCCCATGCTGTTTCTGCAGAAATAGAAAAATCCATCCTAAAATGCAGATGGAATCTCACTGCACCCCAAATAGTAAAAACAATCTTGAAAAGAAAGAACAAAGTTGGAGGTGTCACACTTCCTGATTTCAAAATTTATTACAAAACTGCAATAATCAAAACAGTTTGGTACTGGCATAAAGACAGACATATATATACCAATGGAATATAATAGAGGGCCCAGAAATAAATCCTTGCATTTGTAATCAAATGATTTTTGACAAGGGTGCCAAGACCATTCACTAGGGAAAGGACAGTCTTTTCAACAGATCATGTTGGGAAAACCAGATATCCACATGCAAAAGAATGAAGTTGGACCCTTACCTTATATCACATAAGAAAATTAACTCAAAATGGATCTAAGACCTAATAGTAAGACCTAAAACTGTAAAAATCTTAGAAGAAATAGAAGAAATGCCTCATGAAATTGGATTTAGTAATTATTTCTTGTATATGACACAAGAAGCACAGGCAAAAATAGTGAAAATAGATAAATTGGCCCACATCAAAATTAAAAATTTCTGTGCACCAAAGGACACAACGAATGGGGTTAAAAGGCAACCCACAGAATGGGAAAAATATTTGTAAATCTATATTTGATAAGGGGTTAATATTTAGAATATATAAAGAACTCAACAACAAAAAATCAAATAACCCAATTTAAAAATGGGCAAAGGATTTGAACAGACATTTCTCCAAAGAAGATATACAAATGGCCAACAACATATGAAAAGATGCTCGGCATCACTAATCATTAGGGAAATGCAAATCAAAACCACAATGAGATCACTTCACACCCAGGAGAATGGCTGCTATCAAAAAAAGAGAAAATAACAAGTGTTGTGGTGATGTGAAGAAATTGGAACCCTGTACACTGTTGACGGGAATGTAAAATGGTGTGGCCATTATGGAAAATAGTATGGCAATTCCTCAAAAATTAAAAATTGAATTATCATATGACCCAAACATATGGGTATATATCCCCCCAAAACTGAAAGCAAGGTCTTGAAGAAATATTTGTACATTCATGTCCATAGCAGCATTATTCACAGTAGCCCAAAGGTGGAAGCAACCCAAGTATCCACTGCCTGATGAATAGATAAACAAAATGCAGTATACGCATACAATGGGATATTATTCATCCTTTAAAAGGAAGGAAACTATGACACATCCTATTACATGGATGAAACTTTAGAATATCATGCCAAATGAAATAGGCCAGTCACAAAAAGACAAATACTGTAGGATTCCACTTATATGAGGCACCTAGAGCATCACATTCATAGAGACAGAAAGTACAATGGTGGGTGCCAGGGGCTGACGGGATGGGGAAACAGGTAGTTGTTTAACAGGTACTAAGTTCCAGTTTTGCAAGACAAAACAGTTCTGGAGACTGGATACACAACAGTGTGAACTATACACTTAAAAATGGTTAAGATGGTAAATTTTATGTTATGTGGTTTTTACCACAATTTAAAAAATAAATGAAAAAGAAACAAAAGCCAATATTGACTGAAAGAAATGAATGAAGCAAATTTATAAAGAGATGCAAAGAGAAAAGAGAGAAAAATCTAGATGTTTCTGATTCCAGGCCCTCCTGAGTCCCAGCTGGACTCCTGCCCTATGGCTCCAAAGATACCTCAATAGTCTAATTACAAAGTCTCCATTGGGCTTAAACCAGCTTGAGAGTGTGTCATGCAACTACCAGAGCCCTAGCCAGCACGCACACAGAAAGGAGAATGAGGGACACAGTCACTGAAGACACACGGCTTACTTCATAATTCTGGCAAGAACTTGCTGCATGCTGAACTCAGAAAACCAAGAAGACGGGGCATGGGAAATACTGCCCCCCCCGAATAAGGCTGATCCTAAAGATATTATAATTTGTTTTTAAGAGAGAGGCTATTCAACTAAAAAACTATGCAGTAGGAGACGAAGTGGCTTAGATATACCTCAGCCGCACTCATAACAGATACCCCATGCATCTCAAAAACACTTCGGCCTCCAGCCTTTGCTATTTACATTCACCTCCTCCAACTGGAAAGGAAGTGGTGTTTAATTAATGGCTATTTCATTTGACCAAGTTTTGGAAGGGAAACATTATTTGAGCTGCAAATGGTAACTAATCTCAGATAATGTCTTTAGCTGAAATGTTTAGCCCTCTTACCAAATTACTGACTTAATACTTAAGGAGAAGCTTGCTTATAGACAAATTCTAAAATGTATGTCTATTCGAGTTATCATCTTTAACATCATCTATAGGTGAGTCATAGTCTGAATACAGATTTCATGACCTGTGATTAAGGTGGAGAGATGCATTTCCTCATGCTGATTTGTGTAGAGAACCTTCACATTCCTTTGACCTAGTTATGCCAAGGTTTACGTCATTCTTGCACAGGTCACAGAATGTGGGTGTCCTCCCTCTGTTGATTACAGGGCACCAGTTAAGCATTAAGGCCTCTGCTCCAGGAGCAGTAGAGTGTCCAATGATACAACTGAATTTAAAAACACCTATAGCTAGATATCAGCCCGATACTATAGGTGAGGAAGAGAGCTATTGCCCCTTAATTCCAGTTACTTTCCACGAAGAAGATGAAATGGGTTGCAGGAACCTTCATCTTACTGGGAACCTGGGCAAGAGGAAGGAGCTTTCAGTAAGGGCACACCCAAGGCTGGTAGCAGGTCTGGACCAATAGTTCCCGGCATGGATTCTCAGGGCAGTTTTATTGGAAACGTCTTGGAACCTTTAGAAAAGAAAATTTGGGGGGCTACTCCTTGGAGATCCTGAGTCAGTAGCTCAGGGCTGGGACTCCAGAACAAGTGCCCTGGGTGATTCCGATGTGCATTCAGATTTGAGAGACGTCTGTCCTGAGAACAGTCACTACAGGTTGTGAGAATCGGGATGGAACAAACCTCTCACAGGGAAGGCTAGGGACATGACAGGCTTCTGAAATGCCTCAGAGAGAAGTCACCTCCAGTCCCCACTATGCCTTCCTTCGTTCCTTCCCGTCCAAGCGCCGTATGGACTGGTCACCTCACGGCCAGTTGCTGTACTAGAGGCTGAGAGGCACAGGAGACAGACGCAGCTTTCAGAACTCACCGGTAGAGGTGAGCACAGGTCTTAAGAAAATTAAAGGGGGAGGAGCTAGAGAAGGCACCCAGGAAGGCCTGCCATCGCAGTCACTCACCGCTCAGCGCTCTGACCACCAGAGCAGGGAAACTGAGACCCTCCAGCTCTGGAGGGAAGACCCAGCGAATCAAATCAAAGCAAAGAGGGCGCTTCTGTTACTTGTAGTTTCTATGTATCAATCATGAAAAATAACTCATAAGATAGCCTCTCCTGAATGAAATACTATAATTTACAATGGCTGTCTAACTGCACACATTTAGATGTCTTCCCAAGGTAGTAACTATTTTCATGTCAACCTGTTAAAAGTTCTTCAAGGGAAGTATCTTCTTGGAAACTGAATTTGACTCAAGTGGCCTACTGAAAGACACAAGGTGATAAACCAGCATATCCCTTAAAGACCCAACACATTACATAGGGAGCTGTTCCTAGTCATATAAGCCCCTTTTTCAAGAAATCTGTCAAACTCTTTTATGCTTATCACTGAACTGCCTAATGTCTGTTTTATTAATTGGGAAAAAAACACAGAGCTCAAGGGATGGATTCACTTGCCAATGTGCAGACAAATGGCCAAAATGCAAGCCTGGAACCCCTGAGATTACTTGCTAGAAACTGGTTGCCTCCCTAGACTCTAGGAAAACTGCCAATGGAGATAAACTCATTCCCCATGCAAGTAAGGAAGGACATTTTAAGAAAAGGTGAATATCACGTGGAGATACACTAATTCCCACATCTACGTTCCAGTAAAATGTAAACTTTGAACAGCCTCATGAGCATTGCCTTATGCTTATTGCAGCAGCTATGGAGCCTGAGCTGAAGGTTTCCCATCCCGTCTGCCACTAGATTCCATGTCACTGAGGGTGTTCCTAGACACTCTGTGCCTCACCTAACCAACTAAAAAGACACATTGCAAAGATTAATTAGCGTTCGCCACTTAGTCTCTCTGAATGCGTCACATGGAGAAAGCAGAGAAATGTTGCCAAAAAGAAAACAAAAGTGTAATTATGAGCACTGAACAAAAGGCAATATATGAATAGAAACAGTTAAGATTGAGAGGAGACCGATGGCAATGCTGTAAGTACAAACCGTATAAAGTAAGAACTTAGTGTACAAAGTTTTAGAAAAATCTTCCCTATATTTTCTTGGAATTTTAGAAAGTTCCACTTTATTCTATCTAAATAAGCTCCAAATAATATGGCAGCTCTCTCCTGACAAAGTGCAAAAATGTATTCCTATTATTCATATATGTTTATAAATATTCCTATATCCATTTGATCATAACAATTCGAAATCCAGCAGTTACATGCCCTACTGACAAAACTCACACATGGCTGGAGTGCCGTACTTCACTATTCTGCACCATCTACTCCAAAAAAAAGAGAAGGCCAAATGGAGCTTTATGTAGTCACAGCTAACAAACACTTCTTTCTTCATCATTTTATCTTAAAAATAAAATTACCAGGAAGTTTTTCTCCATGGGGATTCCATTCTGTTTCTTCTTAAATCTACACACTTCTTTTATTTAGTTCCTCTGAACACGCCCTGTTAGAGTGGTCTTTGTATTCCCGGGGTTTCTATCATCATCGTGTAGCTGACAGAATGACTCACAGATAGAAGAATTATCTACTTAAACCGCCTAGTCAAGATGCCTGCCAAGGTGGATCTCAACCACAAAGTAGATTAAAATACATGACATGTTTAGCTCCAAAGCAGCAATACCAAACATCAAAGAATATGCAGGAGAAAAGTCATTCTGACACCTGGTACGTATCAACTGACTTACTTGTATGTCACCAGTTCGGGTAGAGTGATGGCATCACTAGTCCCATATCCACCTGCCTGTATCCACTTTCTGGAGTAACGTCTCCCCACGTTGACTCTGAGCTTGGCTGTGTGACCTGCTTGACAGTGGTTCCATAGGAAACATAATACAAGCAGCAGCTTGAAAAAGCACTTGTGAATTTCTTTCTCTCCTGGACACACTGCTAGGAAAATGTGCCCCTTGAGCCTTACAGAAGGATGCTGGTGACATGTGGGAGAGAAACGAGGCCCCTGTCTGAGGCCACCCCTGACCAGCCACTCTCAGTCATCCCCCATCCGCGACCATGGATGCATAAGCGAGCCCAGATCAGCAGAACCACCCTAGCCAATCCATAGACTTGTGAGAAATAATAAAAAGTTACTCTTTGAAACCGCTAAGTCTGGAGGTGGTTTGTTACACAGCAGTAGCTAACTGACACACTACATGATGGAAATGTAGAGAATATGAACTGAGAACCAAAATCATCAAAATAAAACCTGTCCTGAGGTTCATCTAAGACCTTAAACCTGATGCTGTATTTCAAAGACTGATGGCAGCCATGAAAAGGCCTCTAGTTTGGGAGACAAAGCAAAATCTTCAAGGCCAGAGTTTGGTACGGTACAGCTGCCAAAATAGCCAACTATGCGTCCTCTCCCACCCTCCACCCTCTTACTACATCTGAGGCTCTTCCAACTGGCCGCCTCTTGATCTGTTTGCTTTAGCTAGTCTCCTGGAAGGAACGTGGACCTTAATTTTGTGAGTAAGAAAAGGTGATCTAAGATCTGGAACCCAAGGCACAACTCTTGCATGTCTTTGGCTTCCTTCCCAGAGCAAAAGGACATTTGTCACCTCATCCTCTCAGACCTGCTGCCAGCACACTTACTCTTTGGAGGGGCTCTTCCCACTGGCACCAGTCCTCTCGCTGCCTTCTTAGAACTGTCTCCTTCACATCTCTGTTAACTCCAGGTTCTACCCTCCTGTCATTTCACAATCTGCTCTTTGAAAAAGTGGACACAGACAGTACCAGAAGATTCAGTGTCTTGGCAACAGTCTCTTCTATCCACTGGCTTCATTCCAGGGCTCCTATCCTCACTGGGGCTAGAGAAAGCAGCCTGGTGCCTCAGCTGTCAGAGTCCTTTAATGATAGGTGATAAGGCATGAAAAGTACGGCAGAGCGCCCCCTATCATTAGCAGACAGTTAATGAGCGGTCACTGTATGTGGGGCTAAGACACTCCTCCTCTGTCCCAGACTGACCGTTTGTTCAGCTCCAAATGTAAGGATTCTCCAAGTCGTCTCCGTCTCAAAGGAATACTCATTAACGATGGTTCCCCAGGTTGTGGGCCATTTTCCCCCTATGAGGACAAAGGTTTCCTTCCAGGGGCCATCAAATCCATATGTACCCAAGCACTAGCTGGAGACTGAACAAATAATGGGTCTCACACAGACACACAGGTATAATTGTTTTTCAAATGTCGTGTTGCCAAGACAGAAGTTACTGTAAATATCTCGCTAACCTACAGCCACTTTGTGAGTGTGAATGTGTGTGCTAGCATTATGATACATTTTCTCCATTACTGAATAATAATGGGTCAACAATTATGTGAGACTCCTTGAAAGCTCTGGTCATTAAAAAAGGTCTTCATATTTAAACAGGCTGAGTGGAAACCACTGTTCTAGAAGTCATTCTAGAAGGCTCATTCTTAGGTGGACCTAGGGTCACAGATGTTCTCTGGGGTTATTTAACACCATTCGGACCAAACCAAACACACAATACGTCTCAGGGCCTAGGGAGGCGTGCCCCAGAAAAGAACTGGAGACGGCACAGTCAGTCATGTGAGTTTCTCACCCTGGCACTGCTGACGCTGTGGGTAAGACAGCTCTTTGCTGGGGGAGTGGGGGCATCTGTGCATTGCCTGGTGTTTAGCGGCATCCCTGGCTTCACCCACAAGATATCAGTAGCACCCTTCCACCCAGTTGTGACAACCATAAATCAATGTCCCCAGACATTGTCAAGTGTCTCCCAAGGGATACACTCCTCCCTCGACCCTGGAACCATTAATCGAGGCTATTGTGAGCATCTGAAGGCAGTGCTAGAGTGAACACTTCCAATGTCAAGGCATTAAACTGTTCCTTTGTGAAAGTCTATTTTCATTTGGGTCAATGAACAATTTTACACCTGAATATATAAACATTCATTTTGCTTCAAAATTGAAAACAAAATAGTAAATGATTTACTAAGATAAAAAACACTTTATTTCATTGGACCTTACAAACAAACTTTCATTAATACCCAAAGTAGGGCGATGTCATGTTAAAATAAGTACAAACACTACCCAGGCAAGGAGAGTGATGCCAACAGAGGCTCAATTCAGTTGTGAAGTGGGATCCATGCTGTCAGCAGCTAGTCCCAAAGGCTGAGGTCAAGAGGTCCAGCGGCACCCTATGTTCTCCCTCAAGTCAGTTTCCTTCATAATTTTTAAATCAAAATTTTCTTTGTATCTTTCTGACGCTAGTTACTGAATGTATTCATTTCAATGGGAACTTGTGGTTGTTTTATACCGAATTTCTTCTATGAGCTATAAGGATTTTTGTTTCTGTTCACAATGCCTGTTTTGCTGGTTCAAGGGATCAAGAATACTCAGTCCTTCATGCACAGGCAGAACTAAGGAAATATGACACGTGGTGGGAAAAGAAGAGAGAGCTTTAGGAACATATACGTGAGAGCTCAGCTCTGTGCTAAAGCTTGGAAGTTACAGAAGACATAAAATACATGGTCTCTGACTGAAAGTTAATACAGGGGAAATTTTTCAGATAAAATAAGAGTGAACACCAGAGGTTAAGAATAATTAGAAGCTCAGAGTTGTGAGGAGAGGGATTCCAGGGAAGTCAAGCTTTACGGCAGACAGAGCTACTTTCACGTATCCTGCCAGCTGGCAACGGCAGGCTCAAATCCCAGCAAAGTGACAGATCCAGGATATTCTTCTGGAAATGCTGTCTTCCTCTCAAGTATGTATTTTCACTCTTACAAACAGCCATTGCAGTTTGTTAACTCACGACTATGTGGTTTCCTCGCCCCTCACCTCAGTGTCACCAGACCCTTCTCCACGGTTGACCACACAGCCGTTCTTAGAGGAGTTCTGAGGTTTTACCCATGTATAAAAGACAAACTATAATTTTGATATATTATGGAATTGTAGTTGGGTCGCTCAGCTAAGAGGTGGTGAGCACTTCTCACCTGCCTTCCTAGTGCAGCTCTCAACAAATAAGTCTTGTCTCAAATAGTAAGCCTATGGTCTAATAATCCACAAGACTGGTCAGGTTCAAGGGAAGCTATCTAGAAGGAGGTGGATCCTGAGGCAGTCTTTGCGGTACAGGCAGAATTAAAATAGAAGTAGTATGGAAAGGGGAGAAAAGACTAACTTTCCAGCGGAGAAACCTGAAAACACACCTCAGCCAGGTGAACAGGTCAGTATCCACAGTGACAGACCACGTTGACAGCGTGTACCCTGGATATGCTGTGATGGGAACAGCATTTTTACCTCCGCACTACTCCTCCCCAAGAAGCCTAACCCTTGTTTAACGATGAGAAAGTATCAGGAAAACCCAAATTGAAGGGAAATCTACAGAATATTTACCAGCACCCGCCTCAAAACCGTCAAGGTCATCACCAACAAGGAAAGTCTAAGAAACTGTCACAGACTGCAGAAGCCTAAAGGAGACATGCGTGGTGACTAAGGTGATGTGGGACCCCGGATGAGGTCTTGGGACAGAAAAGAGACTAAGTAAAAACTAAGGAAATGTGAATAAAGTATGGACTTCAGTTAATGCATTTTATTCTTGATGAGCCATTTTTTAACTGCTGTCCTTGGCAAAAGGAGAAGGATGGGTAGGGCAGAACCAGGCTTATGAGAGCACAGAAATAATGGTGTCTGGTGAGGACGGTGCCTGGCAAACATCAGTGGTAAATCCAACATCACACTTTCCTTCCAGGATAGACAGCAATGGAATGAAAGCATTTCCTGCTTAGGGACTCTGGTTACACACTGGATCAGCAGACACAAACAAACAGAGCCCTGACTAAATCAACATGGCAACAAGGTTGCTTTTACAACTAGAAGTGACTTGCTCCTCTATCTGCCACGTAAACAATGAGTGAGGGACACTCTTTCCAATGCCTACTTACGATGCAAGTGAGATTTTAAAAATTAATTCCCTTTAATAGGGGAAACATTGTTGTCTCTCTAACGCAAGCTTGCTTTCTTGTCACAAGCACGTCATGCCTGTAAAGACTGAAAGGTACATTCTCCAGAGCATCGCTCAGAGACCTACCTTATTCATGATCTATTTATCATGGAGACAGGCAATTACAGTTTGGTCAGCATGTATGAGCGCTGTTTCTTTCCAATGTATCTAGCAAAGTGGGTGAGCAAAAACCTTTTGGTGGGATTTACACCCCTACAGACTACACAGTGGACTGAATAAAGGGAAGAATTGAGCTGGTAGTAGAAAATTTACTAGAAAAGTGGAAACCAGAAGGTCAGCTGGCTCTGCGGTCACTGCTGAAATCTGCTGTCGTGAGCTGTGATTTCCCCCAGCTCCTGACTATGTGAGAGAACCCAGAGTCTGATGTGCCCCACTACCCACATTTTAAAGTTTTTGAAGCATTAAAGGTTTAGATTTGAAAAAAAATTGATTTGTAATCTTGGAGCAGGTTCAATGACAAAGAGTAAACTCAGAAACAATTGCATTGCAATGGATAAAACCAAATCGCAAATCAAATATTTTAGAAACCTCTTACTAAGACAAAGAATTCATTTACTCCCTTAAAGGAAAACACGTAAAGGGATAACAGTTGGGCCTCAAAACTCGCCATTAAGGCTACAAAAAATTAATTTCCTATACATGAGAAATATCTACAGTTGAGTTACTGCTCCCGGTTTCACTGTTTGCATGTATCATCTATCTTAATAACCAAAAGCATTAACTTTGTTCTTCAGGCTGATCAGAGTTAATGGATTTTAGTAAGCACAACGCCTCTAAACCCACTCTTTAAAAGGAAAGTATCTGTCAACTCAGCGGCTATCATATCCTTCCTGGAGTAGCGTGAAGATTCTTACAAACTGGGTTCTAGCACTAGGCTAAAACGCTCTTCGGCAAGGACTTCCCTGATCTGGAGCCTCTTTCTCTATGAAGTGGGAATTCCTGCTCCCCTCATCTCATTGGGATTCTGGGAGGACCGAGCATCAGGCAAACGTAAGGTGATGTGACGCCAAGCATACTTAGCAAATCTGTATTTTATGTTCCCCTAAAGAATTTTAATAGTGTCCCTCTTGCTCCGAGATACTGGTGCCTGAACACAACCTTATTTTTATCAAACCAGCCATTATTTTGTAATGGAAGCATGTTTTAGCCCAGAATCAATTGACTGTCCGATACAATTGAATTCCGACTGCAGTAATCTTAGAAACTTTATTACAGTAGTAAACTGTGGTTTCAAATCAGATGTCAGGCTTCCCTGGTGGCCAGTGGTTGAGAGTCCACCTGCCGATGCAGGGGACACGGGTTCGTGCCCCGGTCCGGGAAGATCCCACGTGCCGCGGAGCGGCTGGGCCCGTGAGCCATGGCTGCTGGGCCTGCGCGTCCGGAGCCTGTGCTCCGCAACGGGAGAGGCCGCAACAGTGAGAGGCCCGCGTACCGCAAAAAAAAAAAAAAAAAAAGTACCTGTCGAGAACCAAATATCTGGAAACGGAATGTGGCTAAGGAGGGACATCTAAACCAATACAGCTGAAGAAAGAAAGCTTCCGGCAGTTGGGTGGACTGTCCACCAAAATCCACTTTCTGTCTCTAAAATGCACAGCTATGCCTGGGAAGCAGCCCCCCAGCCAGAACTATATTCCCCACCCCTCTGCAGGTGTGGCCTGGCCCCAAGCTCCCTCAGTGGAACGCTGTTAGGAATGACGTGTGCTACTTCCAGGCCAGGCTCTGGCTGGCGAGGTGTGTAAACTCCTTGCTCTTTCCTCCTTCCGACCAGACGCAGAGCAGTGGTGGCCAGCAGGATGACAGGAAAGCGAAAGCCTGTGTCTCTGAATCCCCAAAGGAAGACAGCAATTCCAGGATCAGGAGCTCAGGAGCACCCATCCTGGGCTCTTCTGGGAATGAAAACCACTTCTGTTGTGTTTGAGTCTGTTTGTTACCCTAGCTTCGTCTTACACAGTGCACTATTAGGACCCTCAGAAGGTATAAACACAACCACATAAAAAGTTTTCCCTTAATGCAAATCAAAACCAAATGTCCATCATAGAAAAGTCTACAAATAAAAATGCTGGAGAGGGTGTGGAGAAAAGGGAGCCCTCCTGCACTGTTGGTAGGAATGTAAATTGGTGCAGCCACCATGGAAAACAGTATGGAGGTTCCTTAAAAAACTAAAAATAGAGCTACCATATGATCCAGGATTCCCACTCCTGGGCATATATCCAGAAAGGATGAACACTCTAATTCAAAAAGATACACGTACCCCAACATTCATAGCAGCACGATTTATAATAGCCGAGACACGGAAGCAACCTAAGTGTCCACTGACAGATGAATAAAGAAGATGTCATACACAGTGGAATATTATTCAGCCATAAAAAGGAATGAAATAATGCCATTTGCAGCAACATGGATGGACCTAGAGATTATCATACCAAGTGAAGTAAGTCAGACAGAAAAGACAAATATTGTAGGACATCTCTTATATGTGGAACCTACAAAATAATACCAATGAATTGATTTACAAAACAGAAACAGACTCACAGACATAGAAAACAAACTTACAGTTGGTTAGGAGTATGGGATTAACAGCTGTACACTACTATATATAAAATAGATAAGCAACAAGGATTTACTATGTAACAGAGGGAGCAATATTCAATATCTTGTAATAACCTATAACGGAAGATCATCTGAAATCATTTTATATATATATATATATTTGCTTTACACTTGAGACTAATGCAGCATTGTAAATCAACTATACTTCAGTGGAAAGGTTTTCTCTTAATCTCACCCCTCAACACAACAATTAAATTTTGCTCAGGCATAATAAGCAGATGACACAGTAGAATGACAATTACTTCGTTTGCCACGTTTTTCTTTCTAAATGCATGAATTATCTGCTTCCAGGTCTTCAAATTTCATTCATGAAAAGCGTCTATGTTTGAAATTCAGGTTTTACAGTGAAATGTATTATCATTAGGTCAAAAAACAGGTAAAATTCCCTCACTGATTTTCCTAATTTTGTTACTAACGTGTGAATAAAGAAAACTGAAGACGTAACCTCTTTCAACTTCCCTATTTGTTAAATCATGAAGACGTGTAGCAGCACCCAGAAGTTTCCTTTTTTCAACAAATATATTTTTCAAAAGCTTGTATTTAAGATGTAAAGACTGTTATTCTAATATTTTAGGAAAGCGCTGAGTTCTATAGTACTCATCTGAATTTACGTCTACATCTTGGTACAGAGGCAACTTATTTATTTGGTCTTATCTACTCTCATTTTGAATTCTTAATTTATTACTCAATAGGGACAAAGCTAAATCTTGAGTATGGAAGCTTTTCACTTGAGAAAGGTCTGAGAACGGAATTATATAGTCACAAATTCCTTCCTAACACAGCTATGCTATCTGGCCTTGCAAAAGTTACTTAACCTCACTGTTTGTTTCCCAAGTGTGAAACTGAATATTACATGTTACTTCTTTCTTTTCCCACAGAGTCATGTGAAGTTTAAAATTTGTAATGCAATTTCAAGGTGAAAGGAGTTTATCAATACTAAGTACTTAGGCTGATTTTCCACTCTACCTGGGGAAGTATCTCCTGAGAGTGGAAGGGAAAAGTCCAGGAGGGGAATGTGTGTGTGGCCCTGTAGGTTAGAAGCCCACTCTGCTCCAGCGCTGGGCATGGCCCAAAGAACAGGCAGGGCTGTGTGCTGACCTACCACAGCTCAGTCCCTGTCTCCGAGGACCCTGAACCAGGGGTGAGGGGTACTTGATATCACAATGTATGTGTCTGGGCACCGTGGGGTGGGGTGCTCGTGAACACACTTCTGCCCTTTATAAGCACCTCCTGTGTGTCCAGAAGTATGTGGTGTGCTGTGGAGTGTACACTGTGTGCCCATAAGGGGCTCCCGATTCTGAAAGAGACGTGGACGGAGATGAAGGACTGGAGGAATGCACAGGCCGACTGCTCCTGTGTGCCCACCCCGGGTGCTGTCCCCTGCGGTGAGCTGGACAGCCAGCTTTGTATGTGCTTCTCTGCCCTGGGCTGACTCCCCGGGGAGCCGCTTTCCTGTGGCTGACTTGCCAGGGTACAGAGATTGCTTTGTTTCTTCAGCTCAGCTACCTTCTCTGTTCTTGGAGTCCCTGTCTCCCTAAGGGTGGTGATGGCATGGGATGTGGTCCCCAGGCCTCCTCTTCTTCCAGGAAGTCTACCAGCCAGAGGTTCTTTTTGTGTAAATCCTCTTGGCAAGATTTATTGCTAAGAATGATGAGAAAATCAGCAGATAATTGACACAGAGGGAGAGTTTAAAGGATGGCAGACAGTTCATGATGTTACTGTGCTACCTGCCCTTAAGTCCTAGCAAAACGAAGCCGAATACGTTTCTAGTAGCTTCCAGCTCTGGATTCTCTCTCCTTATGGTCTATTTCTCCTCCCATTCTTCCCCTCAGGTAGAACACAATGCACCCCAAACCATGTCCTATCTTCCTCTGGAAATACCAGACACCCTTTGTGGCCGACGTTAGGGCAGAACAGACAACTGGAGTCGTTTGCGTCTTAAGGGAATCTCAATAAAGTGTTACCAAATCACTGCAAGACCCTCTTTCCAGAAGTCAGAAGCTTATGCTTTGAAAGCTTGATCACTATTTGGTTTCTGCACATTCTAATTGTATTTTTGATTAGTTTTTTAAAAACTCTGATTCTGAAATAATTATAGATTCACAGAAGTTGTGCATCCTTCACCCAGCCTCTCCCAATGCTGGCATCTTCAGCATAACCACAGCACAACATCAAAATCAGGTAACTGACACGGTACAATCCACAGAGCTTATTCAGATTTTACCAGTATGGTGTGCACTCATCTGTGTGTGTGCGTAAATACACGTTGCAATTTTATCACATGAGCAGCTTTGTGTAACAACCAAGATGCGAAACTGTTCCACCATCACCTAACTCCCTCCAGCCACTTCTGTACACCCAAACCCAGCCCTTTGCTCCCCGCCCCACTCCCTAACTCCTGGTAAGCAATAATCTTATCTCCAATTCTACAACTGTGTCCTTTCAAGACTGTTATCTAGGGACCTCCCTGGCAGTGCAGTGGTTAAGATTTTGCACTTCCACTGCAGGGGGCGCAAGTTCAGTCCCTGGTCGGGGAACCAAGATCCTGCACGCTGCATGGTGTGGCAAAAAAAAAAAAAAAAAAAGAATGTTCTCTAAATTGGAATTCTACAGTACGTGTCCATTAGAGACTGGCTCTTTTCACTAGGCATAATCCTCTAGAAGTCCGTCCAAGTGGTATGTATCGATGGCCGATCGCTTTTTATTACTGAGCAGTATTCTATGGTAGCACAGTTTTGTTTTAACCATTCACATATTGCAGGACACCTGGGTTGTTTCTAGTTTGGGGCTATTACAAATAAAGCAACTATGAACATCCATATATAGACTTTTGTGTGAACATAGCTGCCATTTCTCTGGGATATGCCCGAGAGTGCAACTGGTACGTCACATAGTAAGTGTATCTTCAGTTTTAGAAGAAACTCCCAACCTATTTTCCAGAGTGACTAGACGAGTTCACATTCCCACCAGCAAAATGTATGAGTGATCCAGTTTCTCTGCATCCTCACCAGCACTGGATGTTATCACCGTTTTTCATTTTAGCCACTCTGACAGGTTTGTAGGAATATCTCATTGTGGCTTTAACTTGCATTTCCCTTACGGCTCGTGATACTGAATATCTTTGCATGTGCTTGTTTGCCATCTGACGTCCTCTTTGGTAAAATGTCCATGCATGTCTCTTGCACGTTTTCTAACAGCAGTTTTTTTAAAATGTCAAGTTCCGAGAGTAGTTTATTTATTCTATATATCCTAGTATATTCTAGTCATTTGTCAGATATGTGGTTTGCAAGTAGTTTCTCCATCTCTGTAATCTGTCTTTTCATACTCTTAACATGGTTATTTGTAAAAGTTTTTAATTGTGATGAGGTCTAATTCATCTTTTTTTTTTCTTTTCTTTTGTGGATCACACTTTTGGTATCATCAAGTTTAAGAACTCTTCTCCTGGGACTTCCCTGGTGGTCCAGTGATTAAGACTTCACACCTCCAATGCAGGGGGCACAGGTTCGATCCCTGGTCAGGGACCTAAAATCCCACATGGCATGTGGCGTGGCAAAAAAAAAAAAAAAAAAAAGAACTCTTCTCCTAGTATTAGGTTCCAAAGGTATTCTCTGATGACTTTTTTCTAACAGTTTTAAAGTTTTACATTTAAATCTGTGATACATTCCAAATTGACTTTCTAAAATAAAGTAAAAGATTTAGGTCAAGGTTGTTGTTGGCGGTGGGTTTTTTTGCCTATGTCTAATTATTCTCACTACAGTTACTGTAAAGTCCATATTTCCTTCATTGAATCACTTCGGTCCTTTGTCAAAAATCAGGTGGACATATTGGTGTGGGTCTATTTCTGGGCTCTCCGTTCCTTCCCACTGGTCTATGTGTCTGTCCCTCCACCAATGCCACCCCATCATGATCACTGTCACTATAGATAGTGAGACCACACTGCATAGAGTGACTCCTTCCACTTTATCCTTTTCTATTTTTTTCCACAATTGTTTTAGTTATTCTAGGTCCTTTGCCATGCCATACAAATTTTATAATGAGATTGTCTATGTCTACGAAAAATTGTTAGTTTTTTAATGGGAATTGTTAACCCAATAGATTAATTTGAAGAGAACTAACATCTTTACTACACGGAATGTTCTAATCCATGAACAAGTAGGTCTCTCAATTGGAGGAGAGGTATTTTTTTGATTTATTTCACTTCTCAGCATTTTCTAATTTCCAGCATATACCTCATGTTTGATTTATACCTAAGTATTTCATTTTCTTTGGAGCACTTGTAAGTAATACTGTGTTTTTAATTCTGGTTTCCACATGCTTGTTACTATGTAGAAAAGTGATTGGCTCGTGTGTTGATTTTGTATCCTGCAATCTTACTGGAATCACTAATCTAGGACTTTTTGGTGAATTTCTTTAGATTTCCTATGAAGACAATAATGCCTGAAAATAAGAACAGTTTTATTTTTCCTTTCCAACTGTTATGCCCTTTTTCTTGCCTTATCATACTACTAGATACAATGCTAAATACGAGTGGGAGAGCAGACATGCTAGCTCTGCTCCCTACTTTAAGGGGAGAGCAGTGAGTCTTTTACCATTAAGTTCAGTGTTAACTGTAGGTTTTTGTACATGCTGTTAATGAAACTGAAGAAGTTACTCCCTATAACAAGGTTGCTGAGGATCTTTATCCTGGATGAGTGTTGAATTTTTTTCAAATGCTTTCTCCGTGTTAATGGATATGCTCCAAAGATTTCTTCTTCAGCTTGTTGATATGGTGGGTTACATGGACTGATTTTCAAATACTGAACAAGCCTTGCATACCTGTAATAAAATCCACTTGATGATGGTGTATAATTCTTTTCATACTTTGCAAGATTCAATTTGCCAGTGTTGTATTCAGGATTTTTACATCTATATTCATTAGATATATTGGTCAATAGTGCCTGTTTTGTGCTCTTTCACTGGCCTCATAAAACAAACTGAGAAGTGTTTCCTACTCATCTGTTTACTGGATGAGATTGTGTAAAATTGGTTTTAATTCTTCTTTAAATATTTGGTAAATTTCTTTAATAAGATCATCTAGGCTAGGAGATTGAGGGGGGAGGGTTTAAATTTAAATTACATTTCTCTAATAGCTATAGAACGGCTACATTTATTTATTTCACAAAGGTTGAGTTTTGGTACTTTGTAGTTTTTGAGAATTCGGTCCAGTTAATCCAAGTTCTCAAATTTGTGAGCACAAAGTTGCCTGTAGTATTTCCTTAACATTCTTTTACTAGCTGCAGGTTCTGTAGTGATATCTCCTGTTTCACTCCTAATATTAGAGTTTTGTGACCTTTTTTTTTCTTTCTCTAGGTCCCTAAGGTTCTTAATTATTGATTTGAGATCTTTCCTCTTTTCTAATAGAAACATGATGCTATAAATTTTCCTCTCAGCACAGCCTTAGCATACTACAAATTGTGGTGTTTATTTATTTTCATTTTCATTCAGTCCTATGCATTTCTTTTATTTCCTTTAAGATCTTTTCTTTGATATGTGGATTATGTAGATGTTGTAAATTCACATATTTAGAGATTTTCCTGTTTTCTTTCTCATTAATTTCTAATTTGATTCCATTACGTTCATAGAATATACTTCGTATGATTTCAATTCTTTCAAATTTGTAATAAGGTCTGGTTTATGACCCAGGACATATTATATTTTGGATACTGTCTCATGGATGCTTTAAAACAATGTGTGTTGGGTAAAGTTGTTCTATAAACGTCAATTAGCTCTTACTGGTTGATGGTATTGTTCAGTTCTTCTAAATCCTTGCTATCAATTGGTACTGTCAGTTGGTGAGAGCCCCCAGATATAACTGTGAATTTGTCTCAGGTCAATTGGTTTTTGTGTCATGTATTCTGAAGTTCTGTTTTTCGGAGCATACACATTTAGGATTTCTATGTCTTCTCAGTGGAATAACCCTTTTATCATTAAGCAATGGCCATTTCCCCCCCTTGTAGTTATCTTAGCTCTGAAATCTACTTTATCTGATATTAATGCAGTCAGTCCTGCTTTTTAAAAAATTAATGCTTGTATGATGTAACTTTTTGGCCTTCTACTTTCAACCTATATATGTCATTATGTTTGAAGTGAGTTTTGTAGGTTTCTTAAATCCACTCCACCAATCTCTCTCTCTTTTAATGGGTGTATTTAGACTCTTTTAATTTATTCTGTTTCTTGTTCTTCCGTTCTCTTTTATTGCCTTCTTGTGGGTTACTTGAAGGTTTTCAGGATTCCATGTTGATTTAGTTATGGTGTTTTTTAGTGACTCGTTTTGTATAGTTTTCTTAGTGGTTGCTCTAACGTTACAATATACATTTATAACTTACGACAATACCAATATTCTACTCCTGCAAATGATGTCCTGAGATTCCCCTTTCCCTTCCCCATGTTTTAAATATAATTGTCTTAAGTATTCCCTCTACGCATATCTAGTACCACTTCAGATGGTTTTACAGATTTTTTTTCCTTCCAATTTCAAATATTATTTAAGAAATTCGTTGAGGAGGATAGTCTATTTTAGTTACTTTCATTTTCCAGTTCTTTGTTCTTCTTTCCTTTCTGTAGTTCTGAACCTTCTTCTTTGATCACTTTCTTTCTGTTTGGAGGGGCTCCTTTGGTTACTCTCCAAGTGTAGGTGTTGTAGCAACACATTCTCTCAGTTCCCCTTACTCTAAGTTTTCCCCTTCATTCCTGAATGATATTTTTGCCAGATATAGATATAGAATTAGCAGCTGACAGGTTTTTTTTTCCCTTTTTTAGTCTGAAGAGTTTTCACTTTTCTTTACTTTTTATAAGGTTAAGTATGATGTAGCTTTGAATAGGTTTCTTTTTCTTATTTGGGATTCACTCAGCTGCTTGAATCTCCAGGTTTGGTTTTTTGTTGTTGTTGTTGCTGTTTGTTTGTCTCCTAAGCTGGGAATTTTTCAGCCATTATTTCTTTGAATGCTTTTTCAGCCCTCTTCTCTTTCTTCTCTCCTCCTGGGCATTCCAATGACATGAATGTTAGATCTTTGGTTATAGTCTCACAGGTCCCTGAGGCTCTGTTCTCTTTCTTTCCTTTAAGTACATTTTTTCTTTATTGTTCAAAGTGAGTAAATTCTGTTGATTTGTTCTCATATTCAGTGGTTCCAACCTCATCACCTCCACTCTACTACTGAGCTCGTCCACCTAGCTTCTCGTTTCAGTTACTGTGTGTTTCAATTGGCTAATTTCCACTTGATATATTTTTAAAAATTTCTTCTTTGCTGAGATTTTCTATTTCTTCCTTCATTTAAACATAAATAAGAATGTGCTGTTGAAACACTTTTATACTGGCTGCTGTAAAGCCCTTGTCAGATAATTCCAACACCTGATTCATCGCAATGCTGTCCCAGTTGATTTTCTCATTCAAGTTGTGATTTTCCTGGTTCTAGGTACGGCAAGTGATTTTCAATTGTATCCTGGACATTTTGGATATTATGTTGAGGCTCCTAACCCTATTTAAATCTTTCATTTTAGCAGGCAGTTGTCTGGTAAATTTCATGTATAGGACGTAGCCTACTTTTGTGGGCTGTGGTTCCAACGACAATTTATTTTTCAGGACTATTCTGGTCTCCTTTGTTCTGTAGGGTATGATGGGGCTCTTGCTCTGTAACCCTGTGGGGACAGAAGGACTTCCCTAGGCAGGCCTCCCTGTGTCACTGGGTATGAGGTGAGGGATGCCTGGCCCTCTGGACCGACAGAGTTTCTCTGGGCCATCAGGTACTGGTGAGGTTCTTGTTCAATCTTGGCTGGTGCCATGCAAGGAGGGAAGCACCTACCTGGTCTATCTTCCAGGACCAGAAAATCAGAAAATGCTGGGAATGGATCAGAAAATGCTGCGTCACCACTTTTTCCATTTACAAGCTTCCAAGCGTTACATTCTGGGCTTGCTTGCTACAGTTTGAATGATCCAAACCAAAATAACATACATAGTAGAGGGGTAGCTCTTTAAATATTTCCCTTAGTACAAGTAGGCTGGACAGTGGAGTCAGCCTGAGTCCCCTCCTCCTTCTTGTGGCAACACGCTCCAGACAGCTTGAGACCAAGCACTTGACCATGACACCATAAACAAACAAATGAAACTGGAGGCCCTCAAGCGTGGGACTTCGGTGCCTCAAGGCTGACTTTAATCAGGACGCCTGTGAGAACTCAGTAGCAAAGCCATGGGTGGGACATAATATCTTTAAATAAATTAGCAAACGATTATGGAGCAATTTCTCTGTGAGTCTCAAACCTCAGGACTTGGTCTCTGCCCTCAACGTACTTCTGTTCCGCAGAGGACTTTCTGAGGAATCGGGATGAATGACTCTTCAGCTGATTTTGAGGTGTCAATAGTGGTACAATGAATAAGAGGCAGACCTCTTTGTACTGCACTTTGCAGATACCGTGCTTTTTTCACATATTGCAGGTTTGTGGAAACCCCGTGCTGAGCAAGTCTATCGGCGCCATTTTTCCAAAAGCATTTGCCCACTTCGCGTCTCTATGTCACGTTTTGGTAATTTCTGCAATATTTTAAACTTTTTCATTATTATATTTGTCATGGTGATCTGTGATCAGTGGTCTTTGATGTTACTACTACGACTCGCTGAAGGCTCAGAGGATGGGTAGCATTTTTCAGCAATAAGGTATTTTTTAATGAAAAAAAAAAAGAAAGAAAATGCTGGGTCAAATAGTTTTTAACAAAATTTCTGATAAGTAGTTATGTCATTAATTCACTTATAGTCTGCAGTTCATCTGCAAAAAGTGAAATAAAACCTTAAGTTTACAGTTATATTTGAACAATTTATGACAATCTAGTATATTTGTGATTAGGGTAGTTTAATATCTCTCATTAATGGATGCTAATTATACATGCAATTATTTTGGTATACAGTGAACAATAAGGGCAATTACAATCTTAGCATTTAACAGATTTTTAAGTCATCATTTGAGAGGTTGAACCAACTGCCAGATGAGTGCTCTCTACTTGATTCTTCCTTTATTTTTTATTTAATTGACTTTTAATGCTGCATAATATTGATTCAAAACTTAAAAGATTAGAATTATAATCAATCAAAGCCTGCACTGCAGGCTCTCAAAGCCCATTTTATAGTCTAAAAATTTGCTGTCATTTATTAATTTCACTGTAATTTGCACTTAATTAGAACCCCTCCGTATTTGAGCCATACACAAAACAACTCATTCTAGCATAACTGGGAAATGAGATATCCTACAAAAGCAAATTTCCCAGACATTTGATGCTCAATGCTTCAGGCATGGTAACTTGTTTTAGAGTCACATTTTAGAGAAAATTTTCTGGAATTAATTATACAATAGTTCTTTTCCTTCTTAAATAAGGCATACCGAATGACATTTAACCTTTTCTTGAGGCCTCAGGACCATTTTCACAATTTGTATGCTGTTCTGTAATGTAGTAATGACAATGTCAGCCACTCACATAGGAATGCGAAGCTTACAGCATTGCAGAGTTCTCTAATTCTGTAAGGCTTACAGAATGCAAAGCACTTTACGGACATTATTCTACTCATATGAAATGGGCAAGTAAAGTATAATTATTTTCTCAATTTAGGAGGAAACTGAGTCTCAGCGAGGTTGAACGACTAGTCAATAATTAAATAGCTAATCAAAAGAAAAAGGACTTGAAAAAGCTAAACTTCACATTGTAATTTTATAGTGCCAAAGCCCTTTTCGCAATATTATTTCATGGAATCCTAAGAACGATAATTATTATCCTTCATATTTCACAGTGAGGAAACTGCAGCTCAGAGACTTTAAGCAACTGTCTGTTCACAGATGGCACAGTCAAGGCCTCTGCCTCTGGGTCCTGTGCTATGTGTAGCTCGTGGGTTTTTAAGGCCCTCCTGAATCTGAGGCCAGAGCTATCCCTGACGCACCGGGTTGGCAGGGCTCTTTACACCTTCACGACTTGGCTTCAAATGGCTGGTGCTGTGATTCTGGTTCCACATTTTGCATTCCTCTGCCTCCTCCCTGGCTGCTAGGCTGCTGGCTCTCTCTTTGCTGCTGCCTGTACGCCTGCCTCTCACAGTTTCTAATCTGATATTTCAAATACGTTTGTAGACTGAGATGAATGAAGCAGCCTTTGAATTAGGGTCCGAGGAGCTCTCTCCTTTAAATCCAGCCAGGAATTAACGTTACGTCTATTTTGGCTGTGTAAAGCCTGCTTTGCTGATTCCTAGGTCTCAGTTTAGTTCTTAATCACAAAGGTTACTAGATATATGACTCGTCGACAAGTGACAGGTTGTGATTATAATACCTTAGCATAAACAAATTACACAATAATTAAACTGTTGATTGGCTTTGCTTTCAAAGCTAGTACATTCTCCAGATGAAAGCTCTAGTTCAGATTCCATGATCAATGACCAAATAGTGGGACAGAAAGCTGCTGAAAGATTCTGATGACTTACGGGATCTTATTCTAATGGAGTTGACATATGTTTGAAAAGATTCTTTTTGGCCCTTTTTGTTACAAATACTAAAGTCTAGACGAGGCCCAATTCAATGGTAGAAGACTGCGCTGGGAAGAAACCAATAGGAGATATCTAAGATGACGAGAGCAATGAATGAAGCAACTCCTGAGGGGAAGCAAAGAGAAGACGTGTGACAGTCCATCTATCCCCCACCCAGGTCCTTTCTTACTTCAAACTCTTTAGAAACCCTTTTTATTGAGGAATTGGATTTCTCTAGGTGTGGAGAGATAAACACCCCCAATTGTACTTTACACAGAACCTCAGTTCCCAGAGGATTCTGAAGTAAGAAGATCATGATCTTTCTTAACCTAACAGAGGAAGGCAAGGTCTTCAGCATCAGTCTGTCGACCAGCCAGACTCGGCTTTGAAAGTAGGTGTTTATCTCGGGGAGGCACTCACCTCTCCCAAGACTGCTGGAGGGTTCCCTGCACCCTCTGGTAGTCCAAGATCTCCTCCTCCTCCAGATTTGGACCCCTGCCACCGTCCCAGGGAACGCAGCCTGTGCCATGGTGTCCTTTCACCCCAGCTACATGGTATCCCCATGGTTGGTTCAATCCCCTTAAGGCAGGCTCAAAACTAACAGATAGTCCAGTGTGTGGGTTTGCACCTTCACAGGGGCTTTTGGGAAATGGTGCTCTAACCCAAAGGAGGGAATCCAATGGTACCAGGGAAGGTCCATGGGGGAGAAGTTGTAAGGCACCTGGGCCAAATCACAGAGCCAGTCACCATATATTTAGCCATGTTTAGACAACAGTTTTATGTAGTCTTTTCTGAATTTTCCCCCAGAATAAACTTCTTTCCTCTGTGTCCAGGTGTGCCCTGGATATGTATTTCGAACGATGGAACTACTGCCCACTGCCGTGTGCTTCACAAAGGCAGTGAAGTGTCTTACTCATCTTTATAACGATGCTTTATAACAATCGCTACCATATTACTGAGCACTGACATTGTTTAACCGTAAGACTTTCACATACATTTTCTGATAGAACCCTTACGATAACCTTATTACACAGATACTACCATTACTCTCATTTACAAATGAGGGGACTGAACTTCAGACAGACTCACACAAGACAACAGCCCAGGAGAACTTTCCTAGAGGATCAGCCATGGCAGGTCTCCTCTCCGTGGTCTTGGATTCCATACAAATGCACAGAAGACCAGGTCGCACCCTGCTCAGAGGAGTTCAAAGGTGTCTCTCTGAGCTCAGAATAAAATTCCCAAGGATGGAAATGGTCTAAAGAGCCCTGCAGGATCTGGTCCCTGCTGAACCCTCCTTCCACATCCTGAGACTCTTCCCACCACACGCATTTTCTTCCTGCTTCTTCAATGCACCCAGCTTTTCCGCTTCGGGCTCTCTGAGCCCGCCATCTCCACAGCCAGAAACGCTCTAACCACAGGTATTTGCTGGCTCACTCTTACACTTTAGGAATCAGTGCAAATGTCAACTTCTTACAGCACACTTCCTTGACCACCAACCAAAGTTACCCACCACCCCTAGTACATAAATCACTCAATTCCCTTCATATAATTTATAGCTATCTAGAATTACCTTGTTTATTCATTTGCTTACTTGTTAACTCCCTGTCTCTCCCATGTAAACTTTACAAGGTCAGGGACCTTATTTGTCCACTCTCTGATGTATCCCTGGAGTGTAAGTCCAGTACTCAATAAATATTTAATGACAGAATAAGTGAGTCCTTAATAGCAAAGATGATGGATAGCACAGTCTCCTAAATTAATGGAGATTATTCTTACTTTAAAGAAAAAAAGGAAATCTGCAAAGATATATAGAAATATCTCTGTGTTGTTTTAAAAACTCAAATCATACTGTTTCTTGTGATAAAAGAGAAAGTATACCAACTTTCTTAAATTACATAATTCAGACTTCTCAACATAAAGCCATTCTACCTTCTGAACAATAATATTAATTGCTATCAAATTATAGGTCATGAATTCATGAAAGTACTTCCTGAGAGTTCCCTGGAAATAAAATTTAAAGTTTGAAACTGACATAAATGTAGAAGAACAGCTTTCAAATGCACTTTATATTTTAGAGGAAAACGTCTGTATTACTACATGAAGCCACAGTAATAAAGATATCAACCAGGTACTTATTAATGATGCAGTATTCACTATGTTATTTAATAGTATACGGTAATTTGAAACTAGAAATAATCAAGTGTGCAAACATTACTGGGATACTTTCTAAAAGGGAGATGGGGGTTGGCTGCTAAGACTGTGGAAACATTCGCCTCTCTGTTGCTTTCCTAATCACCTGGGAGCCCCTTTAGTTCAAGCAGTGACACAGCTGTAGTTAAACTGGGGTGTGTAAGCACTCACAATATTTGCCTTAGATGCTACTGCTCTGTTTTAGGAGGTGAGGAAAAACAGTAAGTGTATAAAGACTCTGTTTAAGAAAAAGTACTCTGTTTAAGAAAAAGTACACTGTGAAGCACTAAGACAGAAGAGAAAGATTTTCCCTAACAGCTTGTTCGTATATGAAAATTAGAAACAACTCCAGTCAGATCTCTGCCCTTAATAATTCTAACATGAGAACTTTAATTAAAAAAAACAATCAGATTTGGGCAATGGATTTTTTCCTGCCTCATTAAAACAGCATGGCATAATTGAATAACCAGTGAATAAACAAGTTATTAACTGTGTGTCCAGTATGTGACAACCTCGCATCAAGCTGCTCATTCTGAAGGATGCAGAGGTATTTCACGTGACCCCTCCCTAAGAAAGCCAGGTGGGAAAGCAAAATGCACACACGTGGAACAGCAGAACAACTAAGGGCAGCACATTACTGGCTGTAAGTATCACAGGATCTGCCACCGAGAAATGAGAGAGATATCAACTCTCTACCTGTCCTGAAAGGATTTAAAATGTAAAAGGCATTACAGGCAATATCAAAAGTTTAATAAGAAATGTTTAAGGAGTTTTAATAAAATCTCTTTCTCTATACTCAATATATCAAATGATTTTAAAACAATGTATCAAAAGATGAAGAAAATACAAAACTAAGGAGAATGTTTAAGTCTTGGGGCATCTGGCACAGGCTTTGCTCCCTTGAGCTTGGGATGGAGCTCATCACTAAGGTCCTTGATGGCAAACATCAAGAGGAGAGAGCCTGGAGTTTCTAACCTTTGTAAATTCTCCTGTGATATTAGAAGTTTAGTTCACCCTGCAAAGCAGCTAAGAAAAGTTTTGCAGAAGACCAATTTCATGACAAAGAATTTACTCTAAAGAACAGGAAACCATTTGTTGATGCAAATGAATAAACAAAAACAACAAAACTATAACATGAGACAACAACTAAAGCAAACCACTTGGGAAGCCAATGACAAATGCGGGAAAATTATCTGGCAAAATTGTATAGGCTTTCGTGACCAAAACTATTACTAAACTATGAATGGAACTTCCTCAACTGGGTAAATAGCGCATACAGAAACCCTACAGCTGACATCATACTTCCTGGTGATGTACCAACTGCTCTCCTGTAGGCTCGGCAACAAGGCGGGATGTCCACTCTCACCACTCTGCTTCAACATGGTAGTGGAATTTCTAGCAAGCTCAATAACACAGAAGAGGAATAACAGGAATAGAGACAGGAAAGAAAGAAGGTAACCGTTCCTGTTTGTAGGTGGCATGGTGATCTACCTGGAAAATCTCAAGGAATCTATTTTTGGAAAAGCTCATAGAATAAGTAAATTTAGCAAGGTCACAGGATAGAAGATCAGCATGCGGTATCAACTGCATTTGTGATGAACATGGAAATTAAAAATTTAAACTACAATACTTTTTATAATTACTTTAAAAAAAGAAATATTCAAAACACGTTCAGGGCCTGCTGCAGAAAACTACAAAATAGAATAGGGAAATCAAAGATTTAAATATATGTTCCATGGATTGAAAGAAATCAGTTTTCTTCAAACTGATGTATAAGTTTACTGCAATTCCTACCAAAATCCTAAGAAAAAATTTTTTTAAGTTTAGAAAAGATTATTCTAAAACGTATGTGGAAAGGCAAAGAAGCTGAAACAAGTTTGAAAAAAAAAGGATAAAATCGGAGGAATCACTCCACCCGATCTGAATTCTTATTACATAGCTAAAGTAATAAAAACTCTGTGGTACTGGCACAGGGAAAGACACATAGATCAGTGGCACAGAGACCGACACAGGTACAGCCAACTAATTTTTGACAAAGGCACAAAAGCAATTCAGTGGAGGAAGAATAGTCTTTTCAACACATGGTGCTGAAGGGATTAAACACCCAGAGGAAAAAAAAATAAGCCTTGACCTAAACCCTACTCCTTATATAAAACTTCACTCAAAATGTGCTGGATTAAATGTTAAAACTATTAAACTTTCGGAAGAGAACATACAAGGAAATCTCCGGGGTTTAGGATTTGGTGAAGAGCTCCTAGGTATGACCCCAAAGGCACAGTCCATAAAAATCAATACATTGGAATTCTTAAATTTTTAAAACTTTTGCTCTGCCAAAGAGCCTGTTCAGGGAATGAAAAGACAAGCTATGGACTGTAATAAAATACTTGAAAGCCAATATTCTCTAGAATACATAGAGAATTCTCCTAAGTCTCCACAGTAAAAAAATGAATTATAAAATGGGCAAAAAACAAGAGGAGACGTTTTATGAAAGAGGGTGTGCAGATGGAAGATAAGCACATGAAAAGATATTCGGCACCACTAGCCTTGAGAGCAATGCACATTAAAACCATGCTGAAATATCACTAGGGAGCTAAGAGAACTGCTAAAATAGGGTCTGGAGAAGCTGGGTCGCTCATATGCTGCAGGTGGCAAGGTTAAAGGGTCCAGCCGCCCTGGAAAATAGTTTGGCAGGTTCTTAACAAAATTCAACATACAGTGGTGAGAAGACTTAGCAATTGCACTCCTGAGCATTCATCGCAGAGAAAAAACCTCAGTCCTTTAGGATTGCCATGTCTTGCTGGTAGACAGACCCTCTTTCATTATGTTCCTCTGTGTCTCTAGTGATTTCCTTTGCTCTGAAGTCTATTTTATCTGATATTAGTATAGCAGGTTCTGAATTCTTTTATTTCTGTTTGCGTGGCATATCTTTTACTTTACATTTACTTTCAGTGTACCTACATCATTATTTTGAAGTTAGTTTTTTATAAACAGCATAGAGTTGGGTCATGATTTTTTATCTACTCTACCAATCTCTGTCTTTTTCCTGGTGTATTTAAGCCATTCCTGGTGTATTTAAGCCATTTACCTGTAAATACGATTTGAGGGCTTAAGTCTACTATTTATTTTTTGTTTGCTGTTTGTTTTCTCTGTTTCTTTAATTTCTGTGATTTCTTTTTCTGCCTTCCTTCCTGTCATTTGAATTTTTTATTTTTGCAATTCTATTCTGCTGTATCTAGTGTTTTTGAGTGTATCCCTTTGCATAGGTTTTTAGGCATTACATTTTATCTATATAAATTTATCACAGTGTGCTAGTGCCAACATTTTACGGTCTGAGTGAAGTACAGAAATCTCACCTCCTTTAAATCCCTTCCCCTTCCCCATGTACAATACAATCATCTTAAATATTTCCTCTACATTCACTGTGAATAACATTTTACAGTGTTATACTTTTTACTTCAACCATCAAACATAATTTAGAAAACTCATAAGGAAAAGAAAAATCTATCCTATTTATCCATATTTTTGTTCTTTCTGTTGTTCTTTCTTCCTGATGTTCCAAGAGTCCCCTCGTCTTTTCTTTCTTTCTTTTTTCTTTATCATTTCTGGGTTTTCAACTGCTCCCTATAGCCATTCTTTAAGGGTAGGTATTGTAACAACACAGACTCACGGTTTTCCTTCAGCTAAGAATGTCTTAACTTCCCCTTCACTCCTGAAAGACAGTTTCACCAGATATAGAATTAGTGGTTGACAGTTCTTCTCTTTCAGCACGTGAAAAATGTTCTGAAACCTTCCTGTGGTCTTCACGGCGTCTGACGAGAAATCGGATGACGTCGGAATTGTCTTCCCCTTGTAAGTAAGGTGTATTCTGCCTGGCTGCTTTTAAGATTTTTCCTTTGTCTTTAGTTCCAACAGCTGGGCAGCTGCGTTTCTTAGTAGGCGTGTCTTCAGACTCACGCTGCTTGGGAGGCACTCAGCCTCTGGAACTGTGGGTTTGCGGGTTTTGCCAAATCCGAGACTTTCCCCAACCCCAGCCTTCTTCCTTTTCCGCTTCGGGGATTCTGACGACACCGTTGGGGGATCCTTTGTTGTAGTCCCAGAAGTCTCTGAGGCTCTGGTTTTGGTTTTGTTTCTATTTTCTCTATTGTTCAGACGAAGTAATGTCTGTTGTTCTGTCTTCAGGTTCATGGATTCTTTTCTCTGTCTTCATTCTGATGTTAAGCCCATCCACTGAGATTTTTTAATTTCAGCTATTATATTTTTCAGTTCTAAAAATCTCAATTTGGTATGCTTTATGTCTTCCATTTCTTTGCTGAGATTTATGTTCTCTTTTTTCCCCTATTTGTTTCCAGTGTGTTCGTAATTGTTCACTGAAGCATTTTTGTGACTGTTGCTTTAAAACGTTAGTCAATTTCTAACATCTGTGTTATGTTGTTGGTAGCATGTGTCTCTTCTCCTTCAAGTTGAGGTGTTCTTGGCTCCTGTTATGACAAATGACTTTCGGTTGGAACCTGGACATTTTGAGTGTCGTGCCATGAGACTCTGGATGTTAAGCAGATCTATTCAAGCAGGCCTCCTCCAACACTGCTCCTGCGGAGGAAGGGCAGCACTGCCCTTCACTGGCACCAGCTGTGGCGGGAAGTCCAGGACTCCCACTCGGCCTCTAGGGATACCGGGAGTTGGAGTTGCTGCTAGGTTGGGGTGGGAGTCCAGGCTCCCCATGGGCCTCTGCTGACACCTCCCTGCTGAGAGGTGGAGGGGGTCTCTTGCTGCTCCTTACAGAGCCTCCACTGACTCTGTCCGGGAGGGGGCCCTGTTACCACTGGTGGAAGTGAAAAGTCCTGACTCTCCACTAGGCCCTAGTGAGGAGACAGAAGGGCACCTCAACAGCCCTAGGTGCAAATACAAGTCCAGGATCTCCAGGAGGTCTCCCCTGAAACCAAGCAGGGAGCTCATGACTACTCAGAGGGGATGTAAGCCTTGGCTACATACTCAGCCTTCTTTCTCGCCACTCTGGTCAGGGGTAGGGGAGTGGAGCCACCTGTGACAGTCTGGCGATGTTGGAAGTCCAGGCTCCCCACTGGCTTTGCTGGTGGAGTTTGTGAGGGTGGCCACAGTGTTTTCCATGGCATTTGGATGGAGACTGGTTAAAGGTGTTCTGTCCTGCGAGGCTATCCCTCTTGTGGTCCTTTGCCTAGAAAGGGCAGGGTTTCTTGAGGACTCTTTTCTCTGTGCCCACTGGAATCTGGGTTTCCACCTTCTCCAGCACCCAGCCCAACATATATGAAGCAAGTAGAAAGCTCAGGGACCCACCACTGCCATTCGCTGGGTCCCAAGGTTCCTAGGCAATCTGCCTTCTGCTTTCCACCTTTCAGGCTCTTCTTATGTTTTTCATATAAAAAGTTCACAGATTTTTAGCTGTACTTAGCAGGAAAAATAGGAAAAAGTACATCTGTTCCCTCTTTCCAGAAGCATGAGTTGAGAAGATTCTTTTAACAGTCTTTCTTCCCCTCCCACAGACTGATGATCAGCAAAATAAGATTCAAGGATCATGAACACAGAGGAACGCCGGAAGAACAACAACAGAAAAACCTACCACAGGGGGGAAGTGGGAAGAAGAAACGGATAAATTATGAACTGTACACCAACCTCAGAAGTAGAAACAAGGCCCTCGTCTGTTTTGCTTTATAGCAAAAGATAATGACTTGGAGATGCGGACAGTCAAAAACTGTACGGGGCAACGAGTAGGAAGAAAATAATAATTGAAGAAAGAAAGGGAGCATTAAAATTATGTTAATACACATGGCCTTAGGAACAAAAAACAGAAAACCTTTTTTAATGTCTCATGTCAACTTTTAATGAAGCAGAGCTGAAGAGAGATTCTCCATGTCAGCCAAACGTCACTCAATTCCATTAGTTGAAGATGAAACCTAATTGCCGAGAAAAAAGCAGAGGCAGAAGCTCCAAATCAGCCAGTGACATCCTAAAGACACACTGTAAATTATAGCGGGAGAGAAAGGAGTAATTAGCACTACACAAATTTCAAGATCTCGGCTTTCCTTATAATTAGCAGACAAGCAATTTAAAAACCAGAGCCCTGCACAGAATCATTATTGTTATTTTCCAAAGGTAAAAGAAAAGACCTAGCAAGAAAAGGTTTAAGTTCCCTTCACTCACTCCATCTAGTTTTATTATAAGAACTGGTCAAAACAGCTAGAGAAGGAAAATCTAGAAAACAAAAGATTCTCTCACAAGAACCTGAGAGTGTATATCCCTTTCAAGGTCTTTGACTGATTTTCAAACTAAAGGTTCACTCAGCACTGCCATTCTATATATGAAATGAATTTATCACACGTACCATGTTACTTCTGTTTTCTTTAAGAAATTACAATGGTAAATATTAGAGGTCTCCTAGCTATTAGTGTTGGAAACCCTGGGGAATAAGAAGCAATGAAATGCTCTCCCTTTACAATTAATCACTTTCCTATAATTATATTTTAGTCTCTAAATTCAATATACTATTTAATACAATAACTAGAGAATCAATAAATTAGAAGATATTCAAATATGTTATTTCTTTCATCCTTTAATTAATTTTCTTAATGTTACTTCAGAAGTTAGCACCTACAGAGGATTAGAAATGTAGACAATGCTTACATTAAATGTAATCATCTTTGCTTTTTGAATAACCCTAAATATGGAAGATGATTCAAAGGAAGAGAGAACGCCGTCATCAAATCTTAGGTAAAGAAAAGGAGAAGCATGTAGAAATAGAAAAGAGGAGACTTTCATCACCAGTAGATGGTCATATAGATCTGAGAAGAGAATGGACAGTCAAAATCACACAGAGGAGTGTGGACTTGAGCCAGGACCACAACGAATGGCAGGTGTTAAGCGAGTCCCAAGGCAGAGAGAGGAGGCTGGGATGCAGGATGGAGGGCCATCGTTCCTCGGAGGCAGTTACAAACACAGGAGCAAGAAGAAACCACCCAGGGAGACTGTTTAGAATGGGAAAAAAGAGGGTCAAATAGAGAATGCACAGAAACACCAGTGTTTTAGCGACAAGGTGAAAAAGTAGTTAAGAGGAACGGTCAAAGGAAGAAACAGGAAAGAGTAGCGTTGAGGAAGGCAAAAGAGGCATGTCAGGAAGCTGAGAGTCACAACAGCTCCAAAGGTTGCAAAAAGCAAGGTAATGTAAAAGGGGGACTTGTTCATCAGCTTTGATAACTGGGCTGTCACTGCGGAACCAAGAGAAAGCAATTCCACTGGTGTCTCCTGGGGGCTAATCCCATCTTCTTCAGGGCTCCCCACAGCACAGACTGGCTACTGCCTCATATTTGCTTCTCTTTCAGGGCTTTATACTACACAGATTAATAAATACAGTTTACAAGGGAAATGTATACATGATATAAATCTCAGTTAACTAAAGCATTTATTTGAAACACTTAATGCATTGGCAATGCATTTCTCCATGTTCTGTATTTCTGATTTTCTAGGAATATTCACATCCAAGTATGGTACCTCACATCCAAATATGACAAACTATTATACCACCATTAAAATGATTTTTACAAGGTTTTTGATAAAGGAAAACATCTATGATATAATCTAAGTTTAAAAATGTTTATAAAACAACTTATCAAGTAGGATCTCGATAATGAAAAACATACATAAAAGAAAGTAGGAACATGACAAATGCTTGTAATTTTCTATAAAATAAAGTTAATAAAGTTATGGGTGATTTTTTCTGCTTGCTCAATCTCTCCTGTACTTATCTGTTACAACGAGTGTGTGTTTTGTATAATTTTAAAAATCATGAAAAGCAATAATTAAATCCTGTTATAAAGACAATCAACTTCCTATCCTCCCGCAATTATGTTTAGTATTCAAGTTCTTGGAGGGAAATATAATTTTCTGTGTGAAGAAGCTAATATAGACTATACTGCCTTCTAAGAGAGCTGCCTTCTAAGAACTCTAAGACCATGTGCTGATAAATATTTTAGCAATCAATAAAGTGTGAGTTATACAGAAAAGTTGCGTTAACATAACAACCCTTTGTCTCTAATATGTACAGTTTCCGGTGAGCCACCTCTGTATCTGCTTTCTTGAACAAGGCATTTATATACTAAAAGTATTTCAGAATTTGGTGGATGAATGAGAAAACCCATGGAGATACACCAGAGCACTGACATGCCTAGTTTTCTAGGGTGTGTGCTTGCATTTGTACATGTGTTTTTTTGTTTCACAGAAGAAATGATTTTCCACAAGGTCCGAGTATCACTCCCAAGAATCCTCTTGTTCTTCCTAGCACACGGTTTCACAAACTTGCCTGATGATGTGACTTACAAGGATGTTTGTAAAAATGTAGTCTCCCAGGCCCAACCTATAGCAGCAGAATCTCAAGAGATGTGGATTAGAAATCTGTATTTTAAAAAACTTTCCCAAGATACCAAACACACTGAGAACTAAGTATTATTTTCCTGAGAGTGTTTTAGAGCATCTAAAGAATCGTGTGCTTTTCCAAATTCAGATTTTCCCTTTGCAACTATTCTCATCAATATACACACACCCTTTCCGGACCAACGTAACAGCCAGTGATAACCAGAAATCCCCAGGTCTGTAGTTGCAATTTCAAATTTGCTTACCAGGCAGCTTCTATGCACACTCCAAAGTCTGCTAGAACCCAGGTGCTACCCCCCATTTGCCAAGGTTGGCCACCCACTGAGTCAGTCTAACTGCGAGTGTCTATAGGAGGACAGCATCATGCTAAACTAAACCTGCCCAGGAATACTGGTGTGAAAAACAGGCTTTGCCTTAGGAACCTCCCAATCTAGGAAGGGAAATGACTGGCATGGTTATCAACTCCTAAGTTTGCATTTTCCAGACAGCAAAGTGCTTCCACACAATCCTGTGAGGTAAGCAGGACGTAATTTACTATTTCCATATAAGTCGGAAAACTGAAGCAAAGGGGTATTTAAACGATGTGTGCACTGTCGCAGAGCTTAGTCTTTCACAACCTGCTTTCCACGCTGTCACACTTTGGGGAAAGGATAGGTATACACATAAATCATCAAACACAGATACGAAAACTACTCTCCAGAGAGGTATGAACAAAATGCTATGAAGGCCTAGAGGAAGCAGTAATCGTGTGCAGGCGGGACCGGCAAGAGGGCGGGGCCTGGGAGCCCAGCGGTGGGGGACGAACAGAGTGCTGGCAGGCACACGTGGGGGCGGGGCAGGTCCTGAAGGAACCAGGAGGAGGTACAGACAGGGAAGGGAAGGGAAGAGCAATGCTCACAGAAACCAGGCGTTTGTCCAGTTCAGCTGCCCGGCTGGGGTCTACGGGGAGGGGGCAGTGAAGATCAGGCTGGTGCGAAGTACAGGCCAGTGCCGGAATCTAGAGGATGTTCCGTTCTTGAACAACTTACTTCAAGATGGTCTCCAAGAGAGAAACATAACAATTATAGTCAGGAAAGAAATAAAAACAAACTGTTAACAATAAAAATATATACAAAATTGCCAGCAAAATTAAAAAGTGTGGCACCCAGGAAAAAAAAAATTTACCAAACATCACTGGAAGACATAAAGGACAATAGAAATTAGTTGAGAGACAGACAATATTTCTGGAGGAGAAGATGTAGTATTGTAAAGATGTCAGTTCTTCCCAAATTTAACTTATATTTTTGATGAATTCTAACCAAAATCTTTCAGAAAATTTTTCAAACATTCCATTGTGATTCTGAAACTGATCGGAAAAATTAAGAGGCAACACTATGATACAAAAAAATTGAATAATTGAAGTAACTTGCAATAATAAATATTAACACATTTTCTTATGCAGAAAAAGGAAATTAGTAAAAGGAAGACAGGGTCATAAAAGAACACAGATGAAGAAACAGATTCTGATGCATGCATAAACGCATGATCTATAAGTAGCATTACAAATTAGTGTGGGGTATTTTGTTATTAGCAGAAAATAATAAATTGCCAATATCCTTAAGAAACAATATATATTAATATACTATATAGGAAATATACTGTCATATTAATGTAATATATAATGCCATCTATAATAATTTTATTTATCTAGACTATGTTCATGTATTTAATAAAAAAGACTAAAATAATAGAAAATTGGGAAATCACACACAAACACATGAAATACAGCAGGATGACAAATAACTGGGAATACTAAAGTAAAATATTAGGATAATACTTTTGTCCATCAAATTGACATATAACTAAAATCTGCAAAACACTCAATGCCAAGGACATGGAAACTAGATACTTACTCCTTGATGGGGTGTGTAAGTTGATACAATTCTAGAAAATAGGAGTGTGCTTCACATTATATATTATATAAATTGGGTCCGAAGGCATAGTATTTTTCTAATGCTTCAGAGATGATGTGATATGTATATGGTGCATTACAAAAATATACCCTTTGACCCAGGAATTCCAATTCTAGATTCTATTCTAGGCTAGCAACAAGAAATGAGACAAGGATTTACACTTTCATCATCACATCAGTTAACACAAAAATCGAGTGTACATCATCAAAATGTATCCACAGAAAAATAGTTAAATAATTAGGGTACACAAATAAAATTAAAAATTATTCAGCAAAACTGAAATATATTTTTAAGAGTATTTAATAATATGAGAAATTCTCACTACTTACTGATCATTTAAAGCAAATAGCAAAACTGAGCATACAGTGTGATCCCAAATGCACACCCATGTGGGCACATATGCACGCGAACACACACAAAGACAAGAAGTAAGGGGAAGGAAATACATCAAAATGTTAAGAACAGTTGTTTTGTTCTTTTGTTAGGGTTGGTGGGTTATTTTAGGTTATTTTTTCTTGATATAGTCTTATATTTTCTAAGTTGTCTATAAAGTTTTAGAATCAGAAATAATTTTTTAAGAAAAAAAAGGAAATCAGAAATTATTTGGGGTCTCTGAACAGGAATTATAATTGCAACAAAAGTTCTTTACACAGTAACTCATTTAATGTCTGTCTCCCCACTGAATTAGCAGTTAAGTTAGAGTAGGACCCACAGCCGTGGTGCTCAACAGCTGTAGTCTGAAGGCCTGGCACATTGTAGGAACTGAAAGAAATACTGATGAATGAACGAAAGGAAGGAAAGCGAGGAAGGGAAAGCCAGGTCACGGTGAATCTGGCAGACAAGGAGCCCCTCTAACCATCAACTTCCCCAGGACGTCTCAGCCGCACAGCATGTTACCTGCCTTGTAACACATGCCGAACACATGCTGAAGAAACGAGTAAGCAGACAAACCAAGATTTACTGCTTAGTTAAGGCAAGAACAAATACTACAAGCCCCTCTTTTTTTTCTGACACGTTCTGAACACCACTGAAAGCAGACCTGACAGTAACAGATATGCATCGAGGTCAGTGTTTGGTGACCAAGGTCAAAATAGGAAAATCCATAAGATCAGTTCCCATGGATCATGTCAGATAATAATCTTTTTATTTCTTTTTAAAATATCATACCACCAGAGAACATCTATCTTCTACCTTTTATTGTGAATACTACTGCCTCCTTACATAGGTTCCTGAAAAGAGAAGAAGGTAGGCTATTTTCTGAGCCATCTCCAACATGCGGCAGTTCTGCGAAGCTGCTGTTTGTGGGTTCCCACAGCCAAGTGGGGTAAGCTGTCCATTCCAGTGCAAAACCATTCCAAGGAGTAGCCTGACCTCTTCACGTCCGAAGACATTCTGCTTCCGTGGCATTTCTACTCTGCTTTGTGATAATCATAAACCTTAAGAAAATTCAAGCCGTTTTTTTGTCCCTCGCAAGCCTGAAATTCGGAAATTTCTAATTGGTTTTCAAATACATTTGAAGTTATTCGTGCTGAAAGGTAATTCTAAGGTATGAAACATTGGTGTAATTGAGAGAAACTGGTGAGCTTCCTGCTAAACGATAAGAAAATGAGAGAAGTGTTTTTCTAACAGAAGTTGAAGAAATTTTCTTCCAAATAATCTTCCTTGAAGAACAAAATCATCTGACAAAGACAAACCACTGTATTTGAGTATTTCTGGTGGGTCACACAGAGTCTTGTAAGGAAACATTAGCCCAGGGAATTGCCTGTAAATCCAAGCTAAAATATTAGTGTGTTTTTTTTCCTGAAGTGTTTTGAGACTACACATTAGGAAAGGTGTTATATAAATGCAAAGTATTACTTTTAAATTAAATTTTCTTGGAACTCAAAGACAAGTCATGTGGCTTGTATTAATGTAAAGTTTATCTTGACCCTGCAGTGGAAAGTATAATCAACTTGAAAAAATATTGGTACAATGTTATATGGGGTTAAAACTAACGTGGAATCTTAAAATGAAGAAGTGCTTTCCTACTTTCTAAACAAGGTTGACTGTGTGATGTTTGCTTGGTGATTTATCTGTAAAAGTCACACAATGATCTCATAATCCAATACTGGCAGAACTGCTCGATGCATGATTTATTGGATTTCTCTTTATCCTAAGTGCCAGCAAAAGGCACAGGCTATCCAGTGGGCTTACTTTTTCATTTACTACATGCAAAATCTGGAAGAGACACAATGTGAGAATTATAAAAGAATAAACGTTTGCCACTGTCACTGAACAGTAACAGTAAAGCCTCAAATGAATTACTATAATTGTGGCCAAAAAAAAAAAAATGTTATTTACTCACAGCCCTCAAAAAATTATAGTTACAATAAACAGATCTATATTGTATGATGCTTGAGACATAAGTATAACACATCATTTAATTCTGGATTTGTGGCACTCATCACTGGAAGTCCAGCCAGCCAGCACTGGGGATAATGCTGGAGCCGTGGCGAGAACGCCAACCACTGCATTGACAGTAACCAAGCTGTCCCAGCTGCCATTCCCTACTTTTTTCAAAAGGTTAGATCTGCTATGGGTTATAAACTGTAAATCTCATCTAAGAGCATAATTGCCACTGGCTGCTTCTCCAAGGCAATATTCTAAGAAATGAACAAATATATTTGCAAAAGCATTTGGCAAAAATATTTTGTAGCTTAACTCAAATATTACAAAACATTCATTTCCACACAGATGATCAAAACAAGTATTTTTAAACTGGAAATATTTTTGTTTGCAATAGAAACACATGTTCTGGCTGTCAAAACATTTCTAGATAAAACATGGTTTTTACAAAAGGTATTTAATTTGGCAAATATGTGCCTGTGTAGACACAGACTCAAAGTCTTTAAAATTATGTATAAATTCATCAGAAATAATAACTTCCAATTATTTGCTTATTTTATGGAAGGAGCTGAGCAAGAGCTTTATACTTATTATCTCATTTAATCTTTGTTGTTATTAAGTGCGAGAAACATATAAGAAATTTGAGGCCTGGAGAAGTTAAGTAATTTGTCCAAAGTTTCACAAATAGTAAAAGCCTATCATATTGGATTGCACTGAGTCATAAGCAGGAACAACAACTGTAAAAATGGTTTAAAGGGAAGAGGGTCCAGGACTAGGCCAGCAGCTCAGCGAAGTCTGTAAGGAATTCTGCCCTTCCATCTTTCTATAGTTGCAAGCGAAGCTAGGAAACCGAGGGCTGCAAGTACCATCGCTTTCTTAGAGGAGAGGCTGGCAAACATTTTCTGCAAAGCACCAGAGAGTAAACAGCTGAGGGTTTGTAGGCCATGTGGTCTCTGTAACGACTACCCAAGCCTGCCCATACAGCTGGAAAACGACCACAGACAATACACAAATGAATAGGTGACTATATTCCAATAAAACCATATTTAGAGAAACACAAAACAGGCTGGGGTTGGGGGAGGGACAGAGATTTGCCCCTGGTTGGCTGCAGTCTGCTGACCTGTCATAGAGCAATCATGATTCAGGTCGGGGTGGGAAGCACACAGCACCACTGTCTCGAACAAGATCACAGGAAAGCCGATGTCTGGCCATGAGCAGTGCACACACAGAACAGAGCGAAGTCTCAAATCTAAGGCCTACAAGATTCCACAGTCGGTGCTTTCAACCACTATGTTGTGGTTTTTGTTTTTTTTTTTGCGGTACGCAGGCCTCTCACTGTTGTGGCCTCTCCCGTTGCGGAGCACAGGCTCCTGACGCGCAGGCTCAGCGGCCATGGCTCACGGGCCCAGCCGCTCCGCGGCATGTGGGATCTTCCCGGACCGGGGCACGAACCCGCGTCCCCTGCATCGGCAGGTGGACTCTCAACCCCTGCGCCACCAGGGAAGCCCCTATGTTGTGTTTTTTTTAACCACTATGTTGTTCTTATCATTTTATGTCCAACAAGTTCACCTTAGAATCCAAGAAGGTGAAAACTGGAAGATACTTTGCATATTATCTCCTCTGCTCTGCAAAGATTCTATAAATAGAAGAGTAAGCTACGGTCTGCAAAGTTAAGTGACTTTCTAGAAGTCACACCACTAGTTAGAAGCACAGAAGAAATCTGTCTCTTGATTCCTTTGCACCATCACTACTGCTCCTGCTTCTAATAACACTAGCAACAGCAGCAGCAAAGCTCCCATCTGCAGAGCAGCTAGAACTGCTTTACTTTAAGTACCTCATTTATCCTTCAAAGACCCCTTCAATAGGGATACAACTCACTGCTCAGTTCTCATTCTGCATGTAAGAACTGAAGCCCAAAGATCAACCAATTTGCCAAAGGTCACGCAACCAGGAACTGGGGCCAGAATGAGAATCCAGGTCTGATTCTCAAACCACCAGGCTGACCTGACTGCAGCCTCCTGTGAGCTGCACTGCTCTCCAGGATTTCAGAAAGGTTTGTAACGCTCCTAAGAAACATTTCGAAAGCCTCAGCTGTTCTGAAGTAGTAATAATACAACTAGTTTTGTGTATACAGCACTCAGGAAGGAGTTAGAAAGTGGCCGCGTCATGACTGAACTAAGCATTGACTGTCTTAAAGCTCTTAATACACGGGCTGCCCTGAAGGCAGTTAAAAAACCGTTTCCAGAGCAGTTTCCTTTCGGGAACCTTCTAACCTTTGGAAATAAGACCTTTTCTAACAATCTCTGAAGGTGCCACAGCTCCCCTCTCACTCCCTTACTCTAAGCTCTTAGGAGCTTTTAATCGGCTTATGAATGTGCTGACCCAGTTCACGGAAAGAAGAGGTGGTCTCTGTAGGGCATTTCAAACTAGAAACCTTAATTACTGTTTTTTCCTTCTTTCCATACACCTCGAGAAGCCGTAGAAAGCCCCTTTTTGTCACCAAGGGGAGAGTCATCTAGAAGGCAGAATTCCTTCCTGTGGCTTTCTGATGCCTCGACGCAAGACACTTCATACAAATTAAATTGAACACATACCCTGAGGTATGTTCCATGAGCATTCCTTCCTTTATTCATCCAATAAATAGTGTCCTAAATCAACCTTTTCATATTGAGATAATAGTAGGCACCCATGCAATTGTAAGAAATAATACAGAGAAAACCCGGGCATCTCTTACCCAACTTCCCCCAGTGGCGACAGCTTGCAAAACTACAGTCCAACCTACCATCCAGATACAGAGCATTTCCATCGCCCCATCATCCCTTGTGTTGGCCTTTTATAATCACAGCCACCTCTTTCCCTTCCCTACTCCCCTGACCCCCTAGCAACCTCTAATCTCTTCTCCATTCCTGTAACCTTGTCATTTCAATAATGTTCATACAAATGTGACCTCCTAGGAGTGAATATTTTTCTCACCTCAATTCCCTGAAGATTCACTCAAGTTGCTGCACGTAGCAACAGTTTGTTTCTTTTCACTGCTGTGTAGTATTCCACGTTGGGGATGTACCACAGCTTCATTATTCATCAACCAGTCCTGGGACTTTTTTCAATTTTTGTTGATTATGAACATTCATGTACTGATTTTTATGTGAAAATAAGTTTTCATTTCTATGGAAAAAACGTCCATATGAAAGAGTTTTCTTTTTAAAAATATGCTGTCTTGACCTAGTTTTGAGGCCGTGGCTAAAGGCCAGTCAGTTCCCATTTCTTGAGCAGTGGTAAGTCCACATCCCATCACCTCTCTTGTGGGGCTCTCACAAGCCAGACCACCCTGCACTAGCCCTAACTGCTCCAAGACCAGCCACCAGGGATGGTCCCTAGACCCTAGAGCTCACTGAAATTGTTCAAATTAACCAATCCACAAGGAGAGCAAGAAACCTAGCTGCCGTATTCAAGCTCCCCCTTGCTGCTACCCGTTCCTAGGCTACAACTCCCTGTGTGGCCTTCTCCTTTGGACCTGTAAGTAACAAAGAGTTCTGCCTTTCACCTATCCCAGCGTCAGTGTGTTGTGTCCTGCCATGAATCGAATCTTTGAATCTTATGAAACAGCCCAAGAGTACGTTTGATGGGTTGTATGTAATTGCATATTTAGATTTAAAAAACACTACCAGACTATTCCCTTAGTGGCCATACCATTTTACATTCCCACCAGCAATGCATGGATTAGTGATAGGAGAAGGTTTGGGGTTTTTTTTCCAGATGCTTTGATCAATTTGAGGAAGTTCCCCTCTGTATGTTCAGGCCACTCAAGATGGCTGTTCTCTCACTCTTGGTCCATCCCCTGCCCGACCAGGGCCTGCTTCACCTGCAGCTGCTCACCTGACTGACCTTCCTAGTACTTGCCCCAGGCCCAGCTGGTGACTGCTCTTAAAGGGGCAGTGAGGGGGCATGCCCCTCTGCTGGTTTCCCTGGTAACTAATGAGCCCACCTGACATCAATTCCCCTATAACTGGTAATTGCCTCTTCCCCTCCCCTGTGGAGCGAAGACTGCCGCCCTGTGCTGTCCGCCGCACACAGTGAGGTGTCACTTGAGGACCTTGCTTCAGACAGGTAAGCGCTCCCATCCATTAAACCACTGATGTATCTGATACTGACTCCAGGCTCTTCCTTCGGTTTTAAAGCTGGGAAAGTGCAAGCCTTGTAGGCCAGTGGGGTGCAGCCCAACGATTGGCGGAGCAACCAGGAGACTGAGGAAAATCCCATGAGCACAGAGATGTCAGGAAACACAGGATGGGGAATGGAAAGTTTCAGGGGCCCGTCCACTAGTTGCAGGTGTAATCCCAGGGTGGCCATCCACTAGTATGTGGGGCCCTGTGGTGACTGTCCTTGATGCATGGGGGCTGCCAAGAGGTCTGGAGAACAGTGGTCCCTAATGGTTCTGCTACTGTATCAAAGGAGCCTTTGTAATTGGTTAAGCTAGCTTTCTAGAAGGAATGGTATTTCTCTTGTTCCTCTGAGATATAAACTATCTACCTGGTCTCTCTGGAACTTTAATCTTATGTGATCTCTAAGAGTAAAGGAGAAAAAAGAGCTTTTAGGTAAACTCTATAGAAATAATTATGTTTTGGGAATCTCTATCTAAAATAGTCTCTCCAGATTTTGGTAACTTGAAACTAAAGTTGAAAGTGTGATAGGGAAGAACCTTTTGTGTTCTACTACAAGTTAATCACTAAAGGGATGTTGCCTGTAAGCTTAAATGATACATAATGGCCCCTCTCTAGGAACCCTGCTTCCCACATAATGAGCATTAAGCTAAAATACCTTTGTTTAGCTCACAGGAAACATCCTGACCAGGCCCACCTGTGAATAACTGCAGGGAGGAAGAAATTAACACATCCCCTCGGAGGCTGATGGAAACCAGGAAGTGTTTGACTTTACTCTCTCCCCTTTTAGTATAAAAGGAGCCTGAATTCTAACTCAGTCAAGATGGGTCTTTGGGGCAGAAGCCCACTGTCTTCTTGGCTTGCTGGCTTCTGAATAAAGTCGTTATTCCTTGTCCCAACAACTCGTCTCCCAATTATTGGCCTATCGTGTGGCGAGCAGTACGAGCTTAGACTCGGTAACAAAAGAAGAGAATTCATGGGTCATTTCAAACAGGATAAAATATTAGAACATTAATTGCTGGGTGGATCTAAGTTAATCTTCCTTTTCCTGCTTAAGAGAGGAAGACTAAAGCATTAAGTTTTCAATCAGGAAATGCACAATTACTTGCTTCTTGGTTTTTGCCAGAGATTGTTTTCAAGGGTTAAGATTATAATCAGTCATTATTCTTGTAGCCAAGTTTCTTTATCGATTACATTGTGATCAGGTGTTTACCTGTGACTTTATAAGTTTTTTGTCATTTATAGACAGTTTTTGTTTTACTCTGATGCTTTTGCAAAAGCGCTTCATCTTCAAGATGATTCATAGGAAGAACTTTGTGACAAGTACAGGCGTCTGATAAATTTCAGATCATACTGCCAAAATGGGTAAAAAAAAAAGAGAGAGAATCCTAATGGAAAACCTGATGGCTTCGCAAAAAGTTAACAAAAGGACTGGCTACTGAGTGAAATGATGACTGTGGTTATATGTTTATGGGTTTTGTCTGGAATGTTACTGGTTTTGATCTCTGTTTTCCAGACACAGGGAAGCCCTTCCCTTCAAGTTAGTTATGACTTACAGCAATTTGGTAAACTACACCTGTGGATAGAACTGAAGCATTTTTCTTTTCTCTCTGACTGGTCCCTCCAGAAATCAGAGACTTGGGTTCTGAGCAGCCTTAGCAGGTGAATGGGAAAAGCTGTCTCCTGTCTTGTGCAGGAATCTTGATACTTTGGGGACCTCTAGAAGAGGGAAGGCCACTGAGGTGGAGCCTGATAGCAGGCCTTCTGCATGCCCTTCCTGGCCTTGAGGCCTATTGGGAATTCAGTGTGACACTCCTTCTGAGGAGCTCCACCACAACCAGTTTGGAGGAGTCTATATGGTCAATTACCAGACTTGTTTGGCAAACAAATTAGTCTTGATTTGGCTGTATTTGGTGGAGATGTGGGTAATATTAGAGAGAACAATATTATGTTTCAGTGGATGTTAAATTCTAGTTCTTGAGGTCTGTATTTATGAAATTTACTATGTTAGCCATACTTCTGCCCTGATATTCTGGATGGAAAGAAAATCATCTAGTGAAATTGTCACAGAGTATAACTACTCATGAAGTGTGACACTGCTTGCTTTAAGTCGGCTCCTAAAAGTACATGTACAATGCTTGTGTGACAATTGGGTATAAGTGATAAAATGTATAGCCTATAAAGTCTTTCCCCATTAACATACCCTGAGCCTGTTCATGAGATCTGATTAGTTTTCTCCCTACGTGAATGACGAGGTGAATGTAAAGAAGGCCTAGCAACCGAGGGACAAGGTCTGAACCTGTGTAGTAAAACAGGAGGGAATGGGGCAGGGCACAACCTCTAAAAGAATGACATAGCCCTTGAGGACATGCATAAACTGCCTAGAAGCAACTAGGTCCAGGATAGCCGAAGATTCGACTTCCAGTAGACCTTGAGCCTCATTACATGCTCATTGTAATGCATTAGCATCTAAATGACATACCCGAGTTCAAGAGCACAGAGGAGAGTGTGATGAAACAGTGAGGCCAGAAGAAACTGTTCCTTGGCTGTGTGGCTGATAGGGCCTTGTTGCTCCAGCCGGGTGTCAGGCCTGTGCCTCTGAGGTGAGAAAGCTGAGTTCAGGACATTAGTCCACCAGAGACCTCCTGGATCTACGTAATATCAAACGGCAAAAGCTCTCCCAGAGATCTCCATCTCAATGCTAAGACCCAGCTCCACTCAACGACCAGCAAGCTGCAGTGCTGGACACCCCATGCCAAACAACTAGCAAGACAGGAACACAACCCCACCCATTAGCAGAGAGGCTGCCTAAAATCATAATAAGGTCACAGACATCCCAAAACACACCACCAGACGTGGTCATGCCCACCAGAAAGACAAGATACAGCCTCAGCCACCAGAACACAGGCACCAGTCCCCTCCACCAGGAAGCCTACACAGCCAACTGAAACAACCTTAGCCCCTGGGGGAAGACACCAAAAACAACAGGAACTACGAACCTGCAGCCTGTGAAAAGGAGACCCCAAACACAGTAGGGTAAGCAAAATGAGAAGACAGAGAAATATGCGGCAGATGAAGGAGCAAAGTGAAAACCCACCAGACCTAACAAATGAAGAGGAAATAGTCAGTCTACCTGAAAAGAATTCGGAGTAATGATAGTAAAGATGATCCAAAATCTTGAAATAGAATGGAGAAAATACAAGAAATGTTTAACAAGGACCTAGAAGAACTAAAGAGCAAACAAACAATGATGAACAGCACAATAAATGAAATTAAAAATTCCCTAGAAGGAATCAGTAGCAGAATAACTGAGGCAGAAGAATAGATAAGTGACCTGGAGGATAAAATAGTGGAAATAACTACTGCAGAGCAGAATAAAGAAAAAAGAATGAAAAGAATTGAGGACAGTCTCAAGAGACCTCTGGGACAACATTAAATGCACAAACATTCAAATTATAGGGGTCCCAGAAGAAGAAGAGAAAAAGAAAGGGACTGAGAAAATACTGGAAGAGATTATAGTTGAAAACTTCCCTAATATGGGAAAGGAAATAGTCAGTCAAGTCCAGGAAGCGCAGAGAGTCGCATACAGGATAAATCCAAGGGGAAACATGCCCAGACACATATTAATCAAACTATCAAAAATTAAATGCAAAGAAAAAATATTAAAAGCAGCAAAGGAAAAACAACAAATAACATACAAGAGAATCCCCATAAGGTTAACAGCTGATCTTTCAGCAGAAACTCTGCAAGCCCGAAGGGAGTGGCAAGACATATTTAAAGTGATGAAAGGGAAAAACCTACAGCCAAGATTACTCTACCCAGCAAGGATCTCATTCAGATTCAACAGAGAAATTAAAACTTTACAGACAAGCAAAAACTAAGAAAATTCAGCACCATCAAACCAGCTTTACAACAAATGCTAAAGGAATTTCTCTAGGCGGGAAACACAAGAGAAGGAAAAGACCTACAATAACAAACCCAAAACAAATAAGAAAATGGTAATAGGAACATATATATCAATAATTCCCTTAAATGTAAATGGATTAAATGCTCCCACCAAAAGACACAGACTGGCTGAATGGATATAAAACCAAGACCCGTATATATGCTGTCTATAAGAGACACACTCCAGACCTAGGGACACATACAGACTAAAAGTGAGGGGATGAAAAAAGATATTCCATGCAAATGGAAATCAAAAGAAAGCTGGAGTAGCAATTCTCATATTAGACAAAATAGACTTTAAAATAAAGACTATTACAAGAGACAAAGAAAGACACTACATAATGATCAAGGGATCAATCCAAGAAGAAGATATAACAACTGTAAATATTTATGCACCCAACACAGGAGCACCTCAATACATAAGGCAAATGCTAACAGCCATAAAAGGGGAAATCAAAAGTAACACAATCATAGTAGGGGATTTTAACACCCCACTTTCACCAATGGAAAGATCATCCAAAATGAAAATAAATAAGGAAACACAAGCTTTAAATGATACATTAAACAAGATGGACTTAATTGAAATTTATAGGACATTCCATTCAAAAACAACAGAATATACTATCTTCTCAAGTGCTCATGGAACATTCTCCAGGATAGATCATATCTTAGGTCACAAATCAAGCCTTGGTAAATTTAAGAAAATTGAAATTGTATCAAGTATCTTTTCCAACCACAACACTATGAGGCTAAACACATGGAGGCTAAACAACACACTACTTAATAAACAAGAGATCACTGAAGAAATCAGAGAGGAAATCAAAAAATACCTAGAAACAAATGATGACGAAAACACGACGACGCAAAACCTATGGGATGCAGCAAATGCAGTTCTAAGAGGGAAGTTTATAGCAATGCAAGCCTACCTCAAGAAACAGGAAACATCTCAAATAAACAACTTAACCTTACACGTAAAGCAATTAGAGAAAGAACAAAAAACCCCCAAAGTTAGCAGAAGGAAAGAAATCATAAAGATCAGATCAGAAATAAAGGAAAAAGAAATGAAGGAAACAATAGCAAATATCAATAAAACTAAAAGCTGGTTCCTTGAAAAGATAAAATTGATAAACCATTAGCTAGACTCATCAAGAAAAAAAGGGAGAAGACTCAAATCAATAGAATTAGAAATTAAAAAAGAGAAGTAACAACTGACACTGCAGAAATATAAAGGATCATGAGAGATTACTACAAGCAACTATATGCCAATAAAATGGACAACCTGGAAAAACTGGACAAATTCTTAGGAAAGCACAACCGTCTGAGAATGAACCAGGAAGAAATAGAAAATATAAACAGACCAATCACAAGCACTGAAACTGAAACTGTGATTAAGAATCTTCCAACAAACAAAAGCCCAGGACCAGATGGCTTCAGAGGCAAATTCTATCAAACATTTAGAGAAGAGCTAACACCTATCCTTCTCAAACTCTTCCAAAATATAGCAGAGGGAGGAACACTGCCAAACTCATTCTACAAGGCCACCATCACCATTATACCAAAACCAGACAAAGATGTCACAAAAAAACAAAACTACAGGCCAATATCACTGCTGCTGAACACAGATGCAAAAATCCTCAACAAAATACTAGCAAACAGAATCCAACAACACATTAAAAGGATCATACACCATGATCAAGTGGGGTTATCCCAGGAATGCAAGGATTCTTCAATATATGCAAATCAATCAATGTGATACAATATATTAACATATTGAAGGAGAAAAACCATATAATCATCTCAATAGATGCAGAAAAAGCTTTCGACAAAATTCAACACCCATTTATGATGAAAACCCTCCAGAAAGTAGGGATAGAGGGAACTTACCTCAACATAATAAAGGCCATACATGACAAACCCACAGCCAACATTGATCTCAATGGTGAACAACTGAAACCATTTCCACTAAGATCAGGAACAAGACAAGGTTGCCCACTCTCACCACTATTATTCAACATAGTTTTGGAAGTTTTAGCCACAGCAATCAGAGAAGAAAAAGAAATAAAAGGAATACAAATTGGAAAAGAAGAAGTAAAGCTGTCACTGTCTGCAGATGACATGATACTATACATAGAGAATCCTAAAGATGCTATCAGAAAACTACTGGAGCTAATCAAGAATTTGGTAAAGTAGCAGGATACAAAATTAATGCACAGAAATCTCTTACATTCCTATACATTGATGATGAAAAATCTGAATGATAAATTAAGGAAACACTCCCACTTACCACTGCAACAAAAATAATAAAATACCTAGGAATAAACCTACCTAAGGAGACAAAAGACCTGTATGCAGAAAACTATAAGACACTGATGAAAGAAACTAAAGATGATATAAACAGATGGAGGGATATACCATGTTCTTGGATTGGAAGAATCAATATTGTGAAAATGACTATACTACCCAGAGCAATCTACAGATTCAGTGCAATCTCTATCAAATTACCAATGGCATTTTACACAGAACTAGAACAAAACACTTCACAATTTGTATGGAAACACAAAACACCCCGAACAGCCAAAGCAATCTTGAGACAGAAAAACGGAGCTGGAGGCATCAGGCTCCTGGACTTCAGACTATACTACAAAGCTACAGTAATCAAGACAGTATGGTACTGGCACAAAAAGAGAAATATAGATCGCTGGAACACGATAGAAAGCCCAGAGATAAACCCACACACATATGGTCAACTTATTTTTGATAAAGGAGGCAAGAATATACAATGGAGAAAAGACAGCCTCTTCGGTAAGTGGTGCTGGGAAAACTGGACAGCTACATGTAAAAGAATGAAATTAAAACACTCCTGAACACCATGCACAAAAGTAAATTCAAAATGGATTAAAGACCTAAATGTAAGGCCAGACACTATAAAACTCTTAGAGGAAAACATAGGGAGAACACTCTATGACATAAATCACAGCAAGATCCTTTTTGACCCACCTCCTAGAGAAATGGAAATAAAAAATAAACAAATGGGACCTAATGAAACTTTAAAGCTTTTGCACAGCAAAGGAAACCATAAACAAGACGAAAAAACAACCCTCAGAATGGGAGAAAATATTTGCCAATGAAGCAACTGACAAAGGACTAATCTTCAAAATTTACAAGCAGCTCATGCAGCTCAATATCAAAAAAACCAACAACCCAATCCAAAAATGGGCAGAACACCTAAATAGACATTTCTCCAAAGAAGATATACAGATAGCCAACAAACACATGAAAGGATGGTCAACATCATTAATCATTAGAGAAATGCAAATCAAAACTACAATGAGGTATCACCGCACACCAGTCAGAATGGCCATCATCAAAAAAATCTACAAACAATAAATGCTGGAGAGGGTGTGGAGAAAAGGGAATCCTCTTGCACTGTTGGTGGGAATGTGAATTGATACAGCCACTATGGAGAACAGTATGGAGGTTCCTTAAAAAACTAAAAATAGGGCTTCCCTGGTGGCGCAGTGGTGGAGAGTCCGCCTGCCGATGCAGGGGACGCGGGTTCGTGCCCCGGTCCGGGAAGATCCCACATGCCGCGGAGCGGCTGGGCCCGTGAGCCATGGCCGCTGAGCCTGTGCGTCCGGAGCCTGTGCTCCGCAACGGGAGAGGCCACAGCAGTGAGAGGCCCGCGTACTGCAAAAAAAAAAACAACTAAAAATAGAACTACCATATGACCCAGCAATCCCACTACTGGGCACATACCCTGAGAAAACCATAATTCAAAAAGAGTCATGTAGGTAGGGCTTCCCTGTTGGCGCAGTGGTTGAGAGTCCACCTGCCGATGCAGGGGACATGGGTTCGTGCCCCGGTCCGGGAAGATCCCACATGCCGTGGAGCGGCTGGGCCCGTGAGCTATGGCCGCTGAGTTTGCACGTCCGGAGCCTGTGCTCCGCAACGGGAGAGGCCACAACAGTGAGCGGCCCGCGTACTGCAAAAAAAAAAAAAAAAAAGTCATGTACCACAATGTTCATTGCAGCTCTATTTACAACAGCCAGGACATGGAAGCAACCTAAGTGTCCATCAACAGATGAATGGATAAAGAAGATGTGGCACATATATACAGTGGAATATTACTCAGCCATAAAAAGAAATGAAATTGAGTTATTTGTAGTGAGGTGGATGGACCTAGAGTCTGTCATACAGAGTGAAGTATAGTCAGAAAGGGAAAAACAAATACCACATGCTAACACATATATATGGAATCTAAAGAAAAAAAAATGGTTATGAAGAACCTGGGGCAGGACAGGAATAAAGGCGCAGATGTAGCATGGACTTATATATACTACCAAAATAGATAGCTATTGGGAAGCAGCCACATAGCACAGGGAGATCAGCTCGGTGCTTTGTGACCACCTAGAGGGGTTGGATAGGGAGGGTGTGAGGGAGATGCAAGAGGGGGAGGAGATATGGGGATATATGTACATGTATAACTGATTCACTTTGTTCTAAAGCAGAAACACACCATTGTAAAGCAATTATACTCCAATAAAGATGTTTAAGTAAATAAATAAATAAATAGTACACCCACCAGCACCATGGCAGTTCCCAGGCCAACCATAAAAGGTTAAAAAGTGGGCGTGGCCCAATTCCTGGAAATCCCCACACCTTCCCCAAAATAGTTGGAATAATTCTCCCACCCATTAGCCTATGAAATTACCCAGTCCATAAAAACTAACCACCCCATATTTCAGGGCCTCTCGCCTTCTGAGATGACCCACACTCTGTGTAGTGTGTTTCTCTCTAAATAAATCCGCTTCTTACATATCACTTTTTCTCTCACTGAATTCTTTCTGCTACGGGACATAAAGAACCTGAGCTTCATTAAGTCCTGAGACCAGGTGTGTGATCTCAATTAAAAGACCTTGGGTTCAAGTCCCAATCTGGGTTGTAAGGCTGTGCAGTCTCAGTAGGAGCCAGCACCCCAGCACTGAGGGATGGACATTTTGATCATCAATGCTTTCTACTGAAATATTTGCAATCAGAAGGGGAAATGATGGGGAAATCTGCATGGATTGAGGTATGGGGAAGTCATTCTGGCTTATCTATGGTTTAACTTAAATTTTACTGACCAGAGCAGCCTGTTTTATGGTCTTTCAGACGTGCATTGCACATCTGCTTTGTCCACTGAGGAGGGGAATGCATTTGAAAGTCAAAATGGAGTAGCTGTGGTTCAGACATCCAAGATACAACTTGGTGGCCGCTGTAGACGTGATTTTGGGTATGTTCTTGTATTACTGAAAACGTGAGTTTTCTGAACTGTACTGCAGATCAGGATAAAAGCCACAGGTCGGTGTGGTATTATCTCTGATTGCAGTCTCTGCTTGTGTTTTGCTTAGCTGTCATGATCTTCCCTGTGTCGTGCCTGTTAGGTGTCTTACGTTTCATCCCTAGCCTGAGGGAGGAGACCTATGTGAGGACTGAGCAGCAACACTGGCCTCTCTGCGGAATGAGTCTAATTGCTGGGTCCCCAGCGAGATGCCACTGTCGTCTTCCTCTGGACTTCCATGAAAAATTGGGTGGGCTACGGTGACTATGTGGGGACTACTGACCATGGGGGAAAAGCATTCACCATCTTTCTGTCCCGTAAGCCAACAGGTCAGAAGGACCCCGTCGGGAAACATTAACTATACCACTGACTGCCCCTGAGCCCCCCTGGGCTATGCTGTGTGGAGTAGAATAGGCTGGCTTCTGGACACACAATTCCAACTAGTGGGATGAACTGTGTTTTGTTTGGAAAGACCTAATGGGTTCACCCCTAATGGCACTCAACATAACATGGGTTGGCAGACCTGTACCGTGACTGCTGACTCCTGGCTAGGCCAACAGAACATTTCTTTTAGAGCCAGGGCCCACCCCTCCCCATGGGAGTGGCTCTTGGTTTGCTCTGGGTTTTTGGCCTGTCTGGATTGTATTTGTAGTATCTGGTTGCAGTGCTGCCTACATACCTGACCCCAGGGATATCACGGAAGATGGGAGGACCAAAATTGTAAGGGTCCTGCAGGGTGTGTAGGGGTGGAGCGTATGGTCAGGCCACTCAAGATGGCTGTTCTCTTGCTCTCTGTACATCCCCTGACCGACCAGGGCCTGCTTCACCTGCACCTGCTCACCTGACCGACATTCCTAGTACTTGCCCCAGGCTCAGCTGGTGACTGTTCTTAAAGGGGTGGTGAGGGGGTATGCCCCTCTGCTGGTTTCCCTGGTAACCAATGAGCCCACCTGATTTCAATTCCCCTATAACTGTCCTGCCCACAGTCCACCTCACATGGTGGGATGTTGTTTCAGGACCTTGCTTCAGACCTGTAAGCTTCCCCATTTATTAAACCATTGATGCATCTGTTACTGACTCTGCGCTCTTTCCTAGGTTTCAAAGCTGGTCAAATGCAGGCCAACACCCCCTACTCCTAGTTTGCTGAGAGTTTTTACCAGGAATAGATAGGTGTTGAATACTGTCAAACGTTCTTTCTGCATAAATTGATACATTTTTCTTCTTTAGCCTACTGATAAGATGGATTACATAGATTGATTTTCAAATGTTGATACCTGGAACAAATCCTAGTCATGATAATTTTCTATACACTGCTGGAATTGATTTGCTAATATTTTAGTGAAGCATTTTTATGACTAAGTTTATGAGAGATATTGGTGTACAGTATGTCTTTTTTTTAATGTTGTCTTTATTTGGTTTTGGTATCAAAGTAATACTATCCTCATAAAATGAATTGGGAAGTGTTCTTTTCATTTCTTTGGAAGAGACTGTGTAAAACTGGTGTTAATTCTTTAAGTCTGGTTAAATTCTCTAATAAAACTCACTTCAAATGCAACGACATTAGAGATTGCATGGAAGTTTTTTTCAGAAACTTTTTATATTGAAGTATACTTGATTTACAATGTTGTGTTAATTTCTGCTGTACAGCAAAGTGATTCAGTTATACATATTGATATATAGATACGTTATTTTAAATTCATTTCCATTATGGTTTATCACAGGATATTAAGTATAGTTCTCTGTGCTATACAGTATGACCTTGTTGTTTCTCCATTCTATAAATAATAGTTTGCATTCAGAAACTTTTTAATTGCAAATTTAATTTCCTTAATGGTTATCGGGCTATTCAGGTTATCTATTTCATCTTGATTCAGTTTTGATGGTTTTTCTCCTTTTGAGGAATAGGTGCATTTCGTTTCAGTAATCAAATGTATATGTGCAAACTTATTATTCCTTATTATCATTATGATGTTTGCAGATTTTTCATTTCTGACGTTGGTGATTTGTACCTTTTCTTTCTTCATTGTCGGTCTTCCTACAGGTTTGTCAATTTTATTAATCTTTTTTAAGTGTTTTCTTTTTTTCAAGAGTAAACACTGTGAATTTATTTTCTGTTAGAATTTACAGTAACTTGAAATCGGCATTTAGACCCTATATTAGTAGGCTTGCATTTTGGCGTGTTTCGTGCTGCATAGTGGCTAAGCTATTTTTCTTTAATCAAAGACTCTTGAATGGTATCAAGATTCTAAAAGTTGGCTTTTTTCTTACTATATATGAAATAAGTAAGATACAGGATGGAATGTACAGAACAGAGAATACAGCCAATATTTTATAACTTTAAAGAGTATAATCTATTGAAAAACATCTTTAATATTGACTTTTTCCTCATATTTCTGTTTTCAATTTCACGGTTTTTTGCTCTTTATTACTCCCTTCTGTTTCCTTTGGATTTATTTTGCTTTTTTTTCTAGTTTCTTGTTTTTAGTTTCTTGAGATGGGAATTTGGCTTCATTGAGACTTTTTTTTCTAATGTAAGCATTTTATGCTACAAATTTTCCTCTCAGCCCTGATTTAGCTACATCCCCCAAATTCTGATATGTTGTATTTTATTTTCATTTACTTCTGTATATTTTAACTTCCTCTGAGTTTTCCTTTTTTGACCCAAAGATTATTTAGAAGTGTGTTGTTTAATTTCCAAGTGTTTGGGGATTTTCCTGTTATCTTTCTGTTACTGATTTTTACTTTGATTCCATTATGGTCAAAGGAGATTTCTGTATGATTTCAATTTTTTTAATTTGGTGAGGTTTGTTTTAATGGTCCAAGATAATGTCTATCTTTATGAATGTTCCATGTGTGCTTGAGAAGAATGTTTATTCTGTTTCTGTTGAAGTGTTCTATACATCTTAACTAAGTTCTGTTGGTTGTGTTGTTTAGTTATTCTGTATCATTGCTGATTTTCTGTCTAGGTTGTTCTATCAGTTACTGAGATCGGACTAAATTCACAAAACTATAATGGTGGATTGTCTATTTCTCCTCTCAACTCTATCAGTTTTTGCCTCATGTATGTTGAGGCTCTGTTGTTTGGTGCATACACATTTAAAATTATTCATTCCTGGTGGATTTATCTTTCTTCATTATATAATGTCCCTTTTTGTCTCTAGTAATTTTCTTTGCTCTGAAGACTACTCTTATGGGTTAACTGCCCCCCCACCAACCCCTCCCCACACATATAATGAAGTCCTAACTCCCAGTGCCTCAGAATGCAACCTTATTTGGAAATAGGGTCACTGAAGATGTAATTAGTTGAGATGAGGTCACACTGGAGTAGGGTATGATATTCCAATATGACTGGTGTTCTTATAAGAAGATAACCACATGAATACAGTGACAAATGGAAGAATGTTATGTGAGGACAAAGGCAAATTCAAGTTATGTAGCTGCAAGGCAAGGAATGCCAAGGAATACCAGAGAAACCTCTAGAAGTTAGGAAGAAGCAAGGAAAGATTCCCCTACAATTTTCAGAGAAAGCATGGACATGCCAACACTTTCATTTCAGGCTTTTAGTCTCCATATTATAAGAAAATAACCTTCTGTTGTTTCAAGCCAGCCAGTTTATGGCACTTTCTTGCAGTAGTCCTTGTAACCTAACGTAACTGTTTTGTTTGATATTAATACAGACGCTCCTAATTTTTTTTAAAATTAATAGTTCCATCATATATGGTTTTCTATTCTTTTCCTTTCAGCCCACCCATGTCATTGCATTTGAAGTGAGTTTCTTGTAGACAGCAAATAGTTGGATCATGCTTTTATTATTCCCTCTACAGATCTATCTCTTAGATCATTTACATTTAATTATTGATATGTTATGGCTTAAATTTGCCATTTTATTTTTTTGTTTGGTTCCTCTGATTGTTACTCTGTTTTTCGCTTTTCTTATCTCCCTATGGGTTATTTAAACATTTCTTAAATGATTTATTTCTAGTGTTTTTCAGTATCGTGTGTAGTTTTCATAGAGGTTGATGTAGGTACTATATGTACACAGAAAACTTACCACTCTGAGTGAAGTTTAGAAACCTTACTTCCATTTAGATCCCTTTACCTTCTCCACTTTTAAAAAGGAATTGTTTGAATTATTTCCCCTATATATACTGAACAGCATTTCAGATGGTGTTATAGTGTTTGCTTCAACCATCAAATATGATTTAAGGAATTTAAGGGAGGTAGAATAGTCTGTAACATTCACCTCTCTTCTTAGGCATTCCAATGTTCTTCTTTCCTTTCTGGAGTTCTAAGCTTTCTTTCTGTTATCATATTCTGTTTAGAGAATTTCCTTTAGCTGTTCTTTTGCTAGCAACAAATTATCTTAGTTTTCCATCACCCGAGTATGTCTTGATTTCCCTTTCTTCCTGACGGATGTTTTCACCAGATATAAAATTTGCTTTTGACAGTGCTTCTCTTTCAGTACTTAAATATGTTATGCCAATTCCTTCTATGCCCCATGATTTCAGACGACTGCTGTCATTAGAATTTATGTTCCCCTATAAGTAATGTGTCATTTCTGATTCTTTCAAGACTTTTTCCTTTTTCTTTAGTGTTCAGAAGTTTAATTATGATGTGGCTGGGCCTGATTGTTTTTTACATTTATGTGATTTGGGGTTTCCTCAGCTTCTTGAATTCATAGGTTTATGTTTTTTGCCCAATTTGGGATGTTTTCAGACATTACACCTTCAAATACTTTTCAGCCCCACTTTCATTCTCCTCTCCTTCTGAGCCTTGATGATACAAATATTAGCTCTTATCATTGTTCACAGGTCCCTATGGGTCTGTTCTTTTTTTTTTTTCATTCTATTTTTTCTCTGTTGCTCAGATTGGGCAAATTCTTGATGTCCTCAAGTTCACTGATTCAATTCTGTCATCTCTGCCACTGAGTCCATCCAGTGAGTTATGTATTTTGGTTATCATGTTTCTCAGTTCTTTAATTTCCATGTTCTTTTCTGTTACTTCAACTTACTTGCGGAGCTTTTCTACTTTTCTCTGTTTTCTGTTTATCTGAGAGAGTTACTAGCTACTTGCTGAATCACTTTTGTGATCGGCTCCTTTAAGGTCTTTCCAGATACACTAGCAGCTGATTTCTCTCTGGATCAGTGTCTCTTGACTGGCTGTTCCCACTCAAGCTGTGACTTTCCTGGTTCTTAGTATAAGTCCTCTTAAATTATGTCCTAGACACGCTGGATAGTACCTAAGACTTTGCAGCGTAGGTAATCTTTTTAGCAGGCAGCTCCATGGTTGGTACGTAGCATGAGGACCACCTGTGTATGTTTAGCTTTGTACTGGCCCCTCCAACACTACTCTGGCAAAGGTGGGGCACCAACTCCCACTACCTCATTTCCTGAGTAAGAGTGAAGATCAGCTCCATGGTGGGCCCCACAGCCACCAGGAAGGGAGAGGCGAGGCTGCCTGCTTTGTTTCTGCAGGGTGGCCTGGAGCTCCCCTCCCACTGGGCCCAGATGAAACAAGTGTTGAGTGTGACTGGTCCCCCCCTTCACCAGCTCCCTAGGGTCTCTTGGCTGCTGAGTTAAGGGGATGCTCAGCTCTGTTCCAGCCCACTAACAGCACCTTGGTGGGGGAAATCAGAGCACCACCTCTTTTCTCTGGGCAGAGGATGGAGGATCAACTCCCTGCTCAGTCCTGCCAACACCACCCAATGGGTGGATGAGAGCACCTGCCTATTTGGGTGGAGCAGGGGTTGGGGTGAAACATCAACTTTCTCACGAGTAGGGGCTGGTTGGGGAGGGGGACACTTTTCATATTCCTGTGTGGCTAGAGTAGGAGAGAGTTACAAGGATAACCCTCGTGGAGACTTTGCCCAGTGCTCTGGCTAGAAGGAACAATCTTTTTTTCTGCAGCTCCTTGTCCGGGATACATGGGTGGCAGTGAGGAAACTCAGGGAACTTACCAACACCTTGATCCTTGAGTGCCAAGTCCCCAAGAAGGCTACCTCTTCTTTCCACCTGTCAGAGACATCCTATGCTTTTTTGTTGTGTCACGTCCAGGGAATTTCAGTTGTAAGGGAAGGCCCTGGGAGCAGTGGAGCTACTCCATCTTGGCAGAACCTGAAGTCAGTGAATACTTTCTGAATTGCTACTATGTGCCAGGCACAGATGAGTTTTCTGTGCTCATGAAGCTACCTAAATCTTAATGGGCAGATTACACAAAAATCATGATAATTTATGAAGAGTGCTCCCATAGGGCGTGTCAAAATCTACTGACTCTCCACAAAAATCCTCCTATCTGCTCCTTCCAGCCTGAAATTGTTTTTAACAGAGCTCAAAGGCATATAGCTATTAAAAATGAAAGGGGTCAAAAATCATTTACTTATAAATGGTTATTACTTATTACTTACCACTTATTACTTATAAGTAGATATTTAGGAAGTGCAGAGCACGTTCTGGGTCCTGTTAGAGGTATTAGAAAAGCATCAGAAAACAAAATAACGAAGAGCCTTGCACTGACGCAGCTTCCCAGCTACTGGAGTAGACAAACACAATACCCATAATCCACAAGAAGATTGAAATCTCCACTCATTCAGTCACTCAGCTCACTCAGTGTCAATGCCTCACCAGGCAATGCCCTGCCTGAAAATCCCTCCCGGTAAAATCTGCCGTTAAATTTATAAATTCTGGATGGCTGATTTCAGATCCTCCTCTGTTCTGAGAGGGGAGAGCAGGCTGGAGTGTAATGGGCGGCACTGTGGAGCTGATGTGGGAAGATAATTCTCCACAGAGGGAAGAGGGAGCACAGGAAGGCAAGCATCCTGGGGCGCAGAGGGTCAGTGCGTTCACTGCAGCAGACAAACGAATGCGGACCCCGACAGTCCAGTGCACACTTGTGCCTCGGTGGGAGCACTGCCATAAGTTCTGTTCCAAATCTCAGTACAACTGTGCATGATTTATGACAGCTTCATTATGAAGAAGCTTTTTCCCCTCTGGAAATGTTAATTTACGAATCACAAAAACTGCCACTTTCGTGAGAAGCAGCTGTGGCATTGCTGAAAAAGTATTCGAATCAGAAGACAAGGTTTGTGCTTCAGCTGTGCTGTTTAGCAGACCCTGGGGTAAGATCCTTTTTTTCTAGTGAATCAGTTATCTCATCTGGGAGGTGAGTATAATCTTATCTGTGTGGCCTATCATCTCACAGAGTTGTAGTGAAAGGTAAAACAGTTTCATAAATTTTGTGGTATAATTTTTAACATCGTAATCTTCAAGTGATCTGACAGACAGGTCCTTTAAAATTCTACTTTAACTGCTGTAAGTCTATTTAGAGTCTGTTCTTATTGCATTTAGTCTGTCACAGTTTCACTGCAGAGACATTAGCATGTTTGATTATGCAGTGCTCCCAGCGCCTACTTGGGGTATCAGGTAATATACAGCATATGAACTGTATTACGTTCCTACAAAAGGAAAAATTTAAAACTCTGAATTCCAAAATACATCTGGTCTCAAGGGGTTCAGAAAAACACTGTGGACCTCTATTTTAATCTTTTTCAAGTGAAGGGAGGGTTAATCAGGGAAGAAAAGCTGTCTTTGGGATGTAACGCCCATGAATTCAATTTATTCATTCAACAAACAATCTGCTATGTTTGCTGTGCCTGCCATGTCTCTGGCTCCGATACAGATACTGGGGATACAAAATAAAAAAAGCAAAACAAAACAGTATCTTTTTTTTTTTTTTGGCCGTGTGGCATGTGGGATCTTAGTTCCCTGACCAGGGATTGAACCTGCATCCCCTGCATTGAAAGTGCGGAGTCTTAAGCACTGGACTGCCAGGGAAGTCCCACAAAACAGTATCTTGAAGAACATTTTGAAAAATAGGCATTTCTTCGTGAATTTGAGAACATGCCTACATGAACGTGACTCAGCAATTCCATTCCTAGGCAAAGACTAACAGAAACGTGTGCAAGTATAGCAGGGAACATGTATAAGGATGATTTATAACAGTCTAATCAGGAGAAAACTCAAAAGTCTATTAACACTAGAATGGATAAACACACTGTGCTGTGTGCAGACAACGGAAAATTAAAAGGTAATGAAAATGAATGTTTACTTTTTAGAACAAGCGTGAATTTCATAAAATGTTGAGTGAAAGAGGTCAGACACAAAAAGGATATATACAATAAGATTTCACTTATATAAAGTCTAAAACCTAAATTATAGCACTTAGGGGGCACACTTATTATTAACTATATTAATTATTATAAGTTATAAAGCATTACGAACTGGTTAACATACTTATGAGTCAGGACAGCTATTACCTTTAAGGGAAGAGAAGGGGTAGGACTGGGAAAGGGCAAGCCTAGGCTTCTCAGGGGCTGCACTATTTTATTTATTAACATGGTTTCTGCAAATATTTACTTTGTAATAATTTATTAAGCTTCACAACTATGTTTTAAAGCCAATCATAGATTTTAAATAATAATAGACTCATAGGAAGATGCAAAAAAATCTTATATAACTATAGTACAATTTCAAAACCAAAATAGCCATTGGTACAATTTCCAGAACTTATTTAGACTTCCCAAGTCTTATGCAAGTTTAGCATGTGTGCATCATTTGTGTAACCACCACAGTCAAGACACAGAGCTGTTCTGTCACCACAAAGGTCCCTGTGCTAACCCTCTGTACGCACATCCCTCCCTCTCCTGTCCTCTGCCCTCCCAAACTCTCCTGGATGTCTAACTCCAGAACCACTAGCCTCTTCCCCATCCCCGTAATTGTGCCATATTGAGAATGTTATATAAATGAAGTCATACAGTAACAGAACCTTTTGAGACTGGATACTTTTCTATCAGCATAATGTCCTTGAGATCCACTCAAGTTGTTGCCTGTATAAACAGCTCATTCCTTTTTATTGCTGAGTTATATTCCACGGTTATAGATGTACCACAGTTGGTTTAATCATTCACCCCTGAAGAACAGCTGGTTTTGTTTCTAATTTTTGGCTGATTTCAAAGAAATGTCTAAAATTTGGCTATTACAAATAAAGCTGCAATTAATGTTTGTGTACACATTTTTGCTTGAACATAGGACTTCATTTCTCTGGAGTAAGTGCCAAGAAGTACCAATGATCACTGGGTCCTCTGACAAGTTTATGTTTGCCGAGTGCCTGTGCCAGTCTGCACGCCTCCCAGCAATGTAGGAGCGATTCAACTTCACATCTTGACAGCATTTCGCATTGTCACTACTTTTAATTTTAGCTGTTCTGATAGGTGTATAATGAAATCTCACTGTGGTTTGAATTAGCATTTTCCTAATGGCTAATGATGTTGAAAGTATTTTTATATGCTTATTTGACATCTGTATGTCCTCTGGTGAAATGTGTATTCATTTCCTTTGTTCATTTTGTAATTGGATTTTATAACTGTTGTTTTGAAAATTCTTTATATATTCCAGATACCAATCCTTCAAAAGATATGTGATTTACAAATATTTTCTCCCCGTCTGTAGATTATCTTTTCATCCTCTTCACAGCATCATTCACATTGCAAAGTTTTCAGTTTTCATGAAACCCAATTTATTGATTTTTTTTTTTTCCATCTATGACTCATGCTTTTGTGGCCACGTCTAAGAATTCTTCACTACTCCCTAGGCCCTGAAGATTTTCTCCTACTTGACAGTTAAGTCTATGGTATGCTTTTAGCTTTGTGTTTCTAGTTTTGGGGTCTTGTTGTTGTTTTGGTGTGAGGTTCAGGTTAAAGTTCTTTTTTTTTTTGCCTATAGATGTCCAATTGGTCAAGCACCATTTGTTGAAAAGATTATTCTTCCTCCACTGAATTTTCTTTAAAATTGTGATTATATATACATATTTATATTATACATATAACTTAAAATTTATCATTTGAACCATTTTTAAGTTTACAGTTTAACAGCATTAAATACATTCACAAAGTTATACAACCATCACCACTATTTTTTATCATCCCAGACAGCACCTCTGAACTCATTAAACAATAACTCTCGACTCCCTCCCCGTCTAACCCCTGATAGATTCTACTTTACTTTCTGTCTCCATGAATTTGCCTATTCTGAATACCTGATATAAGTGGAATCATACATTCCTTTTAGGGTTGAATAGTACTCCAATGTATATCTACGTCACATTTTGTTGATTATTTATCTGCTGATAAACACTTGGGTTGTTTCCACCTTTTGGCTACTGTGAATAATGCTGCCATGAACGTGGGTGTGTAAATAAAGTATCTATTTTCAATTCTTTTGGGTATGTACCCAGGAGGAGAACTGCTAGATAACATGGTAATTCTACGTTTAACATTTTGACGAACCACCGAACTGTTTTCCACAGCAGCTGCACCATTTTACATTCTCACCAGCCGCGCACTAGGGCTCCGATTCCTCTACACCCTCATCAGTTATGACGGCCGTCCCAATGGGCATGAGGCGGCGTGTGCCACTGCGGTTCCGATTCGCATCTCCCTCGTGACTAATGATGCTGAGCGTCTTTTCATGTGCTTACTGGCCATCTGTATATCTTCTTGCGGGAAATATCTATTCAAATCTTTTACCCACTTCTGAGTTGTAGGAATTTTTTAAAATATATATTCTGGATATTAGTCACTTATCCAATTCAATTGAATGTGAGTTATGTATTAGATTTCCAACTGGAGCTGTTTCATAGGCATGATAAAGTCTATAGCAGTGACTGGCAAATTATGGCCTGTGGGCCAAATCCAGCCCAAGCCTGTTTTTATATGGCCCACGAGCTAAGAGCACTGAGGTCACTGTGCATCTATCCACAGTACTCAAGAGGGAATACCAAATGCTCCCTATACTTTCACAGTCTTGCCCGATTTCTTGCCTTGTCCACCAGGATTAATTCTAGCATGCCCTTTACCCAGTGTGGGCCAAAGTTGGTGCCTGTTGACTCACAGGAACCAATTTTGTGCTCTTCTGTCCAAATTCTTATAAAATGATGCCAATGTTGGTAGGGAAATCTGCTTTGATGGGTGTATTTACAACATGGAAATTCAAATGCCACAAATGAAGACATTTCCTGAGCCACTTAACTAAACATTTAACAGCACATCACTGTCTTTATTCCTGTTTACGGGTAAAGTCCCAGAATCTCAATTTATCTCTCATCTCTCATACTCAAATCCCCAGACATCTCTGAACATCTCCTGCTTCACTGCATCCCTCAGGAATCCCAAAATCCTTAGCCACTCTTACTGTGCCTTTGAGAATCACAGCCCAGCCTCAGCGGAAGTCCCTGTATTGTCAACGTCTTCCCTGAATATTTCTTTCTTCATCTTGCTCCACTGGAAATCTGGTTCTTCCCTGTTGGCTCTCTGACCCTTGCAGCTCTCTCTAGACCCCCCAGACCTCTCCCACCACTGGGCTTGGAGCTGGAGCAGGTGTCCTCCTGGCTTCTCACTGCCACATCCAGGCCACTCCACCTCCTTCTTCTGCAACTGCCTCCATCCCTAATTTTGAATCTCATGTTATCCAACTTTATTTCCCACTATCCCTTCATCATTGTAGTGAACTTCTGATGCTGTCTCTCCCTTACTCTTGATGATGTATCTCTTGATTCACAAATCCAGTATGTACATTGACAGTGTTCCAATCAACGTATGATCAGTCTGTGCTATCCAGAGATATTTTCTCATTCTCTCTTCTGTGCCTTAATGGATTTCAAACCTTCAACAGCACTTAAAAATTCAACGATCAAACAAATCTCCGAATTGTTACCTATTAAAAAACCTCCTTGAAATAATCCCTTATTCTTTGTAACATTTCTACTGTGAGTTTTAATGAGATAAAACTTGCTTTGTTCTTGTTTCTAAGAATAATTTATAATCATTTTATTGTTAATGATATCAGTATTTGAGAAGAGGTACTTAGAACCCAGTTTCATGGTATTTTTCAAACGAAACCAACATGTATGTTTTCCTCCTTGGAGTGAAAACCATCGTCCATGATGTAAAGCAGTGACTACGCCGGCAGTAGAGAATGTGGGCCTGAAGAGAAGCTCCGTGTTGACGATAGATTCCCTGTCTTCCCACAGTAAGACAAAACTACCTTGATGCATTAGGAAAACATAATATTCAAAATCACATGAGACAGAGATAAAAGAGTAAGACTACCCCAAGGCATCTCACAAATGATGTGAATCAACTCAGCTGTGGTAACGTGCCGGCAGGACAGTGGTATGCCAGTATTTTTATTTTGACGTGTTTAAATATTTGGTTATAAATTATTAGGAGTTTAACATTCTCCTTTGAGCTGAGGAGCAACTAGGAAAAGAGAGCATCCTGAATAGACGAGCCACATGACAGCACATGACACCAGGGAGAAGGCGAAGGCTTCCTTCGGAAAATGAATGCTTTCATTTCATCTTTCTTTCTCTACCGATACTGTCTAGCTCTCAGCTACGTCCGTCTAATGAGTGATCCTGTTGATCATGAACTGCTCCCGCAAGACTTGTTACTGCAATGCTTCATTCTAGTTTCACACGTCCATTCTATCAAGTGTAGTCAATATTCTGTCCATAGGATGAGAGTTTTGCAGATAAAAACGATTCCCTTTGGAACTTATTTTCTGAAAAGCTTGGTGTATCATTGAAATGTAGAAACCACTACTTTTCAAATTGGGCAAATGCTACAAAAACTATCTTAGTACATTAAGCATTTATTACTATCAGTAAAAGCGGTCCCAGAGCCAAAAGAAGGAAAAAAAAAAGATATTTATCCTTTAAAAATGATAGGAGAAAAAGCGAGTAAGAGGAATAAGAGGAAATTATTTGGAATCCTTCAAAGGGATGTTGAAACATGCCCCTAGAAAATACGTTCGACTGTTTCAAGAGCTGGAATAGAGCTCTTACCCCCACCCACTGCACACACCCAAAGGCAGGGCCTCAGGATGGGGCCTGTTCGGACACAAGCGCACTCTCTACACACTTAGAGCTTTCTCAATCTTTCTCTCTCCTCCACATCATCTCCTTCTTTGAGGCAGCTCTAGAGCCTATGAATGGGATTACTTCTGGACTTATCTAGGCACTGGTTTCCAGTTCATCTCTCTTCTTCATCTGTATATCCTACCTCTTTTGATGATACCTCAGTTATTCTCCTCAAGAGTTCTCTGTAGAAGGATAAGTTTAGATTTAGTTTTTCATGTTGGCCTATCTCCAATAAGGCCAAGAAACAGAAGGATATTTCGAGGTTTTGAGGGCTGGGTGGAGTAGACGAACTACTTTGTTACAATAGAATAATGCAGGGTAGGTGTTCATGATAGCCCAGCACTATGGAAACAGCACTGGTGTGGAAACCACTTGGGGGATGCTTCCATTCTCGCCAGCACTCATAGACAGACCCCCTCTTTATAATTCTCCCTGCCCCTCAATCCTACAGGTCAGAAAAAAAGTCACTGAACCATGACCCACCATTCCTCAGAGTTACCAAGAAAACTCTTGAAGCTCTCAGGTGACCGTAGGTCCTAAAGCATTGTTAAACCCTCCCAGAAGCCAAAGTGACTTCAGGGTAGCTACTTCTCAGTTTTCAGGGTCTTCCAGGTTTTAGCTCTAAGCAACTGCTATGTATGCCTTTATGAGCTGGAAAGGGAGCAGTTACGATCAGCCCATTTCCTTATATTATTAAATACAAATAACAAGCAAGAAGTGAAGCAAACAAAAAGTTTAGCAACCTCACAGACATACTGTGAGACCTAATTAAATTAAAAGAAAAAACCTTATGAAATAGTTTCAAGACTTCCCACTATGGATTTTATTTTCTGCTCTTAATTTCTACTTAATTTCATTAGAAAATTCAGTGAAAATGCTTTAGATTTTCCACAACACTGTTTCCTCAAGGAATATTTTATTCTGAAGGACAACGGCAACAAAAAAGGGTTTTTGATTGGCTAAACACCTGGAGAAAGACAAGTTTATTTTAAATAAAGATAATTTTTTTTCTATTAGCTATAATCACATTCATATAGACTACATATTCTTCTCATATATATTGAGAAAAAATGGAGAACATCATATTTTACATATTAGGAGTCCACAACAAGGAAAAGGATAACAACTGGGGCTTTAGACAGCCTCATCCACCAGAGGGCAGACAGCAGAAGCAAGAACTACAGTCCTGCAGCCTGTGGAACAAAAAGCACACTGACAGAAAGACAGACAAGATAAAAGACAGAGGGCTATGTACCAGATGAAGGAACAAGAGAAAACCCCAGAAAAACAACCAAACGAAGTGGAGATAGGAAACCTTCCAAAAAAGAATTCAGAATAATGATAGTGAAGATGATCCAGTACCTTGCAAAAAAGAATGGAGGCAAAGACTAAGAAGATGCAAGTATGTTTAACAAAGACTCAGAAGAATTAAAAAACAAACAGAGATGAACAATACAGTAATTGAAATGAAAATACACTAGAAGGAATCAATAGCAGAATAACTGAGGCAGAAGAACGGATAAGTGACCTGAAAGACAGAATGGAGGGATTCACTGCTGCGGAGCAGAATAAAGAAAAAAGAATGAAAAGAAATGAAGACAGACTAAGAGACCTCTGGGACAACATTAAATGCAACAACGTTCACATTATAGGGGCCCCAGAAGGAGAAGAGAGACAGAAAGGACCCGAGAAAATATTTGAAGAGATTATAGTCAAAAACTTCCCTAACATGGGAAAGGAAATAGCCACCCAAGTCCAGGAACCGCAGAGAGTCCCATACAGGATAAATCCAAGGAGAAACACGCCAAGACACATATTAATCAAATTGGCAAAAATTAAAGACAATGAAAAATTATTGAAAGTAGCAAGGGAAAAACGACAAATAACATACAAGGGAACTCCAATAAAGTTAACAGCTGATTTCTCAGCAGAAACTCTACAAGCCAGAAGGGAGGTGCATGACATATTTAAAGTGATGAAAGGGAAGAACATACAGCCAAGATTACTCTACCCGGCAAGGATCTCATTCAGATTTGATGGAGAAATCAAAAGCTTTACAGGCAAGCAAAAGCTAAGAGAATTCAGCACCACCAAACCAGCTCTACAACAAATGCTAAAGGATGGTGTCTAAGTGGGAAACACAAGAGAAGACAAGGACCTACAAAAGCAAACCCAAAACAATTAAGAAAATGCTCATAGGAACATACATATCGATGCTTACCTTAAACGTCAATAGAGTAAATGCTCCAACCAAAAGACACAGGTTCACTGAATGGATACAAAAACAAGACCCATATATATGGTGTCTACAAGAGACCCACTTCAGACCCAGGGACACATTCAGACTGAAATTGAGGAGATGGAAAAAGATATTCCATGCAAATGGAAATCAAAAGAACGCTGGAATAGCAATACTCATAGCAGATAAAATAGACTTTAAAATAAAGAACGTTAAAAGAGACAAGGAAGGACACTACATAATGATCAAGGGATTAATCCAAGAAGAAGATACAACAATTATAAATAGATATGCTCCCAATATAGGAGCACCTCAATACATAAGGCAACTGCTAACAGCTATAAAAGGGGAAATCGACAGTAACACAATAATAGTGGGGGACTTTAACACCTCACTTACACCAATGGACAGATCATCCAAACAAAATTACTAAGGAAATACAAGCTTTAAATGACACAATGGACCAGGCAGATTTAACTGATATTTATAGGACGTTCCAACCAAAACCAGCAGATTACACTTGCCTCTGAAGTGTGCACGGCACTTTCTCCAGGATAGATCACATCTTGGGTCACAAAACAAGCCTCAGTAAATTTAAGAAAATAGAAATCGTATCAAGCATCTTTTTTGACCACAACGCTGTGAGATTAGAAATCAATTACAGGGAAAAAAACATAAAAAACACAAACACATGGAGGCTAAACAATACGTTACTAAATAACCAAGAGATCACTGAAGAAATCAAAAAATACCTACAGACAAATGACAATGAAAACACGATGATCCAAAACCTATGGGATGCAGCAAAAGCAGCTCTAAGAGCGAAGTTTATAGCTATACAAGCCTACCTCAAGTAACAAGAAAAATCTCAAATAAACAATCTAACCTTACACCTAAAGGAACTAGAGAAAGAAGAAGAAACAAAACCCAAAGTTAGCAGAAGGAAAGAAATCATAAAGATCAGAGCAGAAATAAATGAAATAGAAACAAAGAAAACAATAGCAAAGATCAATAAAACTAAAAGCTGGTTCTTTGAGAAGATAAACAAAATTGATAAACCATTAGCCAGACTCATCAAGAAAAAGAGGGAGAGGACTCAAATCAATAAAATTAGAAATGAAAAAGGAGAAATTACAACAGACACCCCAGAAATACAAAGCATCCTTAGAGACTACTAGAAGCAACTCTTATGCCAGTAAAATGGACAACCTGGAAAAAATGGACAAATTCTTAGAAAGGTATAACCTTCAAAGGCTGAACCACAAAGAAATGGAAAATATGAACAGACCAATCACAAGTAATGAAATTGAAACTGTGATTAAAAATCTTCCAACAAACAAAAGTTCAGGACCAGATGGCTTCACAGGTGAATTCTATCAAACATTTAGAGAAGAGCTAACATCCATACTTCTCAAACTCTTCCAAAAAACTGCAGAGAAAGGAATACTCCCAAACTCATTCTATGAGGCCACCATCACCTTGATACCAAAACCAGACAAAGATACTACAAAAAAAGAAAATTACAGGCCAATATCACTGACGAATATAGATGCAGAAATCCTCAACAAAATACTAGCAAACAGAATCCAACAGCACATCAAAAGTATCATACACCATGATCAAGTGGGATTTATCCTAGGAATGCAAGGATTCTTCAATATACGCAAATCAATCAATGTGATACACCATATTAACAAATTGAAGAATAAAAACCATAGGATCATCTCAATAGATGCAGAAAAAGCTTTTGACAAATTTCAACACCCATTTATGATAAAAACTCTCCAGAAAGTGGGCAGAGAGGGAACCTACCTCAACATAATAAAGGCCATATACAACAAAATGACAGCAAACATCATTCTCAATGGTGAAAAAACGAAAGCATTTCCTCTAAGATCAGGAACAAGACAAGGATGTCCACTCTCACCACTACTGTTCAGCATAGTTTTGGAAGTCCTAGCCACGGCAATCAGAGAAGAAAAAGAAATAAAAGGAATACAAATTGGAAAAGAAGATTAAAACTGTCACTGTCTGCAGATGACATGATACTATACATAGAGAATCCTAAAGATGCCACCAGAAAACTACTAGAGCTAATCAATGAATTTGGTAAAGTAGCAGGATACAAAATTAATGCACAGAAATCTCTTGCATTCCTATACACTAATGATGAAAAATCTGAAAGAGAAATTCAGGAAACACTCCCATTTACCATTGCAACAAAAAGAATAAAATATCTAGGAATAAACCTACCTAAGGAGACAAAAGACATGTATGCAGAATATTAAAAGACACTGATGAAAGAAATTAAAGATGATTCAAACAGATGGAGAGATACACCATGTTCTTGGATTGGAACAATCAACATTGTGAAAATGACTATACTACCCAAAGCAATCTACAGATTCAGTGCAATCCCTATCAAACCACCAATGGCATTTTTCACAGAACTAGAACAAAACACTTCACAATTTGTATGGAAACACAAAAGACCCCGAATAGCCAAAGCAATCTTGAGAAAGAAAAACGGAGCTGGAGGAATCAGGCTCCCGGACTTCAGACTATACTACAAAGCTACAGTAATCAAGACAATGTAGTACTGGCACAAAAACAGAAATATAGATCAGTGGAACAGGATAGAAAGCCCAGAGATAACCCCATTCACATATGGTCACCTTATCTTTGATAAAGGAGGCAAGAATATACAATGGAGAAAAGACAGTCTCTTCAATAAGTGGTGCTGGGAAAACTGGACAGCTACATGTAAAACAATGAAATTAGAACACTCCCTAACACCATACACAAAAATACACTCAAAATGGATTAAAGATCGAAATGTAAGACTGGACACTATAAAACTCTTAGAGGAAAACAGAAAGAACACTCTTTGACATAGATCACAGCAAGATGTTTTTTGATCCACCTCCTACAGTAATGGAAATAAAAACAAAAATAAATGAATGGGACCTAATGAAACTTAAAAGCTTTTGCAAAGCAAAGGAAACTACAAAGAAGACGAAAAGACAACCCTCACAATGGGAGAAAATACTTTCCAACGAATCAACGGACAAATGATTAATCTCCAAAATATATAAACAGCTCATGCAGCTCAATATCAAAAAAACAAAAACCCAATCCAAAAATGGGCAGAAGACCTAAATAGACATTTCTCCAAAGAAGACATACAGCCGGCCAAGAAGCACATGAAAAACTGCTCAACATCACTAATTATTAGAGAAAAGCAAATCAAAACTACAATGAGGTATCGCCTCACACCAGTTAGAATGGGCATCCTCAGAAAATCTACAAACAACAAATGCTGGAGAGGGTGTGGAGAAAAGGGAACCCTCTTGCACTGTTGGTGGGAATGTAAATTGATACAGCCACTATGGAGAACAGTATGGAAGTTCATTAAAAAACTAAAAATAGAATTACCATATGATCCAGCAATCCCACTACTTGGCATATACCCAGAGAAAACCGTAATTCAAAAAGACACATGCACCCCAATGTTCACTGCAGCACTATTTACAATAGCCAGGACAGGGAAGCAAGCTAAATGCCTATCGACAGACGAATGGATAAAGAAGATGTGGCACATATACACAATGGAATATTAATCAGACATAAAAAGGAATGAAATTTGGTCATTTGTAGAGATGTGGATGCATCTAGAGACTGTCATACAGAGTAAAGTAAGTCAGAAAGAAAAAAACAAATATTGTGTATTAACGCACATATGTGGAACCTAGAAAATGGTACAGATGAACTGGTGTGCAGGGGAGAAATTGAGACACAGATGTAGAGGACAAATGTATGGACACCAAGGGGGGAAAGTGGCGGGGGTGGGGTGGGGGTGTGATGAATTGGGAGATTGAGATTGACATGTATACACTGACGTGGATAAAATAGATGACTAATAAGAAAAAAAAGAGAAAAAAGCAAGCAATGGCGATAATGATGATAATGTTTTTAGGAAGACCTTGCAATAGCCATTAAATCAATTCTGAATTTAAAAAAAACATAACGTTGAATTCAAGAAGCAAGACACAAAATAATATATTCTGTTTGATTCCATTTGTATAGAAAACCCCCAAAGCAGGAAAAGATATAAGCAGTACAACTAAGAACAACAAGAAAGTATTACCATAAAGGTCAAGTCTTCTGGGGGAGGAATGGAGGGGAAATGAATTGGAAGGGGGCCCACAGGAGGGTTCAGGTTGTGTTCAATGTTGGAATGAGAGGTGGGCACAAGGGTGTTTGCTTTATAACGTTTTATTCTGTACATTTACGATTTATGTACTTTTCCACATTTCTGTATATTTCATAATTAAATACGGCGGCATAGTTGAAGAGGGACATTAATAGTATAGCTGGGCTGCAGAAGAAGGTAGATTTCAAAGTAACAAGTTCAAGATGACAGTGATTTATTTTGTAAACTACTTGTTGATATTTAGAAACACTGAAGGAAAAACAAAGATGTAGATATGGGAGTTCCACTAGAAAGTATGCACGTTTAATTTTTTCTCTTAATATTGCTGTATTGTGTTTATCATAATTCCACAGGGATGGTTTTCCAAAATAAATTAGTTTATATAAAATTAAGCAGATATATGACACTTTACATATGTTGATTGTTAACATCTCAGTGCAATGTGCCTTTATATCTGAACTGAAAAAGCAATAATGAGAGTAATGCATTAAAGCTTGTTGGAACATTAAACCTTAAACTTCTTTTACTTACATGGAACGCCCAAAGTTAATGCAGGGTATGTGACTGCTACACTGTCAGTGACACTGCCATTTGCCTCCATCTGTGTAACCAGAAGTACCAATTCTTGTGAATCAGCTATTGACAGATCTTCATTTAGCCCCAAGTTTTCAAGAATTAGCTTTAAAAGATCATTATAGGCCAAAATGTTGTTCTACATATTACTTATATGAAAAAGAAATAAATGTTATCATTTTAATAATGGAATAAATAGAAGCTGCAGAGTCCCAAGGATGCACTTTTGATAATAACATAGTTATGATAAAATTACATTTGAACAACTATATAAACTTCATGGATATACATTTCTCAAATGAGAATTTACCCATGGTGGGGTCGGAATAACCTGGCAGGGTGTACAGATATGCAAAAGAAATTGCATGTATCATAATTCATTGAGATTTTTTTTATCATTTTTTTAAACATCTTTATTGGAGTGTAACTGCTTTACAATGGTGTGTTAGTTTCTGCTGTATAACAAAGTCAATCAGCTGTATGTATACATATACCCCCATATCTCCTCCCTCTTGTGTCTCCCTCCCACCCTCCCTATCCCACCCCTCTGGGTGGTCGCAAAACACCAAGCTGATCTCCCTGTGCTATGCGGCTGCTTCCCACTAGCTATCTATTTGACATTTGGTAGTGTATATATGTCCATACCACTCTCTCACTTCGTCCCAGCTTACCCTTCCCCCTCCCCATGTCCTCAAGTCTGTTCTCTACATCTGCATCTTTATGCCTGTCCAGCCCCTAGGTTCATTAGAACCATTTATTTTTAGATTCCATATATATGTGTTAGCGTATGGTATTTGCTTTTCTCTTTCTGACTTACTTCACTCTGTATGACAGACTCTAGGTCCATCCACCTCACTACAAATAGTTCAATTTCGTTTCTTTTTATGGCTGAGTTATATTCCATTGTATATATGTGCCACATCTTCTTTATCCATTCGTCTGTTGATGGACGCTTAGGTTGCTTCCATGTTCTGGCTGTTGTAAACAGAGCTGCAATGAACACTGTGGTACATGACTCTTTTTGAATTATGTTTTTCTCAGGGTATATGCCAAGTAGTGGGATTCCTGGGTCATATGGTGGTTCTATTTTTAGTTTTTTAAGGGACCTCTATACTGTTCTCCATAGTGGCTGTATCAATTTACATTCCCACCAACAGTGCAGGAGGGCTCCCTTTTCTCCACACCCTCTCCAGCATTTATTATTTGTAGATTTTTTTGATGACGGCCATTCTGACTGGTGTGAGGTGATACCTTGTTGTAGTTTTGATTTGCATTTCTCTAATGATTAGTGATGTTGACCATCCTTTCATGTGTTTGTTGGCCATCTGTATATCTTCTTTGGAGAAATGTCTATTTAGGTCTTCTGCCCATTTTTGGATTGGGTTGGTTGTTTTTTTGATATTGAGCTGCATGAGCTGCTTGTAAATTTTGGAGATTAATCCTTTGTCAGTTGCTTCATTTGCAAATATTTTCTCCCATTCTGAGGGTTGCTTTTCATCTTGTTTATGTTTTTCCTTTGTGTGCAAAAGCTTTTAATTTTCACTAGGTCACATTTGTTTATTTTTGTTTTTATTTCCACTTCTCTAGGAGGTGGGTCAAAAAGGATCTTGCTGTGATTTATGTCACAGAGTGTTCTTCCTATGTTTTCCACTAAGAGTTTAATAGTGTCTGGCCTTACCTTTAGGTCTTTAATCCATTGTGAGTTTATTTTTGTGTATGGTGTTAGGGAGTGTTCTAATTTCATTGTTTTACATGTAGCTGTCTAGTTTTCCCAGCATCACTTATTGAAGAGACTGTCTTTTCTCCATTGTATATTCTTGCCTCCTTTAGCAAAAGATAAGGTGACCATATGTGAATGGGGTTATCTCTGGGCTTTCTATCCTGTTCCACTGATCTATATTTCTTTTTGTGCCAGTACTACATTGTCTTGATTACTGTAGCTTTGTAGTATAGTCTGAAGTCCGGGAGCCTGATTCCTCCAGCTCCGTTTTTCTTTCTCAAGATTGCTTTGGCTATTCGGGGTCTTTTGTGTTTCCATACAAATTGTGAAGTGTTTTGTTCTAGTTCTGTGAAAAATGCCATTGGTAGTTTGATAGGGATTGCACTGAATCTGTAGATTGCTTTGGGTAGTACAGTCATTTTCACAATGTTGATTCTTCCAATCCAGGAACATGGTATATCTCTCCATCTGTTTGAATCATCTTTAATTTCTTTCATCAGTGTCTTTTACAGTTTTCTGCATACAGGTCTTTTGTCTCCTTAGGTAAGTTTATTTCCTAGGTATTTTATTTTTTTTTGTTGCAGTGATAAATGGGAGTGTTTCCTTAATTTCTCTTTCAGATTTTTCATCATTAGTGTATAGGAATGCAAGAGATTTCTGTGCATTAATTTTGTATCCTGCTACTTTACCAAATTCATTGATTAGCTCTAGTAGTTTTCTGGCAGCACGTTTAGGATTCTCTATGTATAGTATCATGTCATCTGCAAACAGTGACAGTCTTACTCCTTCTTTTCCAATTTGTATTTCTTTTTCTTCTCTGACTGCTGTGGCTAAAACTTCCAAAACTATGTTGAATAACAGTGGTGAGAGTGGGCAACCTTGTCTTGTTCTTGATCTTAGAGGAAATGGTTTCAGTTTTTCACCACTGAGAACAATGTTGGCTGTGGTTTTGTCATATTGGCCTTTATTATGTTGAGGTAAGTTCCCTCTGTGCCTACTTTCTGGAGGGTTTTTATCATAAATGGGTGTTGAATTTTGTTAAAAGCTTTTTCTGCATCATCAAATCTGAATGAGATCCTTGCTGGGAAGAGTAATCTTGGTTGTAGGTTTTCCCATTAATCACTTTAAGTATGTCCTGCGACTCCCTTCTGGCTTGCAGAGTTTCTGCTGAAAGATCAGCTGTTAACCTTACGGGGATTCCATTTTATGTTATTTGTTGTTTTTCCCCTGCTGCTTTTAATATTTTTTCTTTGTATTTAATTTTTGATAGTGTGACTAATATGTGTCTGGGCGTGTTTCTCCTTGGATTTATCCTGTATGAGACTCTCTGTGCTTCCTGAGCTTGACTGACTATTTCCTTTTCCATATTAGGGAAGTTTTCAACTATAATCTCTTCAAATATTTTCTCAGTCCCTTTCTTTTTCTCTTCTTTTTCTGTGACCCCTATAATTCGAATGTTGGTGAGTTTAATGTTGTCCCAGAGGTCTCTGAGACTGTCCTCAATTCCTTTCCTTCTTTTTTCTTTATTCTGCTCTGCAGTGGTTATTTCCAGTATTTTATCTTCCAGGTCACATACCCATTCTTCTGCCTCAGTTATTCTGCTACTCATTCCTTCTAGAGAATTTTTAATTTCATTTATTGTGTTGTTCAACATTGTTTGCTCTTTAGTTCTTTTCTTGTATTTTCTCCATTCTATTTCCAAGATTTTGGATCATCTTTACTATCATTATTCTGAATTCTTTTTCAGGTAGACTGCCTATTTCCTCTTCATTTGTTAGGTCTGGTGGGTTTTTACCTTGCTCCTTCATCTGCTCTGTGTTTCTCTGTCTTCTCATTTTGCTTACCTTACTGTGTTTGGGCTTTCCTTTTCACAGGCTGCAGGTTCACAGTTCCCGTTGTTTTTGCTGTCCGCCCCCAGGGGCTAAGGTTGGTTCAGTGGGTCGTGTAGGCTTCCTGATGGAGGGGACTGGTGCCTGTGTTCTGGTGGATGAGGCTGGATCTTGTCTTTCTGGTGGGCAGGTCCGCAGCCGGTGGTGTGTTTCGGGGTGTCTGTGGACTTATTATGATTTTAGGCAGCCTCTCTGCTAATGGGTGGGGTTGTGTTCCTGTCTTGCTAGATGTTTGGCATGGGGTGTCCAGCACTGTAGCTTGCTGGTCATTGAGTGGAGCTGGGTCTTAGCATTGAGGTGGAGATCTCTGGGAGAGCTTTCGCCGTTTGATATTACCTGGAGCCAGGAGGTCTCTGGGGGACCAATGTCCTGAACTTGGCTTTCCTACATCAGAGGCACAGGCCTGACACCTGGCCAGAGCATGAAGACCCTATCAGCCACATGGCTCAGAAGAAAAGGGAGAGAAAAAGAAAGAAAGAAAGGAAAAATAAAATAAAATAAAAGTTATTAAAATTAAAAAATATTAAAAATTTTAAAAATCTAGAAGTAATTTAAGAAAAGGAAAAAAAGTAAGAAAGAAGAGACTAATGAAACCAAAAAACAAATCCACCAATGATAGCAAGCGCTAAAAACTATACTAAAAAAAAACAAAATGGGCAGACAGAACACTAGGACAAATGGCAAAAGCAAAGCTATACAAAGTCACACAAAGAAGCATATACATAGACACTCACAAACAGAAAAAAAGGAAAAATTATATATACATAAAAAAAGGAAGAGAGCAACCAAATCAATAAAGAAATCTACCAATGATCATAAGCTCCAAATATTAAACTAAGATAAACAGAAAACCAGAAACAAATTAGATGCAGAAAGCAAACCCCAAGTCTACAGTTGCTCCCAAAGTCCACCGCCTCAATTTGGGATGATTCATTGTCTGTTCAGGTATTCCACAGATGCAGGGTATGTCAAGTTGATTATGGAGATTTAATCCACTTCTCCTGAGGCTGCTGGGAGAGATTTCCCTTTCTCCTCTTTGTTTGCACAGCTCCTGGGGTTCAGCTTTGGGTTTGACCCCGCCTCTGCGTGTAGGTCACCTGAGGGCATCTGTTCCCCAACCCAGACAGGAGGGGGTTAAAGTAGCAGCTGATTCGGGGGCTCTGGCTCACTCAGGCCGGGGGGAGGGAGGGGTACGGATGCGGGGCGAACCTGCAGCGGCAGAGGCCAACGTGACGTTGCACCAGCCTGAGGTGTGCCATGCGTTCTCCTGGGAAAGTTGTCCCTGGATCACGGGACCCTGGCGGTGGCGGGCTGCACAGGCTCCCGGGAGGGGAGGTGTGGACAGTGACCTGTGCTCACACACAGGCTTCTTGGTAGCAGCAGCCTTAGCGTCCCATGCCCGTCTCTGGGGTCTGTGCCGATAGCCGTGGCTCACGCCTGTCTCTGGAGCTTGTTTAGGTGGTGCTCTGAACCCCCTCTCCTCGTGCACCCCGAAACAATGGTCTCTTGCCTCTTTGGCAGCTCCAGACTTTTCCCTGGACTCCCTCCCGACTAGCCGTGGCGTACTAACCCCCTTCAGGCTGTGTTCACGCTGCCAACCCCGGTCCTCTCCCTGGGATCTCACCTCTGAAGCCCGAGCCTCAGCTCCCAGACCCCACCCGCCCCGGCCGGTGAGCAGACAAGCCTCTCGGGCTGGTGAGTGCTGGTCAGCACCGATCCTCTGTGCAGGAATCTCTCCGCTTTGCCCTCCGCACCCCTGTTGCTGCGCTCTCCTCCGTGGCTCTAAAGCTTCCCCCCCACCACCCCCGTCTCGGCCAGTGAAGGGGCTTCCTAGTGTGTGGAAACCTTTTTTCCTTCACAGCTCCCTCCCAGAGGTGCAGGTCCCGTCCCTATTCTCTTGTCTCTGTTTTTCCTTTTTTCTTTTGCCCTACCCAGGTACATGGGGAGTTTCTTGCCTTTTGGGAAGTCTAAGTTCTTCTGTGCATTCAGTAGGTGTTCTGTAGGAGCTGTTCCACGTGTAGACGTATTTCTGATGTATTTGTGGGGAGGAAGGTGATGTCCGCGTCTTACTCCTCCGCCATCTTGAAGGTCTCTCCTATCATTTATTTTTCTTCTAAGAGCACTTAATGGCAAAAACAAATCCTTACCACACAATTTCCCACACTATAAGAGCACCCAAAGTAACAAAGCAGAAGTCCTTAAAGAGGAAAGTTCAATTCCAAGTTCAAAAAGAGAGTGATGTGATTACGTCGGCCAGCACCACCAGATAAAAGTAAATGTGAGCATCTATCCCTCATTTCATCCTACAAGACCTGAGACAGGAAAGAATAAACCAACTTACCTTCCCACTGACACTCTTAAACCACACTGTCACTCTTTGATCTTTTTATCTCCACAAATGTACTTTAATAGACAAGTATGAAAAGAAAATTAATATTAGTCATAAATCAACCAATTCACTCAAAGAAATCCAACAGCTTGCTATGCACCAGGTGCTGCTTTAGGGATACACCAGTGACTGAGACATGGCGTCCATCCTCAAGGTACTCACAGTGCAGAGAGAAACCAACAAACAGGCCATCACAGCTTAGAGCTGACAGGACCGACCGTGAAGTAAACACAGGAGACACAGGACCACACAGACCTCACTGCACCTGGTCTCAGTGGGCAGCTGGGCTGAGGAAAGTGGCCGGGGAGGTGTTCTCAGAGAAAGATGAAATCTAAAGCCCAAAGCAAAAGCCAGTCTGGGGAAGGGCATTCTAAGCGGTGGAATAGCATGTGCAAGGGTCCTGTGACGAAGAGGGTCCAGCGCAGGTGGGGCAAGCTTTCCAGGTGGCGTCTTGTTGAGGGAAAGGGAGAGGCAGGAGGAGGCCGAGGCAGGCAGCGCCCGCCGGGAGGACCCCGGCTCAGACGTCATCCCGAAGACCGTGGGAAACCACTCAAGAGGGGAGTGGGGGGCAGGGGCGGCGTGTGACCTGCAGAGGGTGTCTACCCTCCAGGGTAGAGACTGAGCTGGGGAGGACAAAGCTGGAGACCTGGACGTGGGTCAGAGCTGGTGCAGGGACCTAAGCAGCACAGTCCGATGGCCTCAAGGAAGGCAGGGGCCGTGGAGGAGAACTTTTGACACCTGGGATTCGAAGGGAAAGGTGAGGGAGGAATCCCGCGAGACAGCACAGAGTGTTCTAACTTCCTGGGCCCTTTCATTAATGAAACCAACTGAGAAACTGCCTCTATCACTAAAAATCAATCCAAGCCTGTTAATAGAGGGAGGAGAAAACCAACACAAATAATACTCAATATTTCAAATGTGAATAAACCGTTCACCACTTTCCTCTCTGACTCTGGCGGGCACTAAACAGACTGCGGACTGCTGAGGTGTGAGCGCCAGGGAAGGGCCACATCCTGGGACAACCTCCAACACCACTGCCTGCGGCCTTTGGCTGCCGCATTATGTCAGGGGAGGGAGGAGGACAATTTGTTAACTCTGGGATACCAACCACAAGACAAGCTCCATTCATTCATTCAACCAACAAATATTTCTCGAGTATGTGTGGTGAACTGTGCTGTACGCAAGAGGCGCAAAGGTGAAGAAAAATCAGTCCCTGTCCTCAAAGAATTTCAGCCTAGCTTGATTTAAGGTAGCAGGGATTAGAACAGAAATCAAAGCAGAATTATTCACTGTTTTAGTTGATGTTCAAATTCAGGTGAGCTACCCCTCATGGTAAAGAGAGCTTTGCAGAAGTTGCTCAAGCGTTCCCAAAGGTCAGGCCGTCAGTCATCAAGTGTGGTGAAAAGGGGGAAGAGACGCTGGAGCCTGTTGTAGCTGCACGGAAAGGGTGTCCACGCACACAGGCTCGTGTTGGGAAACCATAGAGAACTCATACCTGGAATCTCCTTCCCAGAGGAAGGGCCCAACCACAAGCTCTCACAGGCTTGAGAAGAACAAGAGCCGTCAGAGAGAAAGTCCATTCTTTCTCAGAGATTTATATCGTTAATTCACTTCTCTACTTTCATGTAAATTCAGAGATCTCCAAGTTAGTCAAAAGAATCTACTCAAAGTTACAAAGGGCTTAATCATTCCACTGTTGATATGGCTCATGTCTATTCTTCCTGAAAATGATAAACTGCCCTCGAAAATCACTGCTATTTTTCAAACATGAAGATATGAAGGTAACACTTTGTATTTCCTGGAGGCAGTGTTCCTTTGTCTGAGAGCCACGAGCAAGATGCCAAGTTGTTAGAACTCTTGCAGACTTCATCTACTTCCTCAAGAGAGCAAAAAAAAAAAAAAGGAAGTTTCCCTAGAAAGAGATTCAAGCACACCAGAAGCTAGATTATACCACAACAGCAAAGGCGTTAAGATGACCAGAATGAAATGTGCCTAGGAGAAAAGAGTACACATATGAGATTTTCTCATTAGACTTTCTCACAATACGACTGCATTTTAGCTGGAGTTGCCCTGAGTTGTGGGAGCAACTAATAGCCTGGCATTTCTCATTATAACAACTGCCATGACTCAGGGTATCCCAGTGACGCAGTTGGTTGGCACCCCTCCTACTTGCCTTGTAGTTTACATCCCCTTCAAGGCACGTGTGTTTTTGACAAGCATTCCACCAAGAAGAAGGAAAAATGTCTCCCTGTGGCAACCTGGGAAATGCTCACTAAGCTAATCTGGACAGGTACGTTTCTGTAAGCACTGATGTTCAGACAGAGAACAAAGGTGGAAGTAAAGCAAAATGCTTGTAAAAAGGTATGAGTGGTCATTTAGTCATTCTGTGAGACTCAAATGAGATGCTGGGGTCAGGGAGTATCTTACGGTTCATTTTTCTCAAATTGACAATGCCTAGCATACTGTGGAAGCATATCAACTTCTTCCCATGGAGACAATGATCTATTAATTTATTTTCAAAGCAAGTTCCGTTCATGAAAAGAAGCCTTGCTTAGCATTTACAGGACAGTTAGCTAACGTGAGATTTCTCTTCCTACCGTCCACGCTTCTTTATAGATGTGGAGCCTTTGGCACTAGTAGGGAAAACACATAATTATAATATGGCAAATTTTACAACCACAGTAGCCACAAACAACAGGTCGGGAGGGACCTGCGGACCCTCGGTGCTAAAACCAGAACAGACCTGGGCAAACCAGCATGAGCTGGTCACTGTACATGTCACACACACACCCTTCCGCCAGACACGTGGTCTCAAGAATATGTTTATTTTCTCAACTTACCCAGTGTTTTGTTGTATAAATCCCTCAATTCCAGCATAAACCTCTAAGAAGAGAACATCACAGAAAATAAACAAACGAAACCATGAGAACAAGCCCCAAATCAAGTAGAGATGTTACAAGCGTAAATTCAACTTCCCTAAATGTTTTATTTATTTAAACACTCAAAAGAGAAAAAAATACTATGCAGGAAATAAACTTTCATTTTGTATAATGAAAGTTATAATGCACGTATAATCCCCCTAAAATCACCCCATTCGAGGACAGAAACATGGATGTTCATTTCTCTGCTCTAGGATGTTTTATTATCATTACAAATCTTACTCTAAATGTCAGTATCACAGTCTTACCCAGTTCAAATATGGACAAGTCAAATCTTTTTACCACTGTAATAGATTTAAAAATATGGAAACATTTGACTCAACTATATTTAGTCTGAGTATATTAATTAATACTAACTTAAAATAAGCTAATTATGCATTCCTTCAAAGTCCAAAATGAGATCAAACATGCACAGTACTAGCTGTCTGATATATATAAGGTATATGTTATACACACACGCATATCTCGACCACCATGCACAGATACGTTTATACGTGTTCTATATTTATTTTATACATGCATGTCTCTCTAGATATGCGTGTGTGAGCATGCATGTGTGGATGCAGGCATGTATTCCCTTACACCTGTGAGACACACCTGGAGGACACAAGACCCTAAACATTGGCTGCCGCTCTGCTGTCTCTCCACGAATGCACCAGCCCCGACCCTGAGCCTGCGGGCTCCTGACCTCCAGTGTCCACATCAGTACCCCTGTTCTCAGGGCCCGGGAGACGTGTACCTCCTGGCAGCACCACTGCCATGCTAAAATAGGGTCTTTCCAAGGACAAATGGAATCTTAGAGAGCTGTCCGCAGCGACGGCTTTGCTCCTTTCAGGACTAAGCTGAAAGGCATGGCAAGGGGGCTAGGAAGAGATGTGTCCCTTGCTCCAAGTCTCACCCTGAGAAACGTTCCGGGGCTATTTCCTGTAACCGAAGAGGATATCTTCTTGGAGATACTGTGACACATCGGATCACACCCCTAAAACCTGCACTTCGTTACAGCTAACCCCACAGGATCTACCTCACTACTGCTTCAACAGTTCCATCTTACCTGTTGCTATCGAGAACTTGGACGTTTGTTCACATGAAGGAGTAAGGAAGTGATTTTCACACCTCTAGATGGGATGGAAGTAATCAGAAATACAAAATGTAATTTTGCTTTGCAAGATTTACTTGAAAGGAATTAACACCAAGAGAATAATACAACCACTGCCTCCTCCTCCATTTGAAACCCTCAATTAAGTAATAATAATGAGAGAAATAAGAACCACTAACAGTTATGATGCTCTTACGTGATCCAGGAGCTGGTCCAAGCCCTCTAAATGGACAGGTGCTTGCACAGTCCTGTGAGGCAGGGTTTGTTGTTATTCCAGCCACACAGAAGAGGAAACTGAGTCACAGAGAAGCTGAGTTTGCGCCCAAGGTCACACACCATTAAAGGGCAGAACCAGGGTTTGAACTCAGGCCATGTGATTTCAGAGTTCACATTCTAAGCCACCATTTTATATTGCTTCTTTTCACGTTGTAGCTATTATCCATTCCTAACCATGTTAAGAAGAATAGGAAGATAACAGAAAATGCTGAGGACATTTTCCACTAAATATTTAGAGGCAGTACTTTTTAAAAATTTTAATCATTAGAAGCTTTTCAAATGTTCCATCATTGCCACAATTCCTTATTTCATCATTAGATCAAAGAAATGACTAAAATTTATCTGGGGCATTTACAATTTATTTAAATTCATATAGAGTGTGTTAGATGAAAGCCAGGCACTAAACAGCTAGACGTTCCGCTCACAACTAAAGACCAGAGATAAGCCATCGGCAGGCTGCCAATTCCTCCTTCCTCTCCAACTTTAATGAACACAAGTACTGTTTTACATCCATTTCCACCGACAAAATTCTTAAATTTAACTAAACTTTAATTCAATAACATTAACCCATACACAGCAGCTTCAAAACAGACTATGATTTCTCCATATATATCTAGTTTTAAAATAAGAAAAAGTTAATAAGACTATCGATAGTAAATTAGTTGTGTAAAGTACTTGGCGTGACACAGGTTTCAGACAGAATACTAAACTCCACAGAGCACAGGTAAAGAATGATCTAGACCTTCGGAGTAGGCAATGATGATTTCCCAATGATTTCACTGAATGAAAGGCATGTGTTAAAATGGGTAGACTTCACATAGGCAGTTTCTAAATACCCAAGATTACTCAGCACAGGTAATACACAAAATTGTTTCATGCATTAAACTATGGACTCTGACTACAAAAATAAAGTATACACACTGTACATATAACCAAAGGACGTAATTTATCTCTTGGGTGTAATACTTTGCCTTGCCTGATAATGAACGGGCATGTCTAGACTGAAGAAGATTCATGCTTTCAAAGATAAGTAAGTTCTAAGGATCACTCCCCATTTATAACCTTCCAAGGCAAAACAGTACAATTCCGTCAGCGATGGTAAAGACCGAGCGCTAAAACACCGAGAAACATCATCCTGGGGAAGCATGAACTAGGCTGTTACGGTTGTTTTGATCCCAAACTTTCTAATCTGTCCACAACACATTTTTTCCGGAGGGCCTTCTAATTTATGGCTACGGCAGGGAGGAAAACTGGACCTCTTCCCAACCAGGCTGCAGAACTGAGTCCCTTATGTGCGGTTTTACCGGAAAGGTGATGAAAGCTATAAAATGACAGGCTTTTCCCTCCTTCTCCGCTTTTCCCTTTTCTGCCTCACACTGCCTTTTCTCCTCCTCTGCTTTGCCAGAGCTTCTCCTGTGATCCCCTCTCCCCCTCCTCATTTTCTTTGTCCTGGAATTCAAGTTCTCTTGACTCAGACTACGTGTGGGCTGGATTCAGGTAAAATGTTCTTTTCTTGGTGATTCCATGACATCAGACGCTCCTGGTTGCCTCTTCCCTTCCTGCTCTCTATCTTTCTGTGGGCATTTTATTTCTCTAAATGTTGAGAAATAATGTTCTCAGAGCTGGCTTCTCTTCTTTTCCGTCTAGTATCTCTCTCCCCAGAAGAGCTCACCCTTCTCATGTTTTAAATACCACCTGTATACTGATGATTCCCAATTTTGTATCTCAAGCTTAGATCTTTCCTTTGAGCTCCACACTTGTGTACATCCAACTGTTGATCTAAAAGTTGATCTTTCTATGCTGATTCTTCATGAGCACCTCTCTCCAACTTATCATGACCCAAAAGCATTCTTATCCAGTTGTCATTATTTCAGAAAATATATACCCAAGCCTCAAATCAGAAACAGAAAGCCTGACTCCACTGCATACCCAATTCATCTGTAAGCCCTACTGATTCTACTTTTTTAATCCTTATTTTGTTATGACTTATTCACACTGTTGAATATAACTGTTGATTATACTTTTGACCGGTAGCTCTAATTTGTCCACTTTTTCCATTTCCTCTGCCCTGTCTTAATCCAAGCTACCAGTACCTCATTTGCAAAATAAGATGTTTGCCAAAACTTCCTAAGGATTCCATTCTCACTGTTACCATCAAGTCTTCACAAAGCAGCCAGATTTTTCTTAAAGCAAATCAGATCATGACACCCGCCAAGTCCCTCCACTGCACTTAGAATAAAACCCAAACCCTTTTCCATAGCCACATGACTGGGGCCCTGATGTCATCTGGGGTATTCCACCCACTGTCGCCACGCGGATGGATTCCTTTCAGATCTTAGACCACCAGGCTCTTTCCCACTTCAGCTTCTTTGCCAATGCTGCACCCAGAACATCCAGCCCCATTTCTTCATGTCACTGGCTCCTTCTCTCTCTTCAAATTTTGGTCTCAATGTTATGTCCTTGGATAGGGTTGATTCTCTTGATGTGTTTGTTCGTTTGCCCATTTTGCATCTATTTACCCTTACTGGACTGTAAATTCTGTGAGAATAGGGACCCATGTGGCATCATGACCTGCTAGAGTGTCTGACACAAAGGAAGCATCTGGTAAATATTTCTTAAAGAAATGAAGGAATGTCTTTTCTTTACCCACACAGAACTTAGCTCAAGAAAGTTACGGAAAAAAAAAAGATCCAATGAAATATTTAATGACGATCAGTGAAAGTAAAAAAGAAGATTCAATGAAATATTTAATGATTATCAGTGAAACGTCAAGAAAGAAAAAAAAGAAACAACTGATTAAAGACTATACATGGTGTCAGGTGTCAAAAAGCCACAGAGTATATGATTCCTCTTATATGAAACGTCCAGAACAGACAAATGCAGAGAGACAGAAAGTAGATGAGTGGCTGCCAGGGTCTGGGGGGAGCGGGGGATGGTGCGCGACAGCTACTGGGTATGGGGCTTTCTTTCAGGGTGATGGAAATATTCTGTCAGTGGTGATGATTGTCCAATTCTGTGAATACAGTTGACCCTTGAACAACACAGGTTTGAATTGCGCAGGTCCACCTATACGTGGATATCATTCAATAGTAAACACTACAGCACTACACGGGGTCCATGGTCAGCTGACTATGGATACAGAGGAAGCAGGTGTACGGAGGGTCGACTGCACCCTAAATACCACTGATTCTACAGTTCAAAAGATATATTCTTTCTTTTAAAACAACTTTTTTCTAATTTTTACCTTTTAGCCGCGCTGCGCAGCACGCAGAATGTTCGTTCCCTGACCAGGGATCGAACCCGCACCCCATGAAGGGGAAGCGCGGAGTTTTAACCACTGGACCACCAGGGAAGTCCCAAAAGATATTTTTTAAAAAGAATTAATGATAAGTGAGTTACATCTCAATACAGCTTTTTTTTTAAAGAAAAGACTATGCAGGATGAACTACAATCAAACACTACGACCCATTCACTGGAGTGTGAGCCCTTTTCAGCCAGAATCATTGTATTGATCTTTTCATCCCCAGATCCTAGCACAGTGCTGACTGGTGGACAGACTGAATGGATGAATGATGACCTTGACTTTAGGGACTGACATCTGGATGCAAAAACTCCAGCAATTAGATCTAACTAGGCTTTGGTCAGATCTGATGACAGCGAAGAATGAGCCCTCATGAGAAAATGATTCCACATTACGCAGACATGACACTTTGTAATTCACAAAAGGCTATTATATCTGTTATCATATTTGAATATCACACACAAAAGTAAAAGTCCTGTGAGGTGGGCAGGCTGCTATATCATCACTTGTGTTTTCCAGAAGAACAAAGGGAGCCTCACAGAAGTTAGAGACTTGCCCTAGGACACCTGGCTACACGTGGCATCGTGCAGTCAAAGAACGGGTGGCAAATGCCCACTGCGGGCCCCTTTGCAAACCACTGCCCTGCTGGACAAGCTGAGATCAACTCTGCCATCGACATTCACAAAAAGAACCAGAAAGGCATCATTCAGGTGCTGAACTCCACCCTTGGCTCCATCGCTAAAGTAGATTCGACCTTAAATCACGCAGCCACTTTCTGCCCCATGCAGTCATCCACAACACTGGTGTGATAAGCCTTCCTCTGCCTTCTTTACTGGATGCCGTGAAGGTTTAGAGCAGTCTTGCAGAAAGACAAGAGCTGGGCAGCACCGTCTGTAGCATCTGCACCGGCTGTGCTTCACCTGCCCTGCCCCGCAGACCTTCATCCCCGAGGACAGCCAGCTCCCTCCACTTCCCGTCAGAACACTAGCCGACAACTGCGGGGGCAAAACGTTTTCACATCAGACATTCACAGGACTGGCTTTACCCCATTCTATGTGTGAAAAAGCTGAGTCCCCCAGACGTTAAGTTAGGCCCGCCCAGAATCAGAAAGTGATCAAAGAGTACAGCTGGTTCTCAAAGTCGGCTCTTCCTGCTTAAACCCAGAGAGCTTTCCAAAGCCCATGCTGCCCCTCATACACCTTACACCCCCACAGGACCGCCCCTGCTTCTCCCTACGTTCCTTGACCACTTCCATACACAGGATCTCCGGCAATGCTGCCTCTCCTCCCACAAAGAGGGCACCCGGTGGACGCGGGCTGCCAACCATACCAGCGCCTTCTGACAAGTTCAGCTGGCCACTGCCCATCTGTGTGACCTCTGACCCTCTCCATGCCCCCACTGCCTTGATCTCTCCAGTTCTCAGCTCCTTACGGCCCCAGGCCTGAGGTGCACGAAGGCCCTGGAGTGGGACACACGTCCTGTGGCTTTCTCTGAGCTCTAAGAACATCCCTTCCTTCCTGGGGTTCCTTTCCCCTCCTTCTTTGTGTGGGAGAACTTCACGTTGGTATGCAATATTTCTGCCTAAAGACCCAGGGATGAGACCAGATGGGAGCAGGCTTGCCGGGGTTACAGAGCCCCCAGGTGCAAGTGAAAGCTGAACCACACTGTGACGGTTGGCTCTCCGTGGGTGTGCAGGTGATGTGCATCCTGAAGCGTCACCAGAAGCTGCCCTTACAGGCCAGGCCCCGCCTCTAGGTTACGAATGGGACGGTGTTTCAAAGTCTTCTTGACTTACGCCGGCAGTAGCCCTTGGCCAGAGCCCAGAGCATATTTCCTTTCACAGGGAATTTGGTGCTTCAGGAGTAGCTTCCATGGATGACACCAGTGCAATTCGGTACTTGTTCAGTGAACAGATAAGTGAATGAATAAATGACCTGTATTTAGGAAGAGTAACACTGATATTGCTAATCTAAAAGAGAAGCTAATAAAAGTCACTTATATTTGACTGTGTAATAAACTATACATTAGATGCACAGGTAGAAATGCCTCCCTAATTACCCAGCCAATACTAAGACTGGCTTAAATTTCCCAAGGACTGTTTTTTTCTTTTTTTACTTTATTGGAGTATAATTGCTTTACAATGGTGTGTTAGTTTCTGCTTTATAACAAAGTGAATCAGCTTTACATATACATATGTTCCCATATCTCTTCCCTCTTGCATCTCCCTCCCTCCCACCCTCCCTATCCCACCCCTCCAGGCGGTCACAAAGCACCGAGCTGATCTCCCTGTGCTATGCGGCTGCTTCCCACTAGCTATCTACCTTACGTTTGGTAGTGTATATATGTCCATGCCTCTCTCCCGCTTTGTCACAGCTTACCCTTCCCCCCTCCCCATATCCTCAAGTCCATTCTCTAGTAGGTCTGCGTCTTTATTCCTGTCTTACCCCTAGGTTCTTCATGACATTTTTTTTCTTAAGTTCCATATATATGTGTTAGCATACAGTATGTGTCTTTCTCTTTCTGACTTACTTCACTCTGTATGACAGAGGCTAGGACATTTTAACTGACGAAGGAAGGAAGGGGAGATGGGAGGGGCGTATCTCCTTGTATTCTGTACTACAGGTACCGCTAACCAAGGACTGAAAATTCACTGCAAAACAACCTAAATGGGGCTTCCCTGGTGGCGCAGTGGTTAAGAATCCTCCTGCCAATGCAGAGGACACGGGTTCGAGTCCTGGTCCGGGAAGATCCCACATGCCGTGGAGCAACTAAGCCCGTGTGCCACAACTACTGAGCCTGTGCTCTAGAGCCCGCGAGCCACAACTACTGAAGCCCGCGTGTCACAACTACTGAAGCCCGTGTGCCTAGAACCCATGCTCCACAACAAGCCACTGCAATGAGAAGCCCACGCACCACAATGAAGAGTAGCCCCCGCTCGCCGCAACTAGAGAAAGCCTGCACGCAGCAAGGAAGACCCAACGCAGCCATAAATGTATAAATAAATTTATATTTTAAAAAAACCTAAAAAATCCATAGTTCCAATGAGCTGATGTTAGTTAGTTGCCTCTGAATGCTAATGCATGTTCATTTATATAATTAGGATAACGAGCAGAAGAGGGGATGATAATAACACCACTACCTTACATTTACTTTACAGGTTAGAAAGTGTTTTCACATCTGTACTTCTATCCATCAAATAAATGCTCCCCATAATAATTCCAAGAGCGTGGCGGTGTAGGTATCCTTATTTCCATTTGAGATATCCCATTACATCATCTTTGTTGGCAACAGTCAAAAAAGACTTGCCCAAGCTCACACAGCTACTAAGGGACAAAGCTGAGACTGAGACCTTCATTTTCTGAGTCGCAGCCTAGTGTACATAGTCCCACACCATCTCCCCAGAATGAGCCAAGTACTACTATTTGTTTATTCATCCAAGAAATACTTATCCATTCATCCAATGACATTAAGTAAGTATGGCCAAGCACTGTGCTAAGTTGCTGGGCCTTCAAAGACAAAGAAATAATCCAATACAAAATGGGCAAAGGTATGGCTAGATTCTGTTTGCTAGTATTCTGTTGGTTACCAGAGTGGGGCAGTGGGAGGCAAGGGGTGAAGGTGGTCCAAAAGTATGAACTTCCAGTTATAAGACGAATAAGTCCTAAGCATGTGATGTACAGCATGGGGACTACAGTTAACAGTTAACTATATTGTGTATTTGAAAGTTGTTAAGAGAGTAGATCCTAAAAGTTCTCATCACAAGAAAAACACTTTAACTGTGTTGTGAGGAGTATTCGCTAAACTTCTTGCAGCATATATATATGTATATACATCAAATCACGATGTTGCACATCGTAAAATAATACAGTGTTATATGTCAATTGTATCTCAATAAAACTGGGAGAAAAAAGACAAAGAAAACCTTAATCTGCTTCTACAGATTATAATTAGTAGCAAACAACCAACTATATATGCAAGGGGGATAGACAGATACATGACAGCCATAAGGAAGCATATTTAGTAGTACATACATAATTATTTAGTAGTACATACTAATAAACATATTTTAAAATGTCTCCTGGACACTATAAAACTCTTAGAGGAAAACATAGGAAGAATACTTTTTGACATAAATCACAGCAAGATCTTTTTAGACCTACCTCCTAGAGTAACCGAAATAATAACAAAAATAAACAAATGGGACCTAATGAAACTTCAAAGCTTTTGCACAGCAAAGGAAACTATAAACAAGATGAAAAGATAACCCTCAGAATGGGAGAAAATATTTGCAAATGAAATCAATGGACAAAGGATGAATCTCCAAAATATATAAACAGCTCATGCAGCTCAATATCAAAAAAACAAACCCAATCCAAAAATGGGCAGAAGACCTAAATAGACATTTCTCCAAAGAAGACATACAGATGGCCAAGAAGCACATGAAAGAATGCTCAACATCACTCATTATTAGAGAAATGCAAATCAGAACTACAATGAGGTATCACCTCACACCAGTTAGAATGGGCATCATCAGAAAATCTACAAACAACAAATGCTGGAGAGGGTGTGGAGAAAAGGGAACCCTCTTGCACTGTTGGTGGGAATGTAAATTGATACAGCCACTATGGAGAACAGTATGGAGGTTCTTTAAAAAACTAAAAATAGAATTACCATATGACCCAGCAATCCTACTACTGGGCATATACCCAGAGAAAACCTTAATTCAAAAAGACACATGCACCCCTATGTTCATTGCAGCACTATTTACAATAGCCAGGACAGGGAAGCAAGCTAAATGCCTATCGACAGACGAATGAATAAAGAAGACATGGTACATATATACAATGGAATATTACTCAGCCATAAAAGTGAATGAAATTAGGTCATTTTTTGAGATGTGGATGGACCTAGAGACTCTCATACAGAGTGAGGTAAGTCAGAAAGAGAAAAACAAATATCGTATATTAACGCATATATGTGGAATCTAGAAAAATGGTACAGATGAACTGGTTTGCAGGGCAGAAATAGAGACACAGATGTAGAGAACAAACATGGACACCAAGGGGGAAAGTGGTGGGGTGGTGGGGTGGGATGAACTGGGAGATTGGGAGTGACATATATACACTGATAGGTGTAAAATAGGTAACGAATAAGAACCTGCTGTATAAAACAATAAAATTCAAAAAAATGCCTCTTGATCATGATTGTTGCCATTTCAAAACATAACGTAGATACAGATTTAAGAGCTAAAACAGAGTGAGGTATGATTCGAACTAACACATTCTAGGCTTGGCAACTTCAGCATTTACTGTTCGTTAAAACCGTATTTTCGGGCTTCCCTGGTGGCACAGTGGTTGGGAGTCCACCTGCCAGTGCGGGTTCCAGCCCTGGTCGGGGAGGATCCCACGTGCCGCGGGGCAGCTGGGCCCATGCGCCGCAGCTACTGAGCCTGCGCTATGGAGCCCGCAAGTCACAACTACTGAAGCCCGCACACGCGGAGCCTGTGCTCCGCAACAAGAGGTCACCGCGGTGGGAAGCCTGCGCACCGCGGCGAAGAGTGGCCCCCACTCACCGCAACTAGAGAAAGCCTGCGCACAGCAGCAGGGACCCAACGCAGCCAAAAATAAATAAATAAAATAAATAAATTTATTAAAAAGAAACTATTTTCATTATCCTAGTTTCAATTAAAGTATTATGTAGAGTTGGTGAGATGCAATTATGTGCAACTGACTTAAGATGTATAATAGGCTAATATTTGTAAAGAAATTCATTATTGTCGCTAGATCTGCTCATGTAAAATGAAGTGGTATTTTATTTTCAAATGAAAAATTGGTACGTAGAATATTAAACTCTTGTCATTAAAGTTAAACACTACATTGCCAACTCAAATGGAACCAAGTAATTGTAAGATGCCCTGGCCCATCCCTCAGGCTACTCCCTTTGCACAGGAATGGTCCTCTGGCTGTGATGTACCCTGAATCCCAAAGCAGCAGGTGCAGCGTCACCTGCCTGCACATGCCCAGTGGCCTTCATTACGTGCATCTGCATTGCATCATGATGCAGGCCTCACACTTAAGTACCCGGCTGCTGCCAGGTGTAGCCCATAACCTGGTCTCCTACTGTTTATAAGGTAACCCTTCATACAACAGTGTCACAATGACTAACAACCTGAAAGAAAATGTGAAATTCTCACAACGACCTTAGCCCTCCTCTCACTATGCACAGTCAGGTTCCAGGATAAAGCACAATGAGCTGGAGCCTTGGTCAGCACTCGGTACACCATTCAACAAAGAGATGCAGTGCTTCCAACCTTTTACCTGCTTCTGTGGACATTAATAGTAGTCTCCAGGATAATATCAGCTCAGAGGACGGGACTCCCCCTGGTGTGGTTAGAACGACCACAACAAAAAGAACTTTCTAGGCTTTAGAAATCAGCACTTGGAAAAGCCCATGGAGCATGTATAGGAGCTAAGGCAGAGGTGCTGTGCCCCAGGGCTCCAGCACGTTCTCTTCCCCTGGGTCCCTCCTCCCCAGCTGGCTCTAACTCCCAGAAGACACCTACAGGCACAGCCATGCACTCAGCCACACCTATACAGGACTTTTTGAAGCAAGCATCAGGACATGATTGCTACACGCAATGTCATGCGGGTGACATGGAGCATGTACTGTCTTCACATCCTCGAACATTAGGTAGTAAATTACTTCTCACTCCATTATCCCTGGTTAAATGTCCTGACAACTCCAGGAGGAAGAGACCATTCTCCCGCTCCTAAAGGAAGCAGAGGCACTGTGAGGTTACGTGACCTGCCCCCAGGATAGAGAGATGCCCCTGGGTGGGCGTCTTAGTCGATTCAGGCCACTGTAACAAAATACCATAGATTAAGTCATTCATAAGCAAAAACATTATTTCTCACAGTTCTAGAGGCTGGGAAGTCCAAGATCAAGGGGCTGGTGAGAACCCACTTCCCAGTTCACAGACGGCCGCCTTCTCGCTGTGTCCTCGAGTGGTGGAAGGGGCGAGGAGCTCTCTGGGGTCTCTTTTATAGGGCACTCATCCCAGTACGGGGCTCCACCGTCACGACCTAAGCACCTCCCAAAGGACCCACACCCACATCCAAACGCTCAGTCTACAGCGGTGGGATTCCAAGCTGCAGATGTTGGAGCCAAACGCCCAGAGGAGCAGTCCAAGGAGGTCTTCGTTGTGCTGGTCTACCCAGAGCAAGCCCCCTTCCTGCCACGAGCACGCGCTAACCATGTCTTCTCTTCCTCCTTGCAAACCCCAGCTCCTCTGAAGCCCAGGTGACCCAGCTACAGCACTGTTTATTCCCGATGTGTCCCCTTCCTCCGCCCACTGACTGAGGAAGGAGGCTCCTGGCTTTCCATCTCCCCCAGCTCCTTCTGCCGTCATCCTGCACAGCTCAGCATCCACGTCTCCGTCCACTCTCACACTGTGGCCTCAGTCCTCCACGGACATTTCCTCCACACCATCTCAGCCCCGTGCTCACGGTCACCCCCTAAACCTTGCCAGCCCCTACAGAAATTCCATTCTGAAGTCTAGCCCTCAAATGCCCCATGTCTCAGCCCAGTTTTTCTGGGAAACAGAGCCCTGCCTGATGTGTGTGTCATCACAGGTAAGCAGGAAGGAGGGACAGGAGGAGAGAGCACAGACCAAGGAGGGCTTGATCCCACTGACTCCAGCTGTGCAGCTGTGCCTGACCCTCAGGAGGACTTCCAAGAAGCTGCACGAAGCTGTGTCCCTCAAGAGTCCAGCTGGGGTCTGCTGGTCCACACCCCTCACCTGCATACACCCATTCTGACTCACCAAGGGCCGAAGTCTACCCCCCAAGAATTTAACTTGGCCACCCTCCTGGACTGCATCACCTGATCCCTTCCAATGGAAGGGACTGGCTGGAGCGGTCACGGTGAGGATAGGAGGGTCTGAGGTGCCCAGAGCACCCACTTCCTCTCAGTCCCCCACTCAGGTATCCTTCCACTTCACGGGCTGCAGTCTCCTAACTCTGCCGAATTGGACCACCCATCACCTCCTCCCTCACACGACTCCCAGACAACGAAGAGGCACCTCCCATTTGCAAACCCTCCATGTTCTTGTTCCTTGGTCCCACGTGACAGGCTACACTTCATCCTTCTTTGTAGAGCTGCCTTCTCTACAACTTTACTGCCACAATCCATGACCACAAACCGCAAAGGTGCCACTGTACTCAAATGGTCCCCTAGGTCTAGCGTGTTGCTCAATTTGCTTTTGACTCTCCAGATAATTACTGAGTACCTTCACCTCTCTTCTTGTGTCACACTTCACTCTAAACTTATAAACTCATCCCAATATTCACAGAGGAAATAAAAATCCACAAGAAAACCCTCAGTTTTCCACAAGCATGTCTGTCCAAACCCATATCAGGCCCTGTTCTGTAGTGGAAGCTGCCCTTGACTCTATCAAAGGCTGTCCCTTGATGGGCTGCCATGCGGAGTGGTGACGCCTGTGGACCACACCACACTGGGGCCCTCGTGCACGTGCTGGTGATGCGGGCGCCCATGTCACCCAGCCTCTACCTTCTCCGGGGCTCTGCCCCTCACTCACACTCTACTGCATCCTCACACTCTCCTTCTCTAGGAGAGAATTTCCATTAGCATATGAGTATTCTCTGTTATTTCCCACATTAAGGAAAAAAACAACCCCCTGACCTCATGGATCCTCACCATTTCTCTGCAGCCATTCTCGATAAAAATTCCCAAAGAGTTCTCATCTTGCTATCTTTACTTTCTTCTCTGTTATTTAAATGTATTAAAATTGCAATTACTTTACTATCTTTACTTTCTTCTCTGTTATTTAAATGTATTAAAATTGCTATCTTTACTTTCTTCTCTGTTATTTAAATGTCTTAAAATTGCAATTACCAAACATTTCCTAAATAGAGAAAAATAATAAAATGAGACCAACGTTTCTAACATTCTATTTCCTCCTAGGTTCAATATTCCTTTTCCTCAAGCCCACTCTTAGTAGATCTTCCAGCAAGTTCTCAGAAATGTAAATTCTCAGGCTGAAAATGTCTTCCTTTCTCCCTTACTTCTGGGTATTAGTTTGGCTGGATATGAAATTCTGTGATGACAGCTATATCCTCAGGTACTATCATCTTCCCTGTTACTGCTGTCAACTGTCATCTAACTGCTGCTCCATTGAGGAAATCTGAATTACAGGTATTGCTGCTTTTAAGGTTTCTTCTTTGTCTTTGAGGTTCTACAGTTACACTACAATAAGCCTAGATTTGGATTTAGTTTTATTTTTCCTATTTGCAGCTTTTTCTGCTTCTTGACTCTGAGGGCTCCTCATGTTAGGAAATATTGTAACAATTATGCCGTTGAACATGATCTAGTCCCAACTCTCTCCATTCTTTCTTTCTGGGACCTGTCTTAGGTTTCTACTGATTATCCTCTATATCTCTTTGCCTGTCTTCTGTACTTTCCATCTTTTTATCTCTGTGCCTGATTCTGAGTATTTTTCTCAGACCTACCAGAACAATATTTCTCACTTTAGCTGCAATAGTGTCTGCTCTTTCACCCACTCAATTGATTTTATAAATAAATGATTGTAGTTTTCACTTCAAGAAGTTTAGTTTTTCCCTATTTGGTTTTTTTTTTTTTTTAAGATGTTGGGGGTAGTTTATTAATTAATTTATTTTTGCTGTGTTGGGTCTTCGTTTCTGTGCGAGGGCTTTCTCTAGTTGTGGCAAGCGGGGGCCACTCTTCATCGTGGTGCGCGGGCCTCTCACTATCGCGGCCTCTCTTGTTGCGGAGCACAGGCTCCAGACGTGCAGGCTCAGTAGTTGTGGCTCACGGGCATGTGGGACCCTCCCAGACCAGGGCTTGAACCCGTGTCCCCTGCATTAGCAGGCAGATTCTCAACCACTGCGCCACCAGGGAAGCCCTTGGTTCTTTTTAAAATCAGCACATTAAAAGATGTTCGACATCATTAGCCATTAGGGAAATGCAAATTAAAAACACAATGAGTTGTAATTAAATATCCATCGAGATGGCTAAAATTAAAAAAATAGTGACAACATTGAATGCTAGTGAGGAAGCAAAGAAACTGGGTCATTTGTACATCGTTGGTGGGATTATAAAATGGTACAGTAACTCTGGAAACAGTTTGGCATTTTCTTAAAAAAACTAAACATGCAAATACCATATAACCAGTCACTGCACTCCTGGGCGTTTACCCCAGAGAAATGAAGACATGTCCACACAAAACACGTACAAGAATATTTACAGCAGCTTTATCCACAAGGGTGAAAAACTATACACAGCCCAAACGTCCTTCACCTGGTGAAGGGTTACACAAGCTGTGGTATGTCCACGCCATGGAAAACTACCCAGTAAAAAGGAGCCCCGCACTCACACATGCAGTAACCTGGACAGAGAATTGTGTGAGTGAAAGACGCCAATCCTACAAGGTTACAGACCGCACGGTTCCATCTATCACACATCCTCTAAATGACACAATTACAGAAATGGAGAACAGATTCATGATTGCCAGGATTTAGGGTGGGGACAAAGGCTGGGGGAAAGTAGCTGTTGGTATAAACAGGCAACGTGAGGGGTCCTGTGGTGATGGGACTGTTCTGTGTTTTGAGTGTATCAACATCAATATCCTGGCTATGATGCGGTACCACAGCTCTACGAGGTCTCACCTGGCTGTGATGCTCTACTACAGCTCTACGAGGTCTCACCTGGCTGTGATGCTCCACTACAGCTCTATGAGGTCTCACCTGTGATGCTGCACCACAGCTCTACGAGGTCTCACCTGGCTGTGATGCTGCACCACAGCTCTACGAGGTCTCACCTGGCTGTGAGCTCTACTACAGCTCTGAGATCTCACCTGTGATGCTGCACCACAGCTCTACGAGGTCTCACCTGGCTGTGATGCTCTACTACAGCTCTACAAGGTCTCACCTGGCTGCAATGCTGCACCACAGCTCTACGAGTTCTCACCTGACTGTGATGCTATACTACAGCTCTACAAGACCTCACCAGGTAGGGGAACTGTTTAAAGGGCGTATGGGATCTCCCTGTATTACTTCTTAACAACTGTATGTGAATCTACAATTAGCTCAAAATATTAAGTTTAATTAAAAATGAGGAAAAAACAAATACTGTATGATTTCACTTATATGAGGGACCCACTGGAGTCAAATTCAGAGAGACAGAAAGTAGAAGGGTGGGTGCCAAGAGCAGGGGGAGTGGGGAGTGGAGAGTTATCCTTTAATGGGGACCGAGCTGCAGTTTCACGAGACGGAAGAGCTCCAAAGACTGGTGGTGCAGCAATGTCAATATACTTAATGCCGCTGAATTTACACTGAAAAATAGTTAAGATGGTAAATTTCATGTTACACATATTTTAGCACAATTTCAAAAAATTTTCCAAAAACTAAAACCACAACTCTTCCAAAGCCGTCCCACTGTATATGGAATAAAACTCAGATTTCTTTCCATATTCTGGCACCTCCAGGATCCCATTTCCTTTCTCGGCCCCTTCTCTTTCCACTCTCTTTGCCCGCTGTTCACGAGGCCCTAAGCGCCAGACCACAGTTTAGCAAACACAACAGGCTTTGTATTTGCCTTTGCATGTATGTGGCCCCGGTGCTCAGAATATTCGTCCTCTAGATGTGTGCACGGCCAGATCTTTCAGACATGAGCCCGAGAGAGCAGGGCAGCACAGAGGCAAAGCGTGGGCTCAAGAGTCAAAGGCTCTAACACTAACCAGCTGCTGGCCTCTCTCTGTCGTTCCTTTCAGCAAAGTGACGATAATAACAGTACAACCCATGGGGCTGCTGTGAGGATTCAATGAATCATTATAGAGAAAACACTTAAAACAGTGCCTGGTACTCAAAAAATATTTAATAACAATCATTATTAATACCACCTCGAGAATATCACAGAAATTATGTCAAATGAAAGAAGGCAGAAACAAAAGAGTTCATGTGCCATGATTCTATTTATAAGCAATTCTAGCATAAGCAAACTAACCTATGGTAATAGAATGAGATTAGCAGGTGGGGCGGGGCAGGGACCAGGGGTAAGAACTGCCCTCGGGAACTTGCTTAGGGTGGTGATTACATCCGTGTACACATTTGTTAAAATTCATCAACCTGTGTGCTTAAAATCTGTACATTGTGTTGTATGTAAATTACAACTCAATAAAGTGTCACCTTAAAATGTCACCTGCATGGAGAGGCGTCCTTGACCACTCGAGGCAGAGTGCCCACCTCCCTCCCCTCCCGCTCAGTTCTCTCCTGTCCCGCCCTCCATTTCCCTCATAGATTTCATCATCCCCAAAAGAACCCTGGTTATTAACCTGTTTCCACACTGAACCATAACTCAGCGAAGGCAGAAGCTTTGATGTCCTCATGCTGCTTCCTGTCCCGAGCAGCTACAACAGTGCCTGGCACAAAACAAGTGCTCAGTAAGCATCTACTGCGTGCAGGAAGGAGGAAAGAGGGGGAGGGAGAGACAGGCCTGGCCCTGAGCACCCTCCCATGAGCATCGCTGGTGTGAACACCAGAAAGGACCTCAGAGGTCTTTCATGTCACCTTCTTCATTTTGTTGGGTTTTTTTTGCGGTAAGCGGGCCTCTCACTGCCGTGGCCTCTCCCGTTGTGGAGCACAGGCTCCGGACGCGCAGGCTCAGCGGCCATGGCTCACGGGCCCAGCCGCTCCGCGGCATGTGGGATCTTCCCGGCCCGGGGCACGAACCCGCGTCCCCTGCACCGGCAGGCGGACTCCCAACCACTGCGCCACCAGGGAAGCCCAAGCTTCCTCATTTTGGACATGAGAAAATTGAGGCAAAGGAGAGTAAGTTTCCCAAGGTCAGAATTAATGGTGGAAGCAGGTCTGGAGCCCGTTATCTCCTAGTCTTTTTTACTTATACCAAATATGGCTCGACTCACACGTACAGACATACCCTATAAACATTCACAAAATGCCTACAAAACATAATATAAAAATTTTAAAAGCATATTATTTTGAAAACCCAGTTAACTATAAAAATATCATTACAACCAGATCTACTTCCTTCAAGCATTAAGCTGTGACTTCCAATACATGTGCTAATTTAAACAAATCTTTCTTGTAGCAATTGAAATGGTAATAGGTGAATAGATGTTCAAGGATTTAAGCATAGACAATCATGAGTCAGACTGTTTCTAAGTCACCTGGGATGCTGTTTGCTGCCCGTACTTCACAATTCAGATCATTCCTGGCAAGTCGTCTCACAAAGCTGACTGGAGGTTTGAAATATTTAATCTATAAACCACGCATTCCTAGGAAAACACATGCCAGTACACTTGTGCTTACACATTCCTGTCAGGTAGGCTACAGGATGCCGTTTGAGCACAAGAACCTGCAATTAACCAAAAGAATGGAATTGCACAGGACGGGTTTCTACGTCCTAATCTGATAACTGCCGACACAAATTACCTCCCGGAGGTCAGAGAAATACTGCATGACATCAACATTCACATTTCATATTTTGAGAAATATAAGGAAACAAAGAACATCTATCTAAACTGAAATAACACAGAACAATTTTATTATCAAATTAGACTGTATTTGTAAGACAAGGCTATAATCATCTTTGATACCCAAAGACAGCAAACTAACTGTTCGGATTCAGTAAATCAGAAAAATAAACATGCACTTTTTTCATCTTCTCAGATAAATAAAACCTATAATTACCAATTCATAATTCTGAGTATAACTTATTCTCAATTCTTTCAAAATACTGTTTGCTTTCCCAAGATATATTTCTCCTTCATCAGCACCGTTTTCTCCTGAGGTTTGTTGTGCCATTTTTTCCCCTTTTTTCGTGAGGATGTTTACAGATATTACATGATTTTTCTTCACATTTCTTCATTCATTCATTCACACTTTCCAATATTGCATTTCTGCTCTGCATAACACCAGGCCAGACAGAGTTATAAAAACAAAGACATTTTAGATGGTCAATACCCAGGGGAGGTGAAAACCACTTGCGGAGACAGGACCTACACATACAGTACGGGGTTCATGACTCTCACTAGCTAAAGATTCAAGGTGAGATGTTGAGAGAAAGAGCTGCTGAGCCTGGCACGTGAAGGTCATGGGTGTAGACCCTCAGCTTAACTGCTTCTGGCCTGAGACTGCTGTTGTCCCACCTCCCCGACTTATTAGTTCCCTATGGAGTCTGCTACCTTCACCCGCTTTGCCATGTTACCTAACAAACTCAACTGTTCCAGGCATTAGGACCTGGATATCCTTGGGAGGCCACGAGAGTGCCGCCTTGGTCCCTGTTCCTTGGGCCTCGGGAGCAGCCCTGCTTACCACCCCGTCCTCTCCTTCTGGTGGTTTGGTTCTGTAGTTCTCTAAATACTCCAACATATTTTCTTTTTGCTTAGCCAGAGCCATCCTCTGTAACTTGCAGCTAAGGGCATCTTAAGTGAAACGATAGAACTCTTTGGGCTTCGCTAACTGGCTTATGTAGTCCATACACAGCTTTAAAGACCTATAAATATCAACACGGCAACAACCCCCAAGTTTAACCAAGATCTCTTGGCTAACCTTGAGTCCGATATATACAACTACGTAACGACTGGACCCCCTTGGCCACCTACTAGCACATCCCACTTAACATGTCCGACACGAATTTCAGACACCACCACCAACCCCCCGCACACAGACACAGCACTGTTTCACCCCAAATCATCTCCCCATTTCAGAAGATGGTAACTCCATCCTATCAGTTGCTGAGGCCAAAATTCTTGAGTTACCCACGGCTTCTCTCCGCTCATACCCTGCATCCAGTCCAATGGGAAATCCCATTGTTTCTACTTTCAAACTGTACCAGCGTCTGACACTTCTCGCCACCCTGACCCGAGCCACCTGAATTACGCAGAAACCCCTCACAGGCCTCCTGGCTTCTGATTCTGTCACCCTACAGCCTGTTCTCAACATAATTCTCTTTTTTTTTTTTTTTAATAAATTTATTTATTTATTTCTGGCTGTGTTGGGTCTTTGTTGCTGCATGCGGGCTTTCTCTAGCTGCGGCGAGTAGGGGCTACTCTTCGTTGTGGTGCATGGGCTTCTCATTGTGGTGGCTTCCCTTGTTGCGGAGCATGGGATCTAGGCATGTGGGTTCCAGTAGTTGTGGTTCGCAGGCTCAGTAGTTGTGGCGCATGGGCTTAGCTGCTCCGCGGCATGTGGATCTTCCCAGACCAGGGATCGGACCTGTGTCCCTTGCGTTGGCAGGCGGACTCTTAACCACTGCGCTACCAGGGAAGTCCCTGTTCTCAACATAATTCTTAATGGAAGAACCCTAAGTGAGATTGCATCACTCCTCTGCTCAGATCCTCAGAGCAAACGCCCAGCTCCTCACTATGGCTAAGTAATCTGGTTCTGGAATCTGGCCCCAGGGCCCTGATCACCTCATCTCCAGCCCTCTCCCTGGCTCCACACCAGCCCCACTGGCCTCCCTGCTGCTGCTCAAACACCCCGGCACGGTCCTCCCTCAGAGCTTTCACACGTGCTCTTCTCACCGATACGCCCCCGTGCCTCACTCCCTGGATTCATTCAGGGCTCTGCTCATAGTCTAGTACCCGAGAGGCCTTCTCTGATTTCATGTCTAAAATGGCCACCACCGCATCCTGCGCGCCTGCTCTGTCACCCTGCTCTGTGCTCTCCTCACTGCGTGTCGTCAGCCGGCGTAGCCTACACTCAGCAGGCTGCCTCTGTTTCCTTCCAGGTGGATGCAGGCTCCCTGAGGACAGGATCTTTCTTTTGTTTACTGCCATCTATTCAGAGCATGCCCTGCACAAGGACCTGGTGAATGAATGGAAAACAATGCCCAAACTGCAGTCAGAACTTTGCTGGTTTTTCATTCAGCCTTTCTCATATGAATGTGAAGCAGCTCAGGTACCACCACCAGGTACCACCACTCTTCTGGAAACGATGATGAATTTCTGCTATTTTTCCTACACAGTCTATTCTTTTTTTTTTTTTTTTTTTTTTTGCGGTACGCGGGCCTCTCACTGCCGTGGCCTCTCCCGCTGCGGAGCACAGGCTCCGGACGCGCAGGCTCAGCGGCCATGGCTCACGGGCCCAGCCGCTCCGCGGCACGTGGGATCTTCCCGGACCGGGACACGAACCCGTGTCCCCTGCATCGGCGGGCGGACTCTCAACCACTGCGCCACCAGGGAAGCCCTACACAGTCTATTCTTCATTCAACAATATGCAGCTGAAGAACAAGGAGCCCCTGACAGGGTGCCGCATTCTGCACATGGTCATCACCCCTGTGTCTCTCGCTGCCATCCACCCTGCGCTAAGGTAACTGATGATCCCTATATCGAGATAATTTCTGTCTCCATCTCCCACTAGACCTCTGAATTTAATAAAGTCCATGCCTTAATTGGAAGGCCACATTTGCCTTCTCTTTGTCAAAAATTTCTGAAGATAGGGAGCAACAGACCTAATACAGAAAGGATAAACAATGCACATGCAGGGATGCTCATTGTTGATGAGGGTGTGTGTGTTTGTGCGAGTCTGTGGCTCATGGCAAACCCAGGTTAACCTATAGCATTTCAAATTGAAACCTGGTGTTCTAAAAAAGGAGAAAAAAAGTTGAAAGCAGTGTAAGGAGAAAATACATCAAAAGCACGAAGAAGGTTCAGCAAAGTAAAGTGAAAAGAAGAATTAGCCTGATGCAGAAGACAGCATGAGATTTATAGCCAGACAGAGCTGGGTTTGAGTCCCAGCTCTGCCATTTGTCAGCTGTGTGCCCTTGGGTGGGTCATTTAACATCTCCAATCTTCAGTTCCGATGGCTAATTATGCCTGCCTCAGAAGGCAAATGTGAGGATTACAGAAGATATGTTTAAAGTAGTACTCAATAAATAATAGCTGCTGTTAAAATCATTAACAGACTATTTAACTAATTTTTCAAGTTGAGGAACATTAAACTTACTGTTTCCCTTGAAAATGAAAAAAACAGCCTAAAGCTCACAGTTTTAAGGTCATGAGATAATATTAAAAAATACAGGGGTGGGGTGGCAAGATGAGGTTCTCCCTCCCCATGACAAAGGTACGTCTCTCCCCTCTGTTAGGGAGCTGACCTCAGATAACCAGGCTAAAAGCAGGAGGAGAGGCTTGACCTGTTTCGACAGGTGCAAAACACTTTGAGCCAGACGTTCCATTTTGAAATGATACCTGGTGGCACAGAACAGATCTAATGCCATCTGAGTTCTGTCTGCCAACCGTCTGGGCAGAGGCAATGCATAAATGCCCTTCCATCTGATGTCCAAGCTGAACTTTATTAGATGTGTAAAGTAATACATCTTTGAATGATGCATAAACTTGTGGAGAAAACCATGCAAGTGCTGATTTGGTATCTTGCACAGCAGGTACTTAAATAAATATGGGGGTGATGATGAGGTGCAAAATATGAAACTAAAGGACCTTGAGAAAGTGTAAATATCCATAATCAGCCTCATCTCATCTCTTAAATAAAAAAAGCTATACAGGCATATTATTCCACTGAGATTGGAGATTCATCGATAGCTTCATGGTTGTAAGCAGACCGTTTGTTTGCTATGACCCTAAGTTAAAGCCCTACTAGCGTCTTTGCCTTATTAGCTCACCAGGAGTTAAACAGTCTTTAGCAAGAAACTGCAAGTTAAAAAAACACAAGCTTATAAAATTAAGAGTTATTTCATTCTGTATCCTTTTATACTTCTTGAGTAAATGTTGTCTCACGAACATAGCTAGACCACAGGTTAACAAATGAATTACTCTGTAGTTGTACGCTGCTGAGTTAAAATAATCCTTCCACCGTTGACATTAGTTAGAAGCTCCAGTGTTTGAGAGGAAGCCTAATTCAATCTACCCACCCCTCCTTGTACCAACCCTTCCCCAGCACTCATCCCACCTTTGCCCAGCCACACTGTGCTCAACACTAGGACCTTCCAGAATATTTCACAAGAATCTCTCTCAGCTGCTTTTTTTTTTCAGCCTCACAGTCTTCTAAGAGAACGAGAAATTGATCCTCGTCTTTGTTTCATCCCAACTCCAGAGGCATTTGTTATAGTTGGAATGAATATAAAGGTGGATACCTAAGCAACTTTTAATAAAATAAAGAAAAAGGATAGAAGTTATCCCATTTTTCCAACGTAATTTATATTTTTACTAGAATCTTAAAATACGGATTTTACATATTTCAATATTTTTCCTGCTTCCAATAACCAAAACAGAAACATTTGCTAAATAAGCTTAAGAACTGTGTAGGCTCAAGCAGAGTTCTGATGCCCAAGTGGAAGAGCGGGGATACTGGACTTAGAGAAGGGACTGCATGGATGCTCAGATGGGGAGAAAGCACATTTGAAAACTGTTCAGCAAATTTCCTTCACATATCCTTTTTGGGGGAAAAAAAGCGCATTTTCTTCTCACAAGTTTTTTTTTGTCTGAGTGCAACCATCTGATGGCATAAATATTTGACGTTTAGCCCAAGCTTATAGCATTTCACAATTCTTTCAGAAACGTCCATCCTCAAAGCCTTTATATTCGGTATATTATCTTTAAATTACATTGCTAAATGCCCACTTATAAAATATATACCAAATGTTCTTTTTAATCACTTAAAGCTCCAAATGCAGAAACTGTCTGGCATTAGATAAATATCTTAAATGTGAAATAGGCAAGAACACCTTGAAATAATGCTTAACTAATCACAAGGCAACTACTCTGCAGTAGACGGGTGAACCACTAATTAGACAAAAGGAAATAAAACTGTCACGGTAGGATAAAAGGACAGAGAGAAATAAGCAGCAATTACTGTTTTATCGTCAGAGAAAGTAGCATCAAACACGGCTCAGTAAGAGGGAAAAAACCCCACAGCTCTATGAGTAAATACGAGCACTCATTAAATCAGTACTTGGCGCTAGACACAACTCAGGATGAAAATGACATGTCAAAAAGTGCATTCAAAAAAGGAAAGAAAAATACCATAAAGAGTATGTAAAGGTGCTTTAGTTAGGCTATGCTATTAAAGAATTATTAAAGAATTAAAGAATTAAAGAATAATATTACATGACAATTTTCTTAAACTGCTTAAATATTTCCAAGCCAGTCTTCAAATAGCTGTTTATTAAGGATTGAGGTAGGTCTACTAGACCAGGTTAGTCTTTTCAAAGTTTAATTGGTACACTTAATATGTAAATGGTACCAACAAGTGTAATGAGATGTATTTTAAACTTTAAAGTTTGGAACAACTTACATTCTGTTGCTTGGAATAATCTTGTGCCCTTCTCTGAACCAAGTCACTTGAGGTCTGGGGCAGCTGGTGATGGGCAGTAAGTTGAGTACAGCTGCCTGTCCTTGAGAGACCATTTTTCTCTGATCTGTATCCATGAAATTTCCCATATCTGCAAAGAAAAATCAGACTTTTTAAGTTTCAGAAAATTCTTTTTTGAGGGGGCGGGAGGTCAAAGATGGAAATAACTATATTTTGTTGCAAAGTCACCAATGTTGCTGTAATTAAGCAGTAAGACCAGAGGCGAGCAGTAACACTGATGAGTGCCGACTGGGTGGTAAAGGGGAGCATAAGGCAAAGCCACGTGCCTCCAAAGTACCCACGAAGTGCGTGAATCAGCAGAACTTCATGGCCTTTGTGTCGCTGCAATAATACAATGAAATGTTTGCAACCAATTTTAATATTGAAATAAATTGTGGAAAAGCATCCTCATGCCACATGAAGCATTTTCCCAGAAATGATAATAAAATGATTTCAGACATCCCCCGGCTCCCAGATCTCTCCAGCTGGTTCTACCCAGGCACCTGCCGCTGTCCTGCTCAGTTTCTCCTTTTCTTTGTTTCTGGGGTGAATGCTCCTTAAAAGATCTTTTGGGAGAAATATTTAACCATTGATTAATTTTTAGAGGGTTCTCCAAACCCCATACTACTGACTTAATTGGGGGCAGGTAGGTTTTGTTCCAGTCTTTGTGCTACTGGTTTACAACATTTAAAAAATGAGATCACAGGAAAAAAAACCCCGGTCTTTAGAACGTGGGTATATGTGGCCAATTTTTAAATCAGTACCATTTGAAAGTTTTTAAAAATTTCCATATTGTGATTAGCTACAGATATATGTATACACACATTGATATGGCATATATACTACATTTTTGTCTGAACGCATATAAATTTGGAACAGTCCATAAAAGATCTCTATTATCAACGGATTTGTGATCCAGAAGAAATTATTGACTATATTACAAGCAGTGTTTAATAGCCTAGGAAAAGATGAAACAAATGAAACAGATTAGGAAAATATGCACGGTTATTTTAAAGTAAAGTGAAATTTGTTATCAAAGAGAAGGAGAAAAGAGATAAAATCTAGCGCTAGAGGTAAAGGATAGAAACAAGGATATTATATTAAACAATTTATTAAATATAATAAATTCTAAGCTTATTCAAATATGTTTTGGGTATTGACCTTAATTTTTTATTTATGAATTATGTTTTCAATTATTCAATTGAATAAAAGTTCTGAATTATTCTGAAGACAGGTTTAGTTGAGTGACTTCACCAACACAGTTCAGAAAAATGTAAGCCTCCCTAGTAATTAAAACTATAATTAAACATGTATAGCAACAGCACCTTACCCAGTCACTAGTAATTACCATAGAAAAGTAGAATAACTAGAAATTATTTTAATTTATACAGTAACACTGAAAACCACAAGACTTAACTGGGGTCAAAATGACATATGAGAAAATGTTGTCATCATTGGTTCACACACCCCAATTTAGGAGCTTTTCAGAGTTCTCTAAATCTATTATAACATATTTATATGTAATTTAAAATTTCTTAACACTTCTTGCTTTCTTTTAAATGAAGAGACATTTTGGTAGTAAATTCAAAATATGATAAAGCCTACAGGCCATTTTAGATGGACCCTACCCATCACAGATTTTGGACTAGGAAAGTATTAAATGTTTTGCATCAGCCAACTTCCCTCTCCACATCCTCCTAAAGACTACACCAAAATTCAAGGCCCCTGCATTCTGATATCCCCTCCAGTTACTTTTAAAGGTTTCATTGTCCAAAATGGCCTGCCCAGTAGAGAATTAGTTCACTACAGCGTTAATACACGCTGTCCACGTACTTTTTGTTGTGCAGTTGAAGGATTTCTAAACAAATCACTGGAAAGAATTGAATATGAATTGATAAAATTTTAACTAATTGGATTTAATCTTTTATTTTAAAAATATCTGAACCTGGATATGATAAAAGCTAAGAGCAGCTAACTCATAAAACAGAAGGCATCTTGCTTATTTTCTAAATCCTCAACAGAGCCTTATCTATTGAATTGAAAACAGTGGCATTTACCTCATTAGCCCCAGATCATCGTCAGACCAGCTGCATTAGCTATTTACTTCTCTCAATCGATTTTAGAAACTATACTATTCCAAATAGAACCCAAGGTAGAAGCTCGACTCCCACCATGGTTAAAGTGATTTTGCTTAGTGTTTTGCTATTTAACATTTGTAGATCTTTTCAGTGTTCACATACATGCGACTTGAACTTCTGATCTTCTTTGCAAGAGGGCTCCCATTCTGTTTCGAACCACACAGCGGTAAAACCCAGCATCCAGCCTCTGTAAAGATGGAATAACATACCTGCCAAACACCAAAAAGCAGTGTTAATGGTTCCGTACCTAGGCAGCCAGCCCTGGCATCTCATCTAGTATACTTTGGTATCTAGTACCAAAAATATTTAATTTTTGATAAACTAATATCTATGCAAGCTTTCCCCGACCTACACACTTACTGCAACTCCAATTTATTTGTGAGATTATTTACTTGCTATTTGTCTCTCCAACTAGACTGTAAATATCACATGAAGCTAGGTTCTGGAACTGTCTTGCTCACCATTGTACCCCTGTGCCATCACGTAGTACCAATAGATATCACTCAAAACTGCCTGAATGGATAAGAACTGTTAAATAGCTAAAAATCATTACAAGTAAACCAGACCTTTCAATGTTTTTTTTATAATTCTATCTCTCAGAATTTCTAAAAATTATTTCTAGAACTGGCAATGGTCTTAACATAATGTGTTGTGTCATTCTGCATCAAAGTTCAAACAATGCAGGATGAGACACAGGTGTCATTCAGGCAAAGCAAGCAGTGACATCAGGGCACAACTCCCCTCTCCAGTCCCCACAGCGAGCAGACATCTCCCAACACCATTTACACACTTTCCTTACTTCACATATGGCTTGACATTAACTTCTAAAACTTTTTTGATTGACTGGGAGGTTATTTCATTTGTATTTTCCATTCCTATGACTATAAGTATCCATCCCTCAAATCAATGCCTTTCTAAAAACGTCAGTAAATTTTATAGGGGGGACAAAGTAGCTAGAAGATACAGTTTCCATAAAAGCCCTGGTTTAGGTTTATGGTTAGTTTTATAATTCAGGATATTTTTAAATCCACGAACAAGCAGGAGGTACAACCGAAGACCACTTCCTGTGAGTTCTGCAGCTCCGGAGCTCAAACCTTTCGTGCTACCTAGAAGAGTGCATTTAATTGGTTTCTAAGCCATATTCACCAAAAATCAAGAATACGGGGCTTCCCTGGTGGCGCAGTGGCTGAGAATCTGCCTGCCAATGCAGGGGACACGGGTTCGAGCCCTAGTCTGGGAGGATCCCACACGCCGCGGAGCAACTGGGCCCGTGAGCCACAACTACTGAGCCTGCGTGTCTGGAGCCTGTGCTCCGCAACAGGAGAGGCCGCGATAGTAAGAGGCCCGCGATGAAGAGTGGCCCCCACTTGCTGCAACTGGAGAAAGCCCTCACACAGAAACGAAGACCCAACACAGCAATCAATCAATCAATCAATCAATAAAAGACTAAGGCTTGATTTTCACACATGGGAGGGTGCTTATCCTGAGAAAGAATAAGAGAGCTAAAACCCAATCAAATAGGAGCCTACTTTCCAAAAAAAAGAGAAAACACAGTGATGCTCTCCTTTCTAAGAACATGTTCTGATAATAGTTATCTTCAGGTTAAAAATATTTCCTCTTACAAAGTATAATCAGAGAAACCTAAAAAAAAAAAAAAAAATCAGGTAAAAGGCACCAAGTATGGTATGCTTTATTTGCTCAGCTCTTACACATACCTTAACATCACTTATATTCAACTAATTGTGCCTCTTTTTATTCAAGTATGTCCAATTAGTCAACTGGAAAAAGGAACTGATAGGCATAATTTTTAAATGAATGAAACATTTGGACAATACAGGTAATTCAGTATTAAGCAAATATCAATCAGGGCGTGTTTACCCTCTGATAACCATCTTGAGATCTTACGAGCAAGATTAATAAAATATTTTATGAAAAAATACTGCTGAGTCTCAGTCTTCAAAATTTTATTCTATTCTGAGGAATGGTTTATCTCAAACAAAAAATTAATTAGTGCAGACAATCAGGACAATACCAAACTGAACACAAAGAGTCAAAATGCCATTTATTTAAATTACAAATCAAGACTAGAAGGATGAGCAGCTTTGATTACACACTATGATTGTAATTAGGAGAGATTTTGAGATTAGGTTAAAACAAAGTCAATAAAAGCTTTTGGAAAAGAAATAACACAAGTTATTGGAGTACATATTTGAAAAACTACAAGAGCAGTTTCATCATTGCAAGCTAACCTCATTTATACAATTGTTATTCATTTCATTTTTCCTTTTTTGCAGTATCCTGAATAGATTTTATATTCTTTTTGTTTGTTTTGGTTTTTTGTTTGTTTTTGTTTTGTGGTAAGAGGGCCTCTCACTGCTGTGGCCTCTCCCGTTGCGGAGCACAGGCTCCGGACGCGCAGGCTCAGCGGCCACGGCTCACAGGCCCAGCCGCTCCGCGGCACGTGGGATCTTCCCGGACCGGGGCACGAACCCGCGTCCCCTGCATCGGCAGGCGGGCTCTCAACCACTGCGCCACCAGGGAAGCCCTAGATTTTATATTCTTATAAATTTCTACAGTAATCCTGTGTACTAATGCACAAAAACAGCACTGCTTTCAAACAACTGGGAGAAACAGATACAAAACTGAATATTAGGCATATGCTGTTTTGTACTGTCTCTTTAGTCTAATGTCTCACCAGGGAAAAAATATACAAAAAAGTGGCAAAGTACTCCACCTATTACAGGAATCCCTACACAAATTATGTTTACCCAACAGATGGGAATATTCATTGGAAGCCTATTGTTTATAAACACACATTTTTAAGCAGAGAAAGTTTCCCGGCTCCTTATAAGTATGATCAAATCCTAGCACCATATGCCACTAAAATATAGAAAATGCCTGCTCCTGTTTCAAATAAGCACAGCTGGGAATGTTTGTATTCACTGTTTCAAGGCAGAATCTACTAGGCTAACAGAACCTTTTCCAGGGCTAGTTCATTATCAGGAAGAGCAAATTAAAGAAAATCAAACACAAAGTCACAACAAACCCAAGGGTTTAAACGCTCATTTCTGCTATGTAGGAGACTACCTCAGTTCCGAACTGCCACTCGGAATGGGCAACAAGAGCGACTCTAGAATTTCTCTAAGAAGCAGTTTTAGGTCCATTTCCGTCCGTGAACAATCGCTTGACTAGCCCTGCCTGGAAAGGATATCTGACATTTTTTGTGTGCCTGGGGTCTGCACCATGTTCTTATATTTGGAGGGTTCTCCACCATGAGTCCTGGTGGAGGCGGACCCCTACATCAGCAGGGCACAGGAATGAGACATCACAGGACCACTGCACACACGTGCGCTGGGCTTTCAGATCTGGGGCTGGCGATGCACAGGAGCAGGGCTAAAGGAGAATCTGTCCAACAGCAGCAGCGGTGGGGCGCCATGGAGCCCTGGACTGGGGAACGGTGCAAGCGTCCAGGGCCCATAGCGGCAGTGGCTCAAGCAGCGGCAACCAGGGTCCAGCAGTACCAGCAGCAGGACCCTGTGGGACTGGCTCTTGGGGCAACTTGGCTCTGATGGGCTCGCCTCCCTCTGTTCCTGCCCAATGTCCAGTCAGCCCAGTGACTGTAAGAGCAACCCAATGTCCAGGTGACAACTTCCTTTTTTGTTTCAACGAGAGAGGGCTTGTTTGGCTTGTCCTAGAACTCCCCAGAACGTAGCCAAAATAACTTTGGTTGAAAAAGCTTCTGAAGTTACTAGGTACTCACCATGGTCACAGAAAAGCCCAAATAACGCCTCACTGAATCATCTGTTTTTAAAAAATCATGGCTTCCCAGCTAACCACTAAGAATCATTAAGTGGTAAACAGTCCCCCCAAAACTGAGACCAATTAATCTTTTATAAGGAGTATTCCTGCCATGAGCCACTAAAATTTTAGAAAATGTCTGACAAAATACTATATGCTTTGGAACAGTTACTGTTGAGCAGTTCTTCCCAACAAGAGTTAAATGCTCTAAGCACACAGGTCTACAGAGACCTGTCACAGTTCAGAATAACGAAACCACGTCTTTGATATAGAAGAGAAAACCCATACTTCTCCCTCTAAGGTCAGTGGACATAACTCGATCCATGAGAAAGAATTTTCATACCCATTAAAATTAGATATAAGGTTTTCTTCTTTTTGGGGGGGTCTACATTCATTTTATGCCACTCCAGACAAGACTATTCCCCACAGCTTTGATTTTTTAAAAATTAAAGTATGAAAATATCTATTCCGGTATGAAAGTATCTGGTATGAAAGTATCTATTCTGCACGAAAATAAACAACCAAGTTCTATAATAAACTTTCATATCTTGGCCCAAAGCCCATTATTATCTTTAAAGTGAAAAAATGTTTAAGAAAAAAAAACAAACAGAACTAAGCCCTTTATATCCTTCTTGGAACTAATTCCATCCTATTTTTGGAAACAAGATTACAAATAATTGTATTTTCAATTTTATTTTTATAAATTTCCTATATGAACATTTAAAATACAGCAACAGTCAAAAGTGGAATGAGTCCATAGCGGGCTTTTGCCACAAGCAAACAGTGAAATGAAACATCCAGACTGAAACTTGTTAACAAAGAGACGGACACGTGTCCAGCTCACTAATAGGTCTTAGACGTTAAGCAAATTGACGGTTATGTTTTGAATCCTTTCCAAAGAGTTACAGTAATCAGTATGAAGTTAAAGTAAACAGCATAATAAAGATGCAAGTTAGCCGATAGGAACATCATACACACAAAAGTCCTTTAATCTCTATTTCATTTACTTAAAATTCTGCATTAAGTTGAAAGAGGCAATAAACAGGTCCCTGCTGGGGATGGGCTAAGTAAGCATCTACGGAATCTGTCTGGGAATATAAATCTGGGGACTGTAAGCCCTCCAGGGATCAACTGGATGCTGAGTATCCACATACCAGGAATAACTACATTTAAATTTTATATTCACTTATAAACACCAATTCAAAATTTCTAGAGTTAACATTGAAAAGTTACTAAGAATCTTCTTCTGGGATTGTGGTTTATGTGATTTTCTCTAACAGTAACAATGTTTTGGGATCATTCATTCTTCCTGCATTCCTACCTTCTATTATCAAACCAGGGACAGTAAAGGAGAAATTCACATTTTGGTAAACATGGACACATGACCGGAACTAGTCTGTCAGATCTGTCATTAGGAGAAAATGCTCTCGCAAGTCAGTAAGAATGGAGTTTCAGAAAATCTTTGTGAAAGAGACTTTTTTAGAGCTAAAAGTCTTTTATTCATCTCTGTTTACTTAATTCTTTATATTGCCAGGTTCTCTAGAGATATTAAAAAAAAAACATCTAGAACCGTTATATGAAGGGCTAAAATATGAGGGGAAATGTTAGTTTCTACACAGTCAAAATGATCCACACCAAAACACAATGGAAAGAAGACCTAAGCTATTAAGTGTTGCAATATTAGCACAAGTGAATTAGAAACGTAAATGAAAAAGCTTTCACTTGTCTCATGGAAGCACTTGTTGAAATCATGTTACAGACTTGTTTGGTCACTCTGGCTAAAGTTCTCCACTTAGAACCCACGATGATCCTGAGATGAATGACCCAAATGGAATCACTTCTTCAAATCCAAGTCATCTCCAGTAAGAACTTTTAAAAGTTCAGTGTTACTCTGCTTCAGAAATTCTCCAGAAACAATCATATCTGCTATGACCACATGGAGTAGAAAAGATGGTCAATTAAAATCAGAAACAAGTACACAACTCTGTGGGAGAGATATAAGCATTGGGACACACCATATTAATATTAGAGATCAAAATCGAACAAGAGAGCACAGAATCATACCACTTTAAGCCCTGGAAATCGACGTCAGATACTTTGACTAGGAATGAGATGAGAATAGTCCACACACTTTTACCTGCCAAAGTTTATCTTCCCCTTCCTTATAAACAAATAGACAAAAGGACTTGATGCCTTAGGAATGAAAAATTCATTTGTTAATTCCAGGGCTCCTAAATATAACCATGTGATACAGAAGAAAGGCCAAAATTAGGTTGAAAGCTTTACACCAAGTGCCCAACCATTCACATCGTGGGCACTAAGAAATAAGAAAGTTACCCCAAGCCTTAAGCAGCTTGGGACTGTAAAGGGTTCTCCTGGGTTGGGTTGGCGAAAAGGTTCATTTGGTCTTTTTTGCAAGATGGCTCTAGTAGCACTTAGTTGTCTTTAACTTCGTTTGAAACAATTTTGTTAGACTGTATGTGACAGCTGTCATATCAGCATGCACTTTAAAAAAAGACATCAAAATTGGTGAATTTTTGTGTAGCCATTTTAATATTGAAGATAGAAGAAAAAAGCAACATTTTTGTCATATTATGCTTTATTACTTCAAGAAAAGTAAAAATGCAACTGAAATGCAAAAAGATTTGTGCAGTGTATGGATAAAGTGCTGTGACTGAGCGAACGTGTCAAAAGTGGTTTGCGAAGTTTCGTGCTGGAGATTTCTCGCTGGAAGATGCTCCACGGTCGGGTAGACCAGATGAAGTTGATAGCAATCAAATTGAGACATTAACTGAGAACAATTAACGCTATACCATGTAGGAGACAGCCGACATACTCAAAATATCCAAATCAAGCGTTGAAAATCATTTGCACCAGCTTGGTGATGTTAATCGCTTTGACGTTTGGGTTCCACATAAGTTAAGCGAAAAAACACCTTCTTGACTGTATTTCCACATGCGATTCTCTACTTAAATGTAATGAAAACATTCCATTTTTAAAACAAATTGTGACGAGCAATGAAAAGTGGATACCGTACAATACCGTGAAATGGAAGAGATCGTGGGGCAAGCAAAATGAACCACCACCAACCACACCAAAGGCCGGTCTTCATCCGAAGAAGGTGATGTTGTATGTATGGTGGCATTGGAAGGGAGTCCTCTACTACGAGATCCTTCTGGAAAACCCAACGATTAATTCCAACAAGTACTGATCCCGATTAGACCAACTGAAAGCTGCGCTTGACGAAAAGCGTCCAGAATCAGTCCACAGAAAACGCATAATCTTCCGTCAGGGTAACGCAAGGCTGCTTGTTTCTTTGATGACCAGGCGAAAACTGCCAAAGCTTGGCTGCGAAGTTCTGATCCATCTGCCGTATTCAGCAGACATTGCACCTTTGGATTTCCATTTATTTGGGTCTATTACAAAATTCTCTTAATGGAAAAAATTTCAATTCCCTGGAAGACTATAAAAGCACCTGGAACAGTCCTTTGCTCAAAAAGATAGAAAGTTTTGGGAAGATGGAATCATGAAGTTGCCTGAAAAACGGCAGAAGGTAGTGGAACAAATGCGTGAATACGTTGTTCAATAAAGTTCTTGGTGAAAATGAAAAACGTCTTTTATTTTTACTTAAAAACTGAAGGCACTTTTTCGCCAACCCAATACTTAGTCAAAATGGGCAAGACTAGTTCATTTGAACCAAAATACAACCTGTTGTTGCTGTTGTGAGCTGGGCAGCTCCCAGAGGACAGGACCAATGAAGAGTGAACCAGGAGAAAAGAATGACTGTAAACAAGGTTAAGAAAACTGAAGGTCAACAACCTGGGGAACTCAGCCCTTTGTGGGAAGCTGTAGGTGGGAGTTGCACTCAGTTTGGTTGGTTGATGAAGAAACCAACTGGTTGCGTTTCACTTAAGAAAAGGGTTCTCAATTAAACGGACCTTTCCTGATGAGTAGGGGACTCAGCAGATTCAAAACAAAACAAAATAAAAAAACAGGTATAGGAGTCTAACTCATGGCTTAGTGATGAAGTTCTGTCTCAGGGTCTCAAGCCTAAAGGATATGGCCAAAGGATCAATCTGGGAAAGTCTGACACGGCAGTAATACTGAATTTTCAGACACATGAACATGGAATATCTGTCCATTTATTTAGGTCTTCTTTTATTTCCTTAGGCAACGCTTTATAGTTTTTAGTGTAAAAATGTTGCAAATTCCATGTCAGTTTTATCTCTAAGATTTTTGAAGATATTTTAAAAATATATAAGATATTTTTAATAAAACTTATAAATTTTAATAAGTTGCAGATTATTCTTTCCTAGTATACAGAAATATAACAGATTTTTGTATGCTCATCTTGTATCCTGTAACACTGCTAAACACATAAATTTTAGCAGCTTTTTAAAGATAATATCACATTTTCTGCAATCACGTAACCCTCAGTAAAATACATTTTTACATCTTCTCTTAAAATCTAGATGCTTTTTCTTTTTCTTATTGCAGTGGCTAGTAACTCCATTATTGGGATCTGTTGTTGAGCTTCTTGCATTGATGAGTTTGTAGTTTTCATCAAATGTAAAAATTTTTCAGTATTATTTATTCAAATACTTTTCCACCCCTGCCTCCTTGGGATTCCAGTTATACATATATTAGGCCATTTGACGTTGTCCTGTAATTCACTAATGGTCTTTTCATTGTGTTTGATTTCTTTTTCTTCCTATCTGCCTTTCATTTTGAAGAGTTATATTGCTATATTTTAAAGTTTACTAATATTTTCTTCTGCATGTCTAATCTGCTGCTAGTCCTATCCAATGTGTTTTTCATCTCAGACATTATAGGTTTCATCTGATCACACGGAGTGCAGTTATGACGTTTCAACGCACTTCTCTGCTAACTCTAACATCTGTGTCAGCTTTGGTTTGGTTTCAGTTGATTGATTTTTCTCATTTTGGGTCACGCTTTCCTTCTTTACATGCCTGATAATCTCTGATTGGATTCTAGACATTGTAAATTTTGGTGCTGGATATTTCTGTATTCCTATAAATATTCCTGAGCTTCCTTCTCCAGTGCCGCAAAGATACCTGGAAATGGTCTGATCCTTTCTGGTCTTGCTTTTAAGATTTCTTAGGCAGGACCAGAGCTGTTTTCGGTCCGGGGTTAGTAACCCCCACTACAGACCCAGGACACTTCTGTGCACCCTTATCCAATAACCCCATGGATTACAAAGTTTTTCAGTCTGGCTGCTGAGAAGAGGCACTGAACCCCACGCTGTGTGAACCTGGGGAACTACTGCCTCCACTTTTTGGGTCCCTGGCCCCTGGCCTTGGGCAGTCTCTTTACATGAACGTGCTGGTGAATAATCTGCTAAATACTAGACAAAGAACCTCTGAGGACTCCAGAGCTCACTCTCTACACAGCTCTCTCCTCTCCAGTACTCTGCCTTGATCTCTCTGAACTTTCAGCTCCCTTCACCGCAGGGATCCCTCCAGGTTTCACCTGTGTTCTCCCTCTCTGTGCCACAGCCTGGAAATTCTCTCAGGGCAGTAAGCCGAGCAATCACAGGGCTCACCTTGTTGGTTTTCCATCTCTCAGCCATTACACCTTCGGTTGCCTGATGTCCAGTATCTTGAAAACAATTATTCCATATACTTTGTCCAGTGTTACGGTTGTTTAGATTACCTATCTAGAATTCTCCTTCAACTCTCTCAGTGAGGTTTTCTACTTTTCTTCATGTTCCACTCATTTCTTATAAAGGTTATTCCCAGGTATTTAATAAATTTTACTGATATTGTAGAATTTTCGTCTTTTTATAGGACATAAGAAAAAGTAAAATTTCCCTTAACCATTCCTATTTTTTACTGAAATAAAAAGATAAATATCCATCAAATTTCTACTGTTTATACGGTAAGAGAAATTGAACCAGAGGCAGATCATGTAAGGAGACTATAAGATTTTCTGCAGTTTAGAGTATCCAATTATTCCTCCTGCTGGAACGAGTATTGTGCCTAGCACTAGAAATTTTGGGCATATATATATTTTGAATATAATTACAAAATATTTTTTATCCCAAAGTAGAAAAAATAATTTACAGTAACTATTTGCTGGGGGAAAAAAATGGATACAAATCTGCCTATGACACTTAAGCAACTTTGTTTAATTACTGAACTACTCTCATTTTCTCAGTGTAGCCACCTGTCCTAAACATGGATATAAGCATCAATATGAATAATATAACATTTGAAACTTACTAAAATTCATTGTGTAGTTTATAACACAAGCAGCAAAGAAAATGTTATTTTTTGTCAAAGACGGAAAAGCTGAATTTATATTAAATATTTGCTTTTTTTAGGGTTAGCACTTTCATAACTGACACCAAAGGGTGGAGTTAGGAAACAGCTACCGTTTTTATAGAGTATGTTTTCCAATTTGAGACTTACAGCAGCCTCCTGAAGGTTAACATATGACAGCTGAAGGTGATTATTGGAAGGAAGCAGATGAAAGAGTAATTTGAAAAAATAGCGTAAGATTTTTAGACAGGTTTTATATCTTGAAAAAAATGATGACAAAATACGATGGATCCTTAATAACCCATCTCAGTGTCTGAAGCCTTCAGTGAACAGAATATAATTTATCACGTCTAACCTAAACCGTTTTTGCTTCAGAATAACCAGTATCTTCTTAACGAGTTTCTGGTGGAATGGTAGTGAAGCATCTACCCTGTTTTAATGGTGCATATATAATGAACCACCTTCTCAATCCTGCTTCAATCAAGCAACAATGCTTTGTCTTCTTGAGGATTATCCAGGGTGTGTCAGGTTAACAGGTAAATTAGCTGATGCAAAGAGCAAGGCAAAAAAGAGCTCAATCTCCTCGCATATTTTTTTTTTTTTTTTTTTGCGGTACGCGGGCCTCTCACTGCTGCGGCCTCTCCCGTTGCGGAGCACAGGCTCCGGACGCGCAGCCTCGGCGGCCATGGCTCACGGGCCCAGCCGCTCCGCGGCACGTGGGATCTTCCCGGACCGGTGCACGAACCCGCGTCCCCTGCATCGGCAGGCGGACTCTCAACCACTGCGCCACCAGGGAAGCCCTCCTCGCATATTTTTAAGTTGACACCAAAATTGTTCTATCATATAGAAGTTTAAATAGTTGCATATATAATAATGGCATAGTATATGTTTTAAAATAAAACGGTCACACACTGTTTTAAATGTATCCAATGGAAGTTAATATAATGATTTTGATATACACACTTTCTATTTCTTAAAAATGAACTGACAGAGGGCTTCTCTGGTGGCGCAGTGGTTGAGAGTCCGCCTGCCGATGCAGGGGACACGGGTTCGTGCCCCGGTCCGGGAAGATCCCACGTGCCGCGGAGCGGCTGGGCCCGTGAGCCATGGCCGCTGAGCCTGCGCTCCGCAACGGGAGAGGCCCCAACAGTGAGAGGCCCGTGTACTGCAAAAAAAAATAAAAATAAAAATAACTGACAGAGCTTTCATACTGTTTCTTTTTACTCTTTGAACTTGAGTATTAAATCCATTTATCCCACAGAATTTTATTCTAATGTAACATTTTTCTATGCCTGAAAGATATTATTTATTACTCAACATACTTCTCTGAAATAAAAATATACAAATAAATGGTAATTTAAAAAGAATTTCCTTTTGTCAAAATAGTCTAAGCACTTAAAAAAAATTTCATCTGGATTACTTGTGTATTGTAATTATTATTACCACACAGCTAATGAAAACAACATCAATGTATTACAAATTTTGAAAAATAATTATTAAACATTAAAAACTTAGAAGGAGATATGTCTCTTGAAAGTGGCTGTTTATTCAATTACTTCACATTTTATTGAATGGAAAGTTATTTACTATTACAATGAACAGAACTGGATAGAAATTTACTACAAAAAGAAAAGAAGGTATTGGCCACATATTTGCATACAGTTAATTTAAATCTAATGAGTACACGAAGACATAAACAAGTAGAGAAGAGGCTGATGCATACCAGCAAGCAAAACACACTGAAGTAATAAAAATGAATATGGATTTAGAATATCAAATGATATCTTTTTGCAAAAGTTAACGAAAGTGTCTTCCGAATGAATGAGAAAATATAAAGCACAAACTTTCCTATAGTGCATGGTCCTTCTACATCAGGAGAGCACATTGATCTGATGAAAATAAACAGAACTTTTCACTCCCTCCTCGCTGAGATCTATCACTGAAGCCTCCCCGAGCTCTTTTCACTTCTGGGTAGGTGAAACGAAGACAAGTGTGTTTCAGGGAAGAGTATTTCTCAAAGGGCTTTTTATTTCTAACACATCTTGAAAATTCTAATTCTATTATGTGGAAGTGTGTGTACACCACAGCGCGTTCCACTAAGTCTGCAGCCTGGATAAAACAAGGTGCCTCTTGCCTGCGGTAACCCTTGCAGATGTTTCTCTGCTTTGTTCTCATAAACGTTCCTTGAGGCACAATATATACTTTGATGATGGCTGGAGAAGGGAAAAGGGAAGGTTGTTCACAAAAAAATGGTACAGTTCTTGCTGACCACCTATACATCTGAATTAAGAAAACCCCAAGATTGGTCAAAAGATCCCATTTCTAGTGTCATACTCTGCCCTTACAAGTAGTACGTATAGAGTGAAGGCAAGGAGCTCTTCTATGGGGTGTTTAAAAGAGGCTTCTTCAAGCCCAATATTTTAAACTGTGCTTGTCTTGCACCCTGAAGGTGTGGTTTCACAGAAGACTCACTGGGAAAGGCGTGTCCTTCTTTTGAGAAGTGGAAGAGATAACACAAAGCAGGTATGAAAAGAGAACTGGCAGGTGCCAACACAGAAGCATGTTCTCAGGTAGCTCAATTTCAGAAAACATGCATGTGGAAACTGAAGATCTAGAAAACTGTTCCTTTGCCACTATCCATGGCATATACCCCAGTTTTAAGACCACTGTTATATATCACCCACATCACTACTTCTTTTTATGAGGAAAAACAATATGGATTCTTTTGAAACCCCACTTCCTTCTTCCTGGGGCATACAAAACATGGTATCATTTAATTTTTATGAGAATCCTCTAAGGTGGGTTTTATTATACCCATCCCATTTCACAGATGGGAAAAGTAAGATCAAACTGGTTAGATAACTTGTCCAAAGTCCAACAGATAATAAGTTGAATAGAAGTATGTGAACTCAAGTCATCTGCCATCAAAGCCCACTGCTCATAATCGTTCTCATTTCTAAGCTCACTTTTTTTTTTTTGCTTTCTAATACCCCTTCTAACAAACCAAGCCCCATGTCATATTATGATAAAATAGGATTTAATAGACTGTATTAACTGATTGCTGGTGGGCCAGAAAACATGTAGTTCTACATACATTAGAGCCTTTTAATGCTCACACCACCACAAATGAGGTTTGATCACCCCCATTTTGCAGACACTGAAAGTGGGGCTAACAGGCTTCTTGCCCGAGGTCATACCGCTAACACTAATTGGCGCTGAGCTGAGATTCAAACCTAGGTCTGTTTGATTTCAACAAGCTCTTAACTATTATGATAAATTGTTCTCACAACAGCAGATCCTCTGACAGTACAGGCCTAATGATGAAAGAGGAGGACACAAACTCCTCTGTCTAAACAGGGCAGGTGGATAATGGGACTGGGCAAAGCAAGTAGGGCACAAGGTGGGGACCAGAGAGTGCTGAGAACTGGGTATCCATGCCTGTACCCCAGGACAGCACTGCCAGCGCCAGCTTCTGTGTGGGGCTGCAAACCCAGGAAGCCATGCCTGCTGACTGTTCAAGAGGGACTGAAAAGCAGATTTTTATGTGAAATCTTACAAGTGTTAAATTCTGGCAATCAATTAAGAAATATCTACTGTGCATATATCCACATATATTTTTAAACTGATTTTTAAAATACCCACACCATGTTCCAGGTAGGTTGAATGTGGTTCATGGACCACCATATTATAACTTCTGAGGTAAAGAGTGCATGGTGGGCTGTGCCCCATGTTGAGAAGATCATTACTCTATATAAAATATCTCTAGAGACTTCCCTGGAGGTCCAGTGGTTAAGACTTTGCCCTTCCACTGCAGGGGGCATGGGTTGGATCCCTGGTTGCAGAACTAAGATCCCACATGCCATGCAGCCAAAAATAAATCAAGAGTGAAGATTATGTTTAAATAAATATATAAAAATATCTCTAGACAGCCAATTCTCTTTCTTATTTCATTTAAATAAGAGCATGGTACTGCTGATTTCTGCTGATTTGGGGGCCTCTGGGGCTGGTTTAGGCAGTTGCTAATTCTCCATCCCACTCAGAACTGGAGCATCCAGCATAATCCTCACATAGAACAGGGGGTAAAAAGATACAAAACTAGAAAAACATCAAGCACTGCAAGGAGGTAAGGCTGGGAAGCTGATCCTGATGCTTCCTGGGTGAAGCTGCACCTCAGATATAACCTGATCTCCAGTTTCCCCCATCTCCGTCCTCTGTACTCAGTCCCCAATACCTAGCACATGGCAGGTGTTCAATAAATATTCAGTTTTCCTGCTCAGTGTAGACGCTGTACTCATGCCCACCCTCCCATAGTTCCATTTTTTCCCACCCCAACTCTGAAAGTTAGCCAGGAAGGTATTTGTTGACTAATCAGAGCTCCAGCAGCTATGACCTAAAGGTATCTGTTTAAGCATTTACGCTCCTCAGACAGGAACAATACTGGTGGGTGGGAGAGCTGCCACAAGAAATCAAATCTACCAGGCTAAAGCTGCTACTTGCATTCCTCTGTAACTATAGCTTCTTTGGTCTGGTGATTTCACTACCGGGCTTACTTTCGCAAATATAACGACAGACTTCCTAAGTGTGCATACAACCTGTATCAGAATAGTAAATCACATTCTGATCATATGTTCAAATCTATGCCTTTAATCCTTAATGCATTACAAATTAAATCCAATATTTCCCCCAGCTTGCGCTATTATGGCCAATAGGCAAATATTCTAGACACATCAACCTGAGACAGAATCTTATTTTCAAGCAATCAATTACTTATATTCGCTGGTGTAGGTGGTGAGCTCACTGTCGTTGTGCATCCACTTGAATTCCAAGGGCCAGCTCCCTTCAGCAAGACAGGTGAGAACGAGACGGTTCCCTTCCAGGTGAATCTGCGGAAGGCCCGGCTCTGTTTTAAAATATGGCACAACGTCATCTGAAATATTAAAGGAAAAAGAGAAAGAAAGGAAAAAAACTGAATGAGGTACACATGAAAATGTCATTCATCCAATTAATCAATCACTTGTTTAAACAGACCTAATTTTAAAAAGCAGAAATGATGGCTATTTGGCCCAATTAAGTAGCAAATTATCCTTGACCCCCTAGAAACCTGCAATACCCTAGACAATATTTCAAAAGGCTGAATGCTCTATGACAGCACCATGTGAAAGCACCTGACAAGTTCATCCGAGTTATTTCCACTTGTGATTAATACTTATGGCATACTGGGCAATCTCTGCTGATGCAAGCCTTGGCTTTAACTAGGCATTATATTCTCAAAGTAACAATCAAGGGTATATACCTTGGCTCTAAAAGAAAAATATAACCTTCACTTAGTTATAAAAAAAAAAAGGTAACTAGGATAAACAAGATTAACACATATACATAAATGACATGAATCACAATCCAGCTTTCATCTCACACACACACTGTCTCTTTCGGTGACATCCAGGGGGCTATCACACTGGAAACCCATGTGTATTCATAGAGTGGAACAGCCTGCAGCAACAGGAACGAACCAACTATTGCTACACACAACACACAACACACAACACCACGGATGGAGACGTATGTGTAGTGAGAGAAGCCAGACAGGAAAAAATTATAGCGTATGCTTCCATGCAAAAGTTGTTCAAAACCAGGCGAAACTACTCTGTGGTGTTAGAGGTCAGTCAGGGTGAGCGTTGTTACCTCTGGGGGATGGGGATGGTGGCAGGTGTGTAACAGGGCAGCTCGTGGAGAGCACATCAAGATCCATTTCACAACATGGTTACACGGGGCCATTCACTTTGTGAAAATTCATAGAAAATCATCCTGTATCTGACTTGTGCAATTTTTGTATGATGCTTCCTTAATTTTTAAAAAGTGTATGAACATAGGAGACTTATTTGCAGTTCTAGCTCTATCATTTGTCTAATAAAATCCCCAGGGCACACCCGCATAATCCGGTGTGTCTATCCTTCAGGCCTCCTACCCTCTCGACTCAGGAATGAACACTCCAGCACACTCTGCTTTTCACTCTTAAGCCAGGCTAAGCCCTTTCTCCCTGGGGGCGGGGGGGGGCTTGCCTGTGTTCCTCCCCCACCCCGGGTGCTCCTCCCCAGCTCCCTGCAAAAAGCTGATGCATTCCCATCCTTCAGGTTCACCAAGCTCCTCCCACCAACACGCCCTAACAAACCGTGACTTATACCCAGTGGATTCCCATGCACAATCTCAAACACTTCTGAATTTCTAAACCAATGCCAGGAACAAAGTAGATACTGAATAAATATTCGTTCGATGAATAAATACAATAATAACAAAATTAACAGTAATAGCTAGTGTTCACTGAGTATCTACTATGCCGGAAACTGTTCCAAGTGCTTTATATGTATTGCTTGATTTAATTTTCACGAAAGCCCTACAAAATAGATGCCATTATTATACCCATTTTACAAATGGGTAAAGAGAGGCATAGGGAAACTAACTTGTTCAAGGCCACCCAGACAGTATGTGGTACAATCATGATTTAAACCCCAGATAATCTGTTTCAGAATCCAGATATCCTATATATTATGACTCTAAATGTCACAGGTTTCTCAATAGAGAAATTTTCTTCTCAAGAATCCCTATCTTAATGGGACTTCCCTGGTGGTCCAGTGGTTACGACTTCACGCTCCCAATGCAGGGGGGCCCGGGTTTGATCCCAAGTCAGGGAACTAGACCCGCATGTGGCAACGAAGATCCTGTGTGTCGCAACTAAGACCCAGCATAGAATGAATGAATGAATGAATGAATGAATAAATAAATAAATAAATAAATAAAAGAATCCTTATCTTAACTTCAAATTTTTGATAAATTTGTAGAATTATTAAACTGGACTTTTAAATTACTGTATTTTTCAAATTAATCATCAAATAGCATATTAACAGTGCCAAAATTGAGACTGTTTTTACATTAAATTGTACGTATAGCTGGTTTCTTCTGTACTGAATATATAGAATTTAAATACAGAGTTTATTTTGCCATTGTGCTGATCACTGTATTCCATAATTGGTACATTGGTAATACAATGTTACCCGTCTCTTACTAGTATTTATCCAAATAAATAAATGTTAACTTGTATCTGTGAGTGGAGTAAGAGCCTGTAATAAGGAGATTTAACCACCTCAATGAGATGCCGGGCAGGAGCTGAGAGCTAAAAGATCAGCAGTTGTCGATACTCCAACAATACCACGTGCAAAGGCCCTGTGGTGGTAGCAAACATGGCGAGTAACCTTGGAAAGCACAAAAGACTGAAACACCAGCCGTTCTGTAGGTTCAGAGAGAATGACTGGAAGCAGGGCCTCGCAGGCAAGGCAAACACAAGTCGGCTTTCCACATCACCCCTGTGTGATTTTCAGTGGTGCCCACTTCACATTCAAAAGCGTTCTTCTCATGTGAATGATAAACTATATGACCACCCTAGTTCTAGGCCTTGGTCAAAAGTACCGTCAGTATAATTACGATGATGACTAGCTATTATTATAAAAGGACGGCAGAAAGGCTTTGAAGGGGCCATGTAGTTAAACGTTCCTTTTGGCTGCAACATGGAGAAGGAATTAAGAGGGGCCAGAGTAGTGGGAATAGACCAGTTAGGAGGTCACTGCAGTAACCCAAGGAAATGCTCTGAAAGGTGACAGTGGGTTGGGTCAAGGTAAGAGCAGTGACTGTGGTGGTGGAGACAGAGAGACACGGATGGCTCTAAGACAAGATCTAGGGGGCAAAAAAGGCTTAACGATGGACTGAATACGGGCGTAAAGGACTGAGAGGTTCGAGAAGGATTCTTAGATCTCTGACACGCACAACTTTCCGTTCAAGAAACACACCTTGATTCTGTAATCAGCATGGGGAATACAACAAGAATAAGACAGAGTTTCTGTCCCTTTAGAGGTTATAGTCTAAATCCGGCACAGGAATAGAAACGATAAAGTGTCAGGCGCTGTGGCCCTAACCCTAACACAAAGGCAGGAAGTAGTCACCCCTGTCCTACCCCAAAAGTTCCACCTGCTTCTGTCGCACATCACCTACTCTAAGTTACAATTCAAGTGAATTCTTAGGTTTTGATTGTCAACTGTGTGTCCAATTTCCCTTTTTGCTATGCGCTAAAATCACGCACTCTCATGACCCAAGCAGTCTAAGAAAGCTGAACTGTGATGGATATGGCTTTGATACCTTGGGATTGACTGAGCTACTGGCTTTATTAATGCCCTGCCATTCGCACTATATTCAACAACAGAAAAAGAAATGCCTTCATATGGTTCCAGTGTGCTACAAGAGTGAGTCATTAAAAAAACAGATATTTTTGAAAGAAAAAGGCTTCAAGATAGATGCTTAAGAATTTGAATTTGGTTTTACAGTTGACAGAGCATCACTGATTTAATACATGATGGTTCTGAATGTAAATAATACCATAATAATTCAATTTTTCCTAGAATTCATCGTTTACTAAACATGCCTACACCGTGTACAAATTATGCTGGGTATTGTGATCTAGTAGGAAAAAATATTTTCAAAAAAGAGAGGTTTCATAGGGCTGGCGAGCAAATACCTTGCGACAGTGAAGAATTACGGTTGGCACTGACTCTGACGTTAGTTATAGGGAGGAGGGAGGGTAACTATGGCAGTGTTCTGGAATGCTAAGGGTCTAAGTTAAAATTACTGCCACAAGTGTTTTAACATAGATTAGCCGATGTGCAGAAAAACACAGTTAGCTCTCTGAGCCCAGAAATATTTACCACTGAAATATACAGAGTAGATCATGAAATTAAGAGGGCCTAAAGGTAACAAAACATAAAAGCTCTGGGGAGAGAAAGAGAAACAGAAGGAAGAGTATTCAGGTCTGCACAGACCCCTACAAAAGCATGTGATCTTTATATATCTTAAATGGAACAGAAAAGAGTTTGAAAAGATCCATAAAGACAAAAATGATTGAGGTAACTCTGAGATAAGATTATGAGACTCTGACCTGGGGACAAGTCAGTGGTCCACCTGATGCTCTTTGAGGTGTATGTGTGTGTGTTTTTCCCAAATAATAACTAATAGGAAAAATGAGCAGACATTAAGTATGCTTCTGTATTCTTACAATGAACATTCATGGAACCCTGAATGAATTACTAAGAAAAACTGAGAAATTTCCATTTTCACAATTAAATAGAACATAAATCATTTATGAAAGAAAGAGTCTCGTCTGTCTGGATAATACAGATTTAAGGTCCATCCAAAGGAGAGGAATGGACTTGGTGTTCTCTCAAGACAACATCATAATTTTATGACGTATAAGTCACTTCCCTAAATGGATTTCTAAGGTTTTCAGATATAGCGTAAATGTATTTAACTTTACCTGTCCAATATGAAGAGAGTCTTCTGCTCATCCAGAAAGGAACCATGACCCATTTGCCACAATAAAAGTCATTTCCATGGGGAAGCCAGAGGATAAGACACTCTGAAGCAGAACCACGTCCTGGGGTTCCAGGCTTTCCTACCATGAGGAAGAGTGGCCTTGCCATGGGTTTTAATTATCTGCTCCCAGTGGAATATGGAGGATTTATTACCAGATACTCCTTCATGGCAGAATGGATAGGAATCACCTAGTCGGTGCCAGGAAAGTCAAACTTCAAGCGATTCTTACGATGCTGCCCATGAGAGAACTTCAGCCACGACCGTCAATAATTGTCATCTGTTCCGTAACTTCCCCTCTTCTCCCCCATTTTAAAGTGATAACGAGTAAAGAAATAATAATAATCACTTCCACTTAGTAGAGGAATCAACCTACCACAAACAAGGGGGGTCTAAAGCAGAGCAGCCCACATGTTTTGGTGACAGTAAACTTTATTAGGGAATCATCCTCAGTGCCGTCAGCCAGGTGAGCGCCCAGCGCGAAGGGCTGGGAGTCACAGCCCATGGGCACCGCTCAGCTGGAGCAGGGCCCCGTACTACTGAACTCTGCTTTCTTGACGGCTGAATTTCCCAGGGCAACTCATCTTTTGGTTTGAACCACTCATCTTCCCTTCAAAGCTTCTTTTATATCAAATTCAAACATTTTCATGCCCCAAGCTTACGAATTTACCACCAGCGGAAAGTTTTTTCAAACCCCAGTGAAAGACAAAAGCACAGGGCATAATGCATCATTTGCGAACAGCTATTCTGAAAAATATGGGTAGAAGACTCCTTTTGGGTAAATACAGTCATTCAAATTTCAGCTGCCGGCAGGTCATAATGCACACCCATCGAAGCCAGGAATTTAATCTCACAGTATGTTGTGCTTTTTTCATAATAGTAGTATTAATCTTTTTAAAACAACTGTTGTGCATTGTAAATGTATTTCTGAGGTAAAATTTAAATATATGATTAGATATGTTCTCTTATAGTTAAAAATGCAAATATGGAAAGGTCTCACTACAATGCAGAAGGATGATCCTAGAAGATAACAGTCTCAGGACAAAGTCCTCTACGTGCTTTAGGACAGGCTGTTTCAACCTGCACTTCCTGTGAGCACCTAATGTAAACCCTTCGGTGGTTAAGCTGAAATGAAGAAGGAAAGGAGGAGACAAAGGAGGAAGAGGAAGAGACGGTGGCTCTATCATCCCCGCTAATTCTCAAGCTTCATTCTTCTAGCTTATCAGAAATATTTGTAAATATTTTCCAGTGATAGACTTTCAAATATAGTAGGATGTACCATCACATTCTGGGGCTAAAAAAGTTAGCCAACTTCTCTGTATGTCACTTTATATACTTCTACTACTGCCTTGTAAAATGAATGAGAATCAGCAATTTCAGGGCAAAAGGTAGCTACAATTGAACAAACATATACAGATCTGACTTCAAACATCAGAACCTATCACGACGACCACGAAGCACAGGGACAGGGTGCTCTCCAGTTCTCACTCTCTCGTAAGCACTTCCGACGGGGCAGGACTGGAGGCTGGGCTGTAAGCCAGGCTTCCGCTCTGCACTGCAGCATCTCCGACCAACAAGCAGCCAGGCCCTCACCCCTTCCCAGCTGGCGGAGCTGCGCACAGAAGAGGGGACACAAGACTGAGGCCCACAGTGGCTCCCGCGCCGCATCACCAAGGCTCATCATCACCCCTCAGGCACTTGCTGAGCGTCTCCTGGCTGCTCTGGGGATACAGCTCGTCCCTGTCCTGAGGGGTCACAGCCCAGGGAGCAAGAGGCTAGTCAACGAGCCGAGGGCAATACAGGAGGTGAGAGCACAGAGGCAGGAAGCCATTGCCTGAGAGGGCCCTTGATGAGGTTCAGGACCGAAGACCTCCCCGGCTGAGGGTCCGCATGTCAGCCAGGACAGAAGGGGAAGGGGCGCCAGTGCCCAGAGCAAGCTGACAGCCTCGGGCTTCACAGGGGGTGAGGCCCCAAGGCCGTACGGAGCCGTGAGGGCTCAGGTACATCTCCGTGCTGCTGCAGCTACGCAGTGGCTTCCAAAGGTTTCTGAAGGCTTGTTAAGGAACTGTCTCATCCCTTATGACAAATGAGAATCTTTTTAGATCAATGCACTCCTCCATCCCAACTAGGAAGGAAACTTCTATGAGTCATCTGTTTGTTTGTGCCTGGGCCCAGCTGTGAAAGGTGAGCAGGGCTGCAGGACCGTCCTCGCAGGCCTGGAGAGGCCTCTGAGGCTGAGGAATGGCCTGGTGGAGTGGCAGCGACTCCTAAGCCTGCTTAGGGACGGAGTTCGGGAAGCCAGGGGACAGGACACCTGAGTACCCTATACGAGGAAGGAAAAGACTTACCGTTCATCCCTCTTGCAAGTGTCTGTCCCCCTGTCCTCTGGGGTGCACCGTAATCAGAGGCAGAAAGAAGATCAAACCAGGCACCGCATATTCCTAGATCTCACGGTGAAGTCATCATTTTCTATTCAAAAGCGCATCTAGAAAGTGTGGCAAAGTGGCCGGTCTGCAGTGTTCTCTTGGTATTTGGTCTGTGTGTGTGGAAAGAGGAAAGCTGGAGGGGTCCCTAAGATTCCCACTAGACAGTACTGTGAACAGCTCACCAATGCATTCAGTCAGGGGCAAGCCAAACTGATTATCTCTGTTTTCTCTAAAATCGATGTGAATTAACAGCATATTTAAGGGAACTCATGGGGTAAAACTACCCTTCCAATATTTTCCGCTAAGAAACCATTCAAGCTTTCAGTGAGATTAATCTACAGTGAAGCTGATGGTAGAAACATAAATGGTTGTATTTATGTACTGGTTTGATCCTGCACTGTGCTAATCTATTTCAGCATATAAATTAATAATAAGAGTCAGTGGAATAAAAGCAATTCCCCTATTTCTCCAAACTGCAATAAGCTTGCAGTTCTCTAATATTTTATTTCAAAGTACAATCACACTGAATCGTCATTTCTATGGTTTGCCGTTAAAAAGTATGACCAACCAAAATAAGGAGAAGAGTTAACAGAAGTAACCAACATTTTTCTTGACTATGGTTACAATATTTCTCTCAAATATTCTTTCAAATAATCCTGAAACTCCAACTCAGGTTAAATAAAAGGCCAAAAGGTAAAAGAAAAGAAACTCAGATGAGATTTATCTTTCCCTGATTAATGCAGACTGCTGAGTTTCTGTCACATGTGTACTGACATAAAAACTGGGATTCATCTGACAAGTACAGGTTTCTGGTAACTGACTACACTGCTGAGCTGAATGAATAAGCATTTTCGGAACTCTAATGGAAAACTGATGAACTCATAAAAGTGCCAACAAAAGATCAAGATGAAAAAAAAGTGATTACACGGGACTGAGTGAATTGATGAGGATGATTATAATTTTTGTGACTTTCTGTTGGAATAAAAAAAAAAAATCCCACAAGGACTCAGGGGCAAAAAATATACAAATCAATTTTCACTGCAGAGTAAAGGAGCAGTTACAGTGGAGGATTCCTGGACTGAATGTCAATATTATGACACAGTGCGAGTGTGTGAGTGTTTGGTAACTGCAGTCATTGTTGCTTTTGTTGTGGCCAATCCATTTACAATGCTTGGTGTCAGTTTATTCATCTCTTGTAAAAATAAAATACAGTGTGTGTGTGTGAGTTGTGAAAAAAAAGAAACAACACAAAACTGGAACTCAAAAGATACCTAAATGATGAAGGTTTAATTTTAGACCAGGAAAATTACATGGGAAAAGAACTTCTTAAGAATATCTAAATTCAAATAGACAAGGCCTATTGATTTCAGCAAAGTTACAAACCATAAAGGTTTCTCAAAGAGAAGTACTCGTACATCACAGCAGCTTAGAGCAAGGGCTCAGGAGCCAGACTGCCCAGGCTCAAACCCCAGCTGTACCCTGACCAGCGCTGTGAGCTTGGGTAACTCAACCTCCTACACCTGAGTTTCCTACAAAATAATGAAATTATCTCAAAGTTTCATTAAAACAAATGCACTGTTAAGATAATGAATATGAAAGCCACAAAGTGGGAGAAAATATTCTGGTTACATGTATCTTGAAAAGATTTGAAGTCAGATTATATAAAGAATGCCTACGACTCAATGACAGGACAAAGAAAACAAATAAAATGAGCAAAAGGCTTGAACATGCACTTCACAAAGGAAGAAATACCAATAGCTAACAAGCACACAGGAAAGTGCTAATCTCATCTGACATTAGGGACTATAATGGCTAAATTGAAAAAGACAGACAACACTGAATGTGGGCAAATACGTGTTGCAACTGCAACCATCCTCCTCCATCACTGGTTAAGGGTGTGAAAATAGTACAGCCACCTGAGAATAAGGTTTGGCAATTTCTTATAAAATTAAACACCTACTCAATGACCCAGAAATTCCAGGCCTAGATATTTCTTTGAGAGAAAAGAAAGCAAATGTCCACGCAAATCACTTCACATGAACAGTCACAGTGGCATTAATTCTAATACCCTAAACTGAAAACAACAGAGACGACATCAATAAAAATGAACAAACTGATAAACTCAACACCGTGGAGGAGTTTCGCAGACATCATGCTGGGTGAAAGAAACTTTGCCTGTATTATGTGATCCCCTTTATACGAAATTCAACACAGGCGAACCTAATCTATGTGAAAAGAAATCAGAAAAACGGTTGCTGCGGGGGTAGAGATTGACTGGAATGGACATGAAGAAATTTGATGGAGTGAGAGAAACGTTCCCTTTCCCGAGCGAGGTGGTAGTTGCATGCGTTTATACATTTGTCAAAACTCATTGACTTGTACACTTAACATCTGTGAATTTCACAGTTTACAAATTTTACCTCAACCAAAAGTCCTTAAGGCATACATGTGCCCGTTGTCTCAGAAACTGAGACACTCCTTTGTCAGTCACGGCCTCCAGCTGCTTTAGATCAATGACTGGCGTCTACCCGCAGGGTCACTGGCACTTTAAAGACACACTCTCCTCTACTATTATGCTAATGAGATTGCCCATGCGCTACTGAACTTTTGAGCCTATTGCCATTTAACTCTTCAGGTGTATCTTATCTCCCAGTCAGATGGATGAGTCAACAAGATTATACTTCTATTTGTACTACTAGGACTACTACCTACCAATTATTGAGTATTTACTGCATACCAAGGAAGACATGTTTTAATAAATAATATCTCAGGAATTCCCACGACAACCCCAACAGATAGGTCATATTTTTTAATGCCCATTAGACAGGTGAGAAACTGAGACAGAAAGTGATTACGTAACTCATTCAAGATCACACTGATAGGTAAGTGGTAGAGTCAAGGTCAAACACCTCTGTCCCTAATTAATTCCACCACCACGCTGTTGGCCTACTGCCCGTTTCAGAACGTAAACTAAAGGTGAATAGAAATACAATTGCATAATTAAATATCAACATTAGTGTTGGCAAGTTTTATATCAAGGGGAGTGGTTCATGTTTCTGTTTCAAAATCCGTAAAATATACAGACAAATATCCCCCTTACCTGAGATGAAGCTACGTGAAGGTAAGATTTATAGAAAAGCAGTTAAAGATAATCAGTGCCATAGCTAAATATTCCCTGCAGGGAGCATTCAATGGATAGGGTAAATTGAGATACAGAAAAGAATATATATATGATTTCCTACAAGCCAAATTACATTAACACACCTATACTACAGAAAAACTACTACTATGTAGCTGATTGAAAACTTACATCATTCAGGAAAGATGAAAAAAAAAAATTGGGAGAAAACTGGCTGCATCTGACTCCAATCTTCTAAGAGTTGCTGAGCACAAATTGGAACTCACTGTGGTAGCAAAAAAGGCATTTTCCAAGTTACTAAACACCCATTTTTAAAATTAAAACACAAATGCAAGTACAGATGAAACAAAACAAAATGATCTCTCTATACATAAACGTATTAGGAAATGATTAAACTCTAAACATTAATGATGACTTTGCTTTATCTAGAGCTAACATTTTCTTAATGTTAATGAGATCCAGGTATGATTCTTTAAGTACGCGTGACTTAAAAACTATCCTCTCTCGCCATGGTTGCAAACTTTATTAAAGCAGGAACTGGTATTTCTTATATCTGTATTATCTCTAAAGCAGTAAGCACAATTTTCTTACAGTCAATGTGTTTAAGCTAATAGGCACATAAAAATCTCAACACCATCAGTCATTAGGAAAATGAAAATCAAAATCATAATGAGATAACCTATCCCAGACCACCCACTATCATGGCTATTATCAAAAAGACAAATAATAACAAGTGTTGGCAAGGATATAGAGAAACTGGAACTCATACACTGCTGGTGGGAATATAAAATGGAAACAGTCTATCAGCTCCTCAAAGTGATAAGCATAGAATTATCATGTGACCCAGTAATTCCACTCCTAGGTACACGTCCAAGAGAAATAAAGACACATGTTCACACAAAAACTTGCGCATGAACATTCACAGCAGCGTTAGTCATAACAGCCAAAAGGTGGAAACAACACAAATGTCTATCAAGCAATGGATGGACAAACAATGTGTGGATGGATAAACAATGTAATATTATTCAGCAGTAAAAAGAAAAATATATGATACATGCTGCAAGAGTGGCTGAACCTTAGAAACATGAGCTAAGTGGGAGTGGCTAGTCACAGAGAATCATATGGTCTATGACTGCATTAATATGAATGTCCAGAATAAGGCAAATCTTTACAGACAAAGTAGATCAGTGGTTACCTGGGGACAGATGAGCAGAGCAGGGAGAGGGAAGAGGACGACAAGAGTGCGCTCGTAGGTACAAGGTTTATTTGGGAGGTTCAAAAATTAGTGTATGGTGATGGTTGGACAACTCTGTACACATTAAAAACTTTGAATTTACACTTCAAACAGGTGGATTTTATGGCCTTAAATTATCTCAACGAAGCTGTTAAAGTAGCATGTTTAGGGAATAATAACAATAGCTCTTTGTGCTAAGCATGTTAAGTACTATCATTTTCACTGCTTTACAGATGAGGAAACTGAGGCACAGAAGGGGCAAGGATGTGCCCAAGGTACACAGCTGGGAAGTGGCAGAGGCAGGGCTTGTGCCCAGGGAACTTCATGCAAAGTTTGTGCTCTCACCCACTCTGCCTTACAGTCTCCTAAAAAGAGCCAGTTTCTGTCTGTGGGTGTCAGCAGTGGTCAGTGCGCAGAAGGAAGGGGAGGGAAACTGGAGGGGACATAGGAGAGGACAACAGGAGAAGAACGGAAGGTCAGTTGGCTTAAGTTTGGACATACTTTTTTTTTTTTTTTTTTGCGGTACGCGGGCCTCTCACTGTTGTGGCCTCTCCCGTTGCGGAGCACAGGCTCCTGACGCGCAGGCTCAGCGGCCATGGCTCACGGGCCCAGCCGCTCTGCGGCATGTGGGATCTTCCCGGACCGGGGCACGAACCCGTGTCCCCTGCATCGGCAGGCGGACTCTCAGCCACTGCGCCACCAGGGAAGCCCTGGACATACATTCTTGAAAACCAGAAGGATCTCTCTCCCCTGCAGACAGGGGGACCTCTTTGCAAAAAGATCTTGGGCAAGGCTGATGGATTCAATTTGAGAATAAGAAGGAAAACCATCATGAGAAGGTGTCTTCAAAGTTTTCTTCAAAATAATCATGTTCTAAACAAGTAGAATTATGAAAACATGAGCTGAGTACTTTCAGAGCCTCCAAGCTCCCTGAGTAAACAAAGCAAGATTCAAGGAAAGGGGCAGCAGACCCATAGCCATTGCCCACTGGGAGCACATGCCATTCCCAGACCTGAAGGGCAAAAGAAGGGAGGCATGGCCTGGTGGAGACAGTCTACACTGTCCCCGGGTCCTCTACACTCAACAGGGAGGCCCAGGGGCAACGGCTGGCAGGTAGAAATAACTGAAGGCAAATGCCCCTTTCAAAAGCCCTGAGGTGCTGAGAAAAAAGCATTACTACACAAGCATGTTCTTAATGTCAAGAGATAAGCCTTAAGATGAGTAAGACTTCTCAAAATAGTACCTAGACCCTAGCCTGCTGTCACAGATGCTGAATCACCTAAACTACCCTCCCCAACAGTAAGACCGAGGTAGGACTCTCTACCGCGGCCTCACCAAGTTCCAGCTGCCACACTGCTTTCCAACCATGTTTTACAGATGAGTTCTCTCTCCCCAGGTGACTGGCTCAACTCCCCGGCTGCCTGTGGACGGAAGGCGGGCAGGAGGGAACAGACTCTAGGTTGCTCGCCCCCCACTGGCTACTTTTCACCTTCACCCCAAGGATATCGATAAGCAATGAGTTAGAAACCCCGTGCCAACCCAGCTAGTGTTTCAAAGTACACCGTAAGCAGATGCTTTCAAACTGCCACATAAAACATCTAAATGGTGGCAATCTAAGCTGTTTCTAGAGGTGCGATTTAGCCCAGTTCTTCTTTGTCTAAAGCAGTGACATTTACCTAAACAGGGCTTCCACAGCAGGACTCCCCGAGCTCCACCAGCCTGCTGTGCATTACACAATGGCATGGAAAGGAACGTCTGGTAGCAGTTCAGAAAGGAAACAGAATACCAAGATAAGTAAACAGAGGAAAAAATCCAGCTTAGGAAAAAATAAATAACCTTCACTGGGCAGAATTCAGCAGCAGCAATATACAACCAGCATCATGAAAATGGCGCGAGAATGACCAGGAGGTAGAGAGAAAGAAAAGGACAGTAAGTGGAGTTATAATTATCTGGACTATTAAAAGCCTTAAAATAGAGGCAGTTTCTCAGAGTTCCAAAGCTTGGACCTTGAATGCGCCTCCTCATTTTGCAAGGATTCTGTTACGCTCAAATGTTTGCATGTAAGGGGGAGGGGAGGGGGGGTGGCAGTTATATTTTAAATGGCATGTAATCTTTTTACAACAGATAGCTGACATTTTATAGTGCGACATCATTTTGATTTCAAACTGTTGGGTGATTCTTATAATGACTTGAGGAGCTCTAAGGAAGTAAAGTATCAGCAGGTGGTCAGTCAAATAGAAGTTCCTCACTCCACAGGCAGTAATCAGGTTGAAATACTTCCTCCATTACTTCCAAAAATAGAGCAGAGAGTGATACACAGGCCTTCCCGGTTTCAAAACTGTAATTTCCACAAATGATAAAAATACACTCATTTGTTTCTATATGAAACCATCAATAGACTTGTTTGTAATCTGTGTCAGGGCATCTAAGAAAAATAGCTTTGGGGGGAAATTCATTTAAATCATTGCCTCTCAAACTTTGGGCCCCAAATCTGATACTAAATCTGATCCTAATATGCCTACAAAAGTTTGAGAATCACCCATTTAAAGGTTTCTCTCCTTTTGCACACATTTTGCAAACATTTAAAAACTGAGCTTCATGTTTCAAATTTTTAAAAAACCCAGCAATATATGTACATCCCAGCATGCCCATGTGTGCACGGACACACACACACACACACACACCCCCAAATGGGTGCAGAGATTACGAATAGCTTCCAGTGCTGTGGCCTCATCATGAACATGCACCCTTTTTATCCATCAGCGCACAGTAGGCCCACTGCAAATTCTACCAAGAAATACACACCAAAAAGGCATTCAGTGCATGTTCTTTCAACGGAGGAAGCCCCAGTCATTACTGTGACTTGTTTTTCTGAATGTCAGTACGAGCAGCCAGTGCACAATACTTCTTTAATTTTATGACTTTCACACCGTGCCCAATGCCAAGGCCTCTGGGCAAACACATAAAGGACATCCAGAAAGGAATTAGTAACGGTAAGGCTTCCCCTAGGTGGTCAGTGACCCTCCCCATGTCAATCAGATGAAAGCACTGAATTAACAGCCAGGTCCTGCCATACCCGGCAGGCTCCGAACAGTTTTAAAAGGGTCTATTGGGAGGTTTCAAAAACTTAGGTCCTGGCACTCAGTATTATGACGCTGCAAAAGGAAACGGGTAATCTTTACGGTAATTGTCATCTAAAATATAAAAGCCTTAAGGATAAAGGTCAAGACTTTGCATTGCCTGTAAGTTGGTCTGAGCTGCCTTCCTCAGAACTGTACAACTCTAAAGTCAAAATGTTAAAATACAGAGCTCTAACTTTAAAAAAATAGCCAAATGTGATTAAAGAATGATTGTAATACAACCATGGTTCTCAACTTTGGAAGTACATTAGAATCTCCTGGGGAGTTTTAAAAAATGCTGATACCCAGGCCACACCCCAGACCAAGTAAATCTGAAGGCCTGGGAGTGGGGCCCAGGCATCAGCGTTTTCAAAGCTTCCCTTGTGCTTTTATTGTGCAGCTGAGGCTGAGAACAGCTTAAAGGAAGTGAAGGATGTCACACACCATTAAGTGAAGGATATCACACACCATTATTTGACACTAGCGGTCTTCCCCAAACTATGTTTAGACTTTCAATTTTAATTAATAGAACTCTGCTGCTCAAAGCAAGAAATCACTGTGACTCAGTGACTTCAAACTTATTAATATTCATTTTTTAGAAGCGAAACAGAATATTTTCAATTATCAATTCACTCTTTCATTAAATTTGTTTCATTAAATTTCATTAAATTTGTTATATAATTTAAAAATAGTAAATATTCAAAAGAAAGGCAAAGGAAACAGAAACAGGGAAGGAGGTAAAAAAGTCTAAATCGATCCTTTTTTTTTTTTTACTTCAAACCAACCAGAATTCAGAATTCAAGAAACAGGATTTGCTTCTACTTCAAATCCACTGAAGTTCAGGTTTTACTCAGGAGTACCTGTAACAGGGGAAGAAACTGAACAAGTACCCTCACAGTTCTGGGAGCAGAGCCTGAAGCTACCTGCTACGAGCTCTACATGTCAGCTGTAGTCTTCAATTTTATAAACCCATGCATAGTTTATTTACCCTCTATCCCATAACATACTTATGCCAACATGAAAACAAACTTTCTACTCCGTATCACTTTTGTGTATATCCTGGCATAGCACCATATAACTAGTTCCAGAAGCATACGATTCTGGCTAAGCGGAGACTGTGATGAGCACAAAGACTGAGGGTGTGGAGAATCAAAAGATTCCATTTATCCATACTTTTTGTATTGCTCAAATAGTACAGTTATTCAAGAGATTTTGATGCAAATAATATTACATTGTCTTCCAAAAACAGCGGTCACAGCAGCTGACACTAATAATATATGTAAAAACTGGAAGAAGACATTCTGGCTGTGGAGACAGTGTTAATGACCAAGAAGAGTCCAGGCACTGATGTCCAAGGGCCACGCTAACTCGGTGAGCAAGTCTGTTCATCCCTGAGTCTCGGGATCCGCAAAACGGGGCTAACAACTCCCACCCCGCAGAGTTGTGAGAGTTAAGTGAGGTGATATCTGCACAACAACTGTTATCGAATATCTGTACAAAGTAACTCCTGTCCTTCACATCTGATTCACTGTCCCCTGTCAGGAAACTAAAACCCCAAATGAAGAGGAAGCTTCTTTTGTAGTTAAGTGACAACTTCAAAATCATTTTTGACAAGCAGAAGCCATGGGAAAATGACCATGAAGAGAAAGGAGAGCAAATCAAACGCATGCTTTGATTCCTTTATTTCTTTGGTTTGGATCATCCAGAAGAGCGATCCAAAGAGCTTTGCTTTTTTCTCAAGTTTCTCTCATCTAGTAAATTACTTTATTCTAGAACACAGCAAGAAGAAACTAAATCAACGCAACACAGATGCTGATAAAACCTGATCAATTTTAAATGAATAATTCAATCAGTGAGGTGTCCAAAAGGTTTCACTAAACCTTTTTCAACATCTTTCTCACACTTAGCATGAAGTCATGGCTGCAAGGACTTTCATCACCTCGACAGAGAACCCAGGACTCATGACCCAGGCCATGCACCTGCCCAGCACATCCACCTCCTCACACAAGTCACCAAAGAAAAACTCAGTGCTTTGAGTCAGGGGCCTTTTATAAGTGAATTTTCTTGGCTAGAAGCTTTTCCTGTGGGTTGTGTTTTGTTTTTTTTTTTCTAATTAACCTGTCATAAAATAAAAATACAAAACTGTTCAATATAGACTTCACTCATTAGTGTATTACTGAAATAATGTTTTACCTTAAACAAAGCTACTGAGTATCTGCTGACTAAAGATAAATACTGCTGGAAATATGCTGTTATTGATCTAATGCTATAAATCCCATAGCTGGACTTTTCACCGAGTCTCTCTTTACCTAAATAACAGGTATACTTTGCTTGAAGGAACCTTATATGTGGCCAGCAAGTCAGATTGGGACAAGTCACTTAATTTCTCTGCAAATCGGCTTCCTTATCTGTAAGATGAGAATAAGAGAGTAAAGGACACCTGGATCCCTAAAAACTGACTTAAGCTTCCTTTAAATGCTTGAGATCCCTTGTACATTTGAAATAAGATTCAATTTACAAAGAACTGATTTACCCACAGCTTTTTAAGAGCAATTCTACATTGGCATAGACATAAGTTTATTGGATCAATGAACCACCCAACACATTTTTATTGAATATTTAGTACATGGAAAGCACTGTGTCAGCTACAGAGGAGAAGACAGGGACCCTGCTCTGGAGGAGCTCACTCCTAACTGGAATGTGGAGATCTGATGTGCACACATGGAAACCTAGGTCACCATCCAAGGAAGGCCATGGAGGAATGTGACAGTTAATTTCATGTGTCAACTTGACTGGGCCAAAGGATGCCCAGATAGGTGGTTCAACATTATTTCTGGGTGTGTCTGTGAGGGTCTTTTGGGAAGAGATGAGCATTTGACATGGCAGACTGAGTAAAGATGGCCTTTCTTGCTGTGGGTGGAGATCATCCAATCCATGGAGGGCCTGAATAGAACAGAAAGGAAGAGGAAGGTTGGATTCAGCCTCCCTCTGCCAGACTGCTGAGCCAGAACATTGATCGTCTGTCCTCTGCACTCCTACAGTTCTCAGGCCTTAAGACTCAGGCTGGAATCGACACCATCGGCCCTTTCCTGGGCCTCCAGCCTGCAGATGGCACACTGTGGGACTTCTCAGCCTCCGTATTCACGTCTCTGTCTCTCTCTCTCTCTCTCTCTCTCTCTCTCTCCTCTTGTTATATTCCATTGTTTCTGTTTCTATGAAGAGTTCTAATACGAGCAGCAAATGCTGAAGTTCTCAAGCCCTCTAAAGCCCCTCTGACACCCATTCCCTGTCATCTCCTTCCTCTGCTCCCTCCCTTCTTCTCTAAGTTTGGCATCAGTCTGACTTAAATTCTCAATCACTTCCTCTTACCTAGGTCCACGAGCAGAGCGTGTGTTAGGGATTAGCCGTTGTGTCTGGACCCATAACCAGCCCTTTCAACATGATTTCACACACGCCCAAGAATCACCCCCTTGACGGAATGTCAGTCCATGCCCAGCACGCCAATCCCCAAATCTCTGCAATGGGCTCCCCACCCTCTCCTCCTCCTCTACCTCCTTCTGCTACACCCAGCAGTTATGCCACTGCTTCGCCACAAGGCCAGCTAACCCTATTTGGACCCTCACTGCTTTAAAAAAAACACATCTCCCGTGGAACCCTTATCACACTGACTGTCCAGCAGCTTCTCCAGCCCATGGCCCCTCTCTGCCGCCTCCACTGAGTGCTTCCCCGCTGCCTACACAAACAGTAAGAATCCCCCATGACATCCAGATGACAGCTAAGGTTACTCTGTCCTTGGACACTGTAATCAAAGTGCTTCTGCCGTCCTCTCCCACGTACTGTGGGAAGTCCAAATCCCTCCTCAATTTTGCTGCTAATCTCTAAGAGACAGGCTCTCAAGGTCACATCAGCTGGGCACACTTGCTCCGGCTGACAGCTGCTGGCCCCCAGCTGGGCACTTCTGCTGATGCGTGCTGACCCGGTAGAAAGTAGCCCTTTTTTCTCCGCATGACTTTAATTCCTCCTCTCCCTGCTCCATCCTGCCCAAGACACTGGCCCAAGGCGTTCTGTGCACGGTGCACGTCACTGACAGGGCAGCAGAGCAGTGGCGCTGCCGTCTCCCTCCCTAACGACTCCGCTTCCGTTGTACTCAGGCCTCTCTTCCAGGCCAGTCCCACCCCCAAAGTCAATTCCCCCCACTTTCGTTAGCACAGCAATACAGCTCTCGTCCACCCAACCAGTTGTGGAGCCCATATGTGCATACCCAAAAGTTCACTCTTCTTTCTTCTAAAACAAAGAGCCACAAACTCTGTTTCCTTTAGCAACAAGGGAATGGCAGAGGCCCTGCAATGTCAGTTTTCCTTCTAATCCCTGAGCCACCGATCTCTAAAGGTAGAGAAAAACAGATTTCTCCAATGACGAAAATTATACCACATCTTTAGAGGCAGAAGTGGCTATAATCTGTTTTGCTTTTAGTTTGCTTTTTCCCCCGTTTCATCTATCTTCCCTTTCCTCAACCCAGATGTACCTTCTAGCTACCATCCTCCTCCCCTCCACTACCCAACTTCCAGGCTTAATGCCACCCCTGGCAGCACCCGCTGCACCCGCCGGGAACCGTGATTCCACCACTGTGTGACCCCCGGAGTCCAGGGCCCTGGTCCCCTCCGTCATCAGGACACGTGCTCTTCAGTGTTCTCAGGGGCTCCACACCCCGCTCCTGCTTCTGCGGTCATCCTCTCTCTCAAGAGCGTCTCACCCTCTCCCTTTCCACGCCAAGACAGTCCCACCTCTCACCTTTTTCTGCTCACCCACCCCCATATGCAGTCTATACCACCATCTTTTTATTAATCGTCTCTGAGAGACCTCCCCCAAGTCCTTTCCTCTGGCTCCTCTAGTCCCAGTTCTGAGTTACCTCATCAACTACCTGCTGGGCATATCCTCTCCTCCTCTCTCCTTCTTGTGCTCTGTTGGTCTAGACTACTGCAAGGCTGGTCATCCTTGGTGCTTGGTGCCCTAGCCCAGCCCAGCCCAAGCAGCCATCACACTGTTTCCCAAAGTGAGCCCTGTGAAACACTGGTCTCGAATGCGCAACAGAAACAGGATTCTGCCTTTGCCCAGGTCCTCCAGAAAGAAGAGCCTGAGGCAAGAATTAAGTGCTGACATTTTATTTGCACAGTGCAAGCTAGGTCAGAGGATGTAGAGAAACAGAGACCTGAGGCAAGGAGAGATGTAAAGTACTGGGTCGCCCCAGAGGCTGTGATGGCACAGACTCAAAGACGCCAGCTCACTTGGCAGACATGTCCAGGTACGTGTGACTTCTCTGAAAAGTTCTCAGGAGAAGCATACCATGGAACAGACTGTGAAGAGACAAAGGACAGGAACTCCACCAGCCCAGCTCCCTCCCAACGCCTACTGATCAAGATTAACCTCTTGGGAAGCTAACTCCCCCAGAAAGTCCAGGTTGCATCACCCCCACCCCTTGGTCGCCCCATCAGGAACACTGTCATGAAGCATTTTACCCAAGGCCAGGAGTGGAGGGGCAACTGAATCAGAATGCAGCCCAGACAGAGGGCCAGGCGCGGCTGGGGCAGGGAGTTCCTGGCAGAAGACAGAAGGAGGCAGCCAAGGGAAACCAACAAGGTGCTCCTGGCTTGTGTCCCACTCAGGTTTATGGTCCAAGACATTTGAAATGGCACAAAATACATCCTCCATCCAGAAAGTCACAAAGCATATTGAAGGCACGAAGCAATCTTATAATAAAGACCTGCTTATTTCCCAAACTTAATTAAAGCACAGAACCTTTTTTTCTCACAACACTCCAAACTACGTTCAAAAAACATCCTTTGGAAAAATTATTCAACTCAGTTTACTTTTCTTGCTCTATAAAATTTAGAAACTTCTCCACCATCAACCACTTCAGACCACCATTTGGTTCCTCCCGGGATGGTGAAGGATGGCCGGTACCTGACCCCAAACCAGGGTTCCAGCGTATTACTTAATAGACTGCTGGCATTGAACCTTCACTCCAACCAGACTAGACTTCCCAGGGCTCCACAGGCCCCATGCTTTCCTCTGTCCTTTACAGCCCCTCCACCGGAAATGCCTGCCCCACCTTCTATCTACTGCTGAATGAATCTGCTGTCCCAGATGCCCCCTTCTCTGTGCCATTTCCTCTGATCTTGCAGGTAGATGTGGTCTTCCCACCTGTGCCTTCCTCTGCAAAGCATACCTCTCAGAGGGCACTTAGGACTCTCCGCCTCCCATTTTAGTACTTATTTCCCCTTTCAAAGTGTAGAGGTTCAAGGGCCAGAGAATGGTTGTATGTTATTCATTTCTGTATCTTAAGGAGACCCCCAAGTGGAGGGTCTTGCACATAATAGCGACTCAGTGAATGAATCAGAAATAAGTGTCATAAACTGGATAGAAACAGCCTCTCAAAGACAAATACAGATGTGGATTCCAGTGTTTTAAGCTCCTCGCATACTTCTAGTGAGGGACTGCCGACTCTCCTTGTGTTTTAACTGTTCTAAACAGAATCTTATTTCAAGGTAAGTAAAATATCCTTTATGAATCAGTCACCTTTAAGAGCAATTTGGCGCAAGAAGAGGAAAGTTTCTAAATGGTAACATAATAAACTGAAAACCTGTTTACTGAGAAAGCAGTTTACTCCCCGAAAGACGGCAAGAACTGCCAGGTTTACATACCCTCAGGCGTAACTGAAGATCCTCATTAGACTGAGAGCTGTGAACAGTCATGCTGATGTATGGCCCACATGGCTATGGTCAGGGACCGAATGGAAGCGACAGCCAGAGGCTTGGAGAACGTTCACACCCATTTGTCCAGAGTCTCCAGCTTGAGTTTCTTTATCAAAATGTTTTCGATCCCCCACTCCCACCCCCTCGCCCTGCTTAGGCCTCAGTAACAGAAGCGGGACCTCGGGAGTACAGTCTCCCTCAGGCTCCTGGATTCCCGAATGCACACCCACTACCCCTGCAAGTCCCTTATTACCTGCCACGACCTGCCATGTGTGTCTTCCTCCCCAGCGCGGCTGAGGTCCTGGATAATAAAGTCCTTGCCACGTTCAGGCCACAGAGCTACATGAGAAAGAGGACGCTGGAAAAATGGGAGGGAGGGCTGGGCTGGGCACGGCTAAAGGCCTACCAGAGACCGAAGGAACTCTGCTTCCTTCACTGCACAATCAGATCAAGGACCAGAATGGAAGGACTAGCCTTGATACTACTTTCATAAAGCCTCCCTTTTAGGGGAAAATAATGCAAACTACAGGAAAAAAAAATAAGATGAAATCAAGAAAAAGGGAGGGGAAGGAAAAGAAAGGCACCTCACCACCTCCCTCGTCAATATAAGGTGAATCAAAAGGATCCATCTGACCACTTCTCTTGCTCTTTCTTCCTCTGATCATTTCTCTATAGCCTGAGATTTCCTTTAAACTGAATTAATCAAGGCACTCACTGCAAGCCTCTTTGTTGTGTGGACATATTAGGGGTCGCCTGGGAACACGGAAAATGAGGAAATTACCGACTCTGCCCTCAAGAAGCTTGTGACGTGGTTGTGGGACGATACAACCAAATGAAAATTTAATGTGAGCCAGGTCCCTCATTAGTAAAATAGGGAATATGCTTTCCCTGAGGCTGCAAGAATGAAATGCTCAGTTTATTTCAACTGAACCCAACAGACATAGAACGCTCTCAGCATGGGGTCTGACACAGAGAGAGATCAGTACATAGCAGGAGAATGAGAGACTCCCGTGGGGGCTACGCAGAGGGACGGAGACCTCCAAGAGGACCTGGCGCACAGAAGGTCACACTTGAGGCGGGAGTGGCTGCAGTGTGGGAGCCGGGAGAGCATGAAGGACCCTACCCTGCACACCAAGCCCCAGGAGCCCGAGGGCCTGCGCCGTGCCTCAGCGAAGAGCTCTGCAGTCAGACGGCCTGGATCAGGCTCATACCAGGACCTGCTGGTTGGGGACCCTGGGCTGGGCACCCTTCTCTCCCAGCCTCCTCCTCCTTGTCTGTAAAATGTGCAAGTAACGGCACCAGCCTTGGAGCTGTTATTACTGCCATGATTGTTACTAGGACTAGATGATGATTTGTAGAGAAGTGTAAGGAAGGGAAATGCCAAGCCGGTCTGTGGGTGTTGCAGGGGATCTAGGATTCTAGACGCAGGAGCCTCTGGACTTGCTGTGGAACGGGCTCAGGGGCGGGTGAAACCGTCCCGCAAGGCCAGTCCCCAGGGGCACTGACACGCGGCCCCGTCTCTGAGGTGGACTGGACACGAGGACTCAAGTCAGGAGGTGGCTACAAAGGCACCAAGGAAAGACGACGAAGTCCGTCCGCAGCGGGTACATGCAAACAGATGCACACCAAGTCTACCCTCTGCTCAGATGCCCACCAGCTACCTGGGAAATTAATGTGCGCTTCCCCAGAGGCAGGTGTAGACAGTCCCAACAAACAGCAGCTGACTTCCGCTTTGCAGACACTACGTATATAGTTTAAGTACACACCTTCCACCTGCATCAAGGAAGCATCAGGAACAAACTGTAGAAGCTCTAGTTTCCGGGGCAATAAAGAAACACTGTTTTTAGTTTGTTCACATGGGCTTAAAGCAGACAAAACACAGCCACATACATGACCGTGCACAGTTCACACAGATGTAAGTCATGTCTCCTACACGGGAGAAAACTGGTAGAATTGATTACGACTTGCTCTTTTCTAGCAAGTTAAAAGATCCTGACTGCTTTACTACAGTGCAACCCTAGTATCCAAGTAAAGGAGTTATTTGCTGGATAGCTGAGGGCGTGGTATTCATTAACTGCATCAGTTCCCTCAGAGGCCACCATATTAAGACACCAGGGATCTCCCGTTGTCACCACTGCCACCCGGCTGCCCAGTGGGGATTCTCTGCTCGATGTCTTCTGCGCTTGCTCACTGGTCCCCCAAGGAAGACGCAGGCTTTCTCTAACCAGGCAACAGGCTGCCTACCTGCTCCAGATGCCCCCAGCTAGTTCAGAGTCAGACCCCAGGTGCCTGGTGTAATTTCAGAAGCCTGCACCTGAGGCAGGACACCACCTGCTCTGTAAACAGTGGTGACCCCAAGAGACCTACCTACTTGGGGGTGGTGGACATGAAAAGAGAAGTCTGAACAGCACAGCATGACCATTCTACATTGTTCATAATGACCTGTGAGCGATCCAAGGTACAACTGGTTTCATAAAAAACTGTGCTGAGAGTTGGAAATGGTAGGGTACCTGTCACTAACTACAATTTTAACTCTCTTCTGAAATGTAAAGTCAGATTTGTGATTTTCCTCATTTTTCCCTTTCTTTTCTCTTTACCTTTGAACATGGTCCAGGTAAACAAACACATTCATAAGAGGAGCAGGTACACCGAATCACTGCTGACCTGGGTCACATGGGGTACAACTGAGCAGAGAGGAATGGCTCCATCTCCTATTTCTCTTGGCTATTCACAGGCCTACCTCTGGAGCTTGCACCTTTAATAGAAAATAAATAATAGATTTACAGCCTCCTGGTTTGTAACAAGACAATGCTATTGTGCTTTGGGTTTCAATGATACATGATAGACTGGGAAGTTTGTTTTTAATTCATTCCCGTAGCTTTAAAGAACAAAGAAAGCTTGATGGGTTTGAATGCTATTAATAAGATGATCCCCCAAATTTTCTCTAAACAGAGTTATTGCCTTTACTAAGACGGTCCCTTTGAAGCTCCTACCTAATGGAATTTTATTGTTTGTCTCTAGATTCTTCTTGATCTTGAAATATCAAAAGCCAGCTGAAACCACTATTTATAGCCTATGTGGGGGTTTTCCTCCAGAAAATGTATAAATGTATTCTTTTAGCTTAAATAAACATATTAAATGAGACGTTGCTATGGACTAAATGTTTCTGTCCCCCCAAAATTCGTATGTTGAAGCCCTAACCCCCCATGCAATGGCATTTGGAGATGAGGCCTTTGGGAGGTAATTATGATTAGGTTAAGTCATGAGAGCGGAGTCCTCATGAGAGACAGCTGAGAGCCTGTGCTTTCTCTACTCTCTCTCCTTCCCCGCCACGTGAGGACACAGCAAGAAGGTGACCGTCTGCAGGCCAGGAAGAGAACTCTCACTGGGAACCATACTGGCCAGAAAATTGATTTTGGATTTCAAGCCTCCGAAACTGTGAGAAATGTGTTGTTTAAGCCTCCCAATCTATAGTATTGTGCCATGGAGCTAGAGCTAAGACAAATGTCAATTCAAACTTAAGGATTTGTCTTCTGAGAGGCAAAGGGGGCGTTTTTTGGGATCCTCATGAGTGTAAAGCAGCGATAATTCAAACAACCTGGAGGGCGCTGGAAGGAGCAACTCAGAAAATTACTCTCCTGCACTTGGAGATAAAGTGGCTCCAACATGACAGCTCACACTCAGACGTTTTCTATAATCCAGAGAAAGTGCCTTTCACATTATTAATCTATGAGCCTGATAACTGCTTCTTTTCTCAGTCCTAGAACTCTAACTTATTCATCTCAGGAGACTTTCTTTCCAGCTTTCTTTCACCTTTTGTCACATGTTCCTTCTTTATTCCTTTATTTGGTTGAGTAATTGGTCTGCTTCGTAACTTTAAGTGAAATGTCTTCCTTCTGATTTTCGTGAAACCAGGCAGTACTGTGTTGCACTAACTACTTTATAAGCTGCTTTAGCTGCGCGGAATGTGTGCGTGGAGGGAGACGGTACGGAGGGGAATGGAGGTCGCGCTTTGCAAATGGAAGGACCCTGGAGCCAGCACTGGTGAGGGTCAAGGCTGTGGGGAGGAGGCCGGGAACCTTCCCAGGTTCATCTACTCTCAGCAACAGCACACTGGCCCCACCGGTTCCTTAAACCCAGGTTCTGGCAACAGTTCACGGCAGAAATTCACAAACCAGGTCAATTCAGGGACCACAGAGTCTGCTTTGGAAGGACAGCTGAGCCCTCACTGTGAAGCCAAGTCTGTTCACTCTTCAAAGTAAACTATTAGGAATCCTGCAACACACCCTATCTTCAGAATGCCAACTCCGCAAAGAATGGCACCTAAAATACAGCCTGTCTTTAGTAAATATTCAATAAATGCATGTAGAATTGCTGAAGCTGTCAGGAAAAAAATAAAAGATAAAAAACACAGTGTCTAGGTTTGATCTGGTCACACATTCAGGTTTCTTCTCCTTTCCTTTCTTTCTTCTCTCTCTTTTTCCTCTCTATGAGCACTGGAACAAGGAGTGGCCAATGGGAAGAATTGCAGGGGCTTGAAGGGTGCCCGGCTGCCGTAGAGAAAAGGAAGAGCAGAGATCACAGTGCTCGTGGCCGCAGCAACCACAGGCAGCTGCGTTCCCAGAAAGCCTTTGGTTTTGTGGTTTACCTTTGGCCCTAAGCTAACCGTGATAACGCACCATCCCCGGGGGAGGGGAGCATTTGATTATTGTTCTTCCTATTCAAAGGCTGGCTTTGGAGGAAGCGCTCATTCACCAGGTGCTGGGTGGGGCTGAAAGATGCACTGTGACTGCACCTCTTCCGGGCTGTGCCCAGCGACTGCTCCGTTCTGCAGTGGACAGCTGACCTACTGTTGTCCAGTGACACTGGCTCCCTAAGGCCAGTTCTTCCCTGGGCCCTCGAGCAAACAGATCCACCCCATTTCCCACTGCTGAAGAGTATACAGAAGCCCAAGACCGGCCAACCGAGAAGGGCCCTCTGCTCAGCCTCTTCTGAGTCCTGACTCTGCCCGCTGTCCACACCCCTGTGGGACAAACTGCATCCTTCTGCCCCTCCTGGTCACAGGTGCTCAGTGTCAGCCCCAGGCCCAGTTCCAGCCCTAGTTCTGCCACCGCCTCTGGTTCTGCAGCAGCTCCTCCATCAGCCCAAACCATTCTCCACCTTGAGACCAGAGAAGTTTTTCTAAGTATTTTGTCAGATCCCAGCAATATTTAATCTATAGCTCCCCCACTGCTCTGGGATAAAGTACAGACTCCTTCGGAGCAAGCTAGAGGCACTGTCCACGCAGGGCCCACCTGGCCCCTGACCTGGGCTGCACACGAGTCCCGGGGGTGCTCTGTACTCTCCCTCACTTCTGGGTGGTCACGCTGGACGCTGCCTCTGCTGGAACAGCGCTCCCCTCACCTCCTCCTCTCGCCAACTGCTACCCACCTTCCAGCTGAAACACCCCTTCCAGTGGGAATTCTTCCTGTACCCCCTCTTCAGGAGAACACATTCCAAATGGCACCGTGTATTTTGCCACCATCACACATGCTGTTTAGCCGGTGCACTCGTCTGAATCCCCCACAGAACTACAAGTTCTATGGGGGCAATGAATTGGTCTGTGTAGTTCGCAATGAAATCCTCTTTACCTGGTACCGTGCCTATCACATAACAGACGCTCCATAGGCAGCCATTAGTGAATGGCTGTCTATCTTCACTGAAGAATATTCATCAGAATAAAAAATAATAATAACAGAATAATAATAGGAGCCACCATTTATTGAGCTGTGAGGCAACGTGCTAGGCCCTTTTATATGTGTGTCTCATTTAATCTGTGCTCTTTCTGGCACATTCCAGCTGTCTCTCCCATGCTCATTCAGTGGTCCATGCACCTTATAGAGCATATGGAGACATTACTCCAGTCCGGTCAGACCTGATGTCTACACCAAGCCCAGGTCTTGATGCCCACCCACTACGCCCATAATCTTGCCCTCTGAGGGTCTAGGGGATCCTAATCCCAAATAAGCTCCACATCCTCTCCAATGAGGCCTTTTTGCCCAGGATTGTCATTAAAAAAACTTCTTTACAAAAATACATGAGGGCTTCCCTGGTGGCACAGTGGTTGAGAGTCCGCCTGCTGATGCTGGGGACACGGGTTTGTGCCCCGGTCCGGGAGGATCCCACATGCCGCGGAGCGGCTGGGCCTGCGAGCCATGGCCGCTGAGCCTGCGCATCCGGAGCCTGTGCTCCGCAACGGGAGAGGCCACGACAGTGAGAGGCCCGCGTACCACAACAAAACAAAACAAAACAAAACAACAAAAATACATGAAATACCATTAAACAACTTAATAAACAGAAACTTCATTTAAATTGGAGTCAGGAGACCATAAGGGAGAGCTGCCACACCCTACTACTCGACATCAAATGTAGAAACAACAGGAAGAGACGTACATTTGCATCTCCAACAGGAAGAAGGTTATTACTTTACCACTCAGCAAGAGGAAGGAAGCATTTCTCCCCGCCCAGCAACAGCCCTGCCAATGAGAGACTGTCACAACTCAGCCAATGAAAATTCCCAGTTTCCTCCAATGGCCTTTTTGTTTGTAACAGCCCCTCCCAACTCCCCCTTCTCCTCTATAAAAGACTGTTCCTCTCCTCTGTCTCTGGAATTGCCTGTGCTTCCCCAGAGATCACACGTCCTTGATTGCAATTCTTTGCTGTTCCTGAATGAACCCATTTTGCTGGTAAAAATAAGTAGCTGTTTTATTGTTTTAGGTCAACAAGTTCTAGCAAAGGAATAGAAAAAAGCAAGAATGAAAGTTACTTGAAACTAGAAACTACTGACTTAGTCCTCTTATTATCCACAGTATTTTGAACATAGTAAGTACCTAGTAAATGGTTGTTGAATTGAATAAAAAAAAATCAGTCACTTCTTGCTGATCTAAAGGTTTAATTTAATGGGTCGAGTGCCCTTTCTTTGATGGTTAGGCATTGGTAGTTAGCCAGTAAATCCTATGTACTTGGATGTTCAACAAGTAGATTTTGAAGATTTTCCTAATAGAATAGTAAGGGAGTAACTTGGGTAAGAGGAGGGAATAATAGGATGAGAAGAGAGAATGATGACTTTTTAAGGGGTAGGTAGAGGTTTACCGATTAGCTTTAAAAAACGCAGACAGCAGATTTAACTCAACATTAAGAAAACAGGTCAATTTACACTTCCTCATAACTCATGCTGGAATTGCTTGTCCAAGCTAAAAATTTGGCCCTTTTCTCTGACTACCAAGAATGCTGTATTCAGTGAGCTCTGTACACTCCTCAAAGCTGATTTTAAAAAGGGGTCTTAATGAGCTAATACTTTTTAAAAGATGTGAATTTGGGAATTCCCTTATAACAAACTCTAAAACAAAAAGCTACTTCATTAACAACAAAGATAGCCTAGAATAAGAATACCATCAAAACCAATATTTTGTAGATCAGTAATATAAAATATCTAAAATAAGTTTATATATCTATATAGAGAGAGAGAGACAGAGAGATATAGATACTCCAGAAATTACTTTTAAGTAAATAATCAACTTCAATAATCCAACTCTAAATTAAATTGCATAACATAGAATACTTAACTGGAATTTTAAAAATAAACATTTCAATGGGAAGATCCTAATTTCATTAAATAAATATATTTGAGAAAAATATATTAGCTCCCTGGGGAAATGTAAAACAAATGAGTGTACTGTAAGTACAAATATCTCAGTACATATTCTGACAGAGAAAGTCATACTACAGATGGTAAACACATAAATCACCATAGATTAAAGAAGCATGAAAGAAAAGCAAGCAAACTGTGATTATAATGAATTCTAAGCATTTATGTATTAACAAAAATCACCGAACAAAATAAAGAACATTAATTTGAGTTAAAATACAGCATTTTGTGGAGCAAAGCTTTAAATGCCTTTAGGGACCCACTGATGCAGTAAATCACACTGCTCTCACATGCCACGGCATGCCATGCTGCAGGATACGGCCAGGCCACTGCCATCTGTGACTGTGACATAAGTTAATGACCGTGTCGTTATAAATAAAACCATCATTCGAAAACAAGAACTATCCCCAGATAAGAGAGAATTTGAGAGACCCTCACAAGAGCGATGGATTAAATGGGAATCTCGCCATCCAGTGAGAGGCAGAGAGTTGTTTGGGGAAACGGAACCATTAATTAAGTGATACTGGGGGAAAACAAAACAAAACAGGGAAGCAGCAGCCTAAGGCTTCTCCCAAAGCAACTGGATGCTCGTGCTACACAGAAGATGAAGAGCCATTGGTTTCTGAGAATTGTGAAGAAAACAGTGATAAGAAAATAGTAGTCCTAAGGCCAAAGGCAGAGAAGGACTCTGAGCCCCAAGGAGGCAGCATCAAAGGAAGATGGTGGTATATCGCACGTAAGACGCACAACGGGACACAGTTCCCACTAAAACAGTAAACCAAGAGTCAACTGTATGGCACAAAGAACAGAACAGACCCTAACAAGTCTAAGGTAAAATTGTTCCTCCAAAAATAACAACTTTGTAATGCATGCTGACAGAGGGAAAATTTCCTTCCATAAGTGCAAAGCAGAAGCCAATGATTCCTGGGTGCACAGGCACCCTGGCCTCTCTAGCAGAGGATCTCCGAGAACTGCTGGGCCTGAGAGACCATCCAGTGAAGAGCCTTCACTCCTCATTCTGGCTCCCGTGTCAGGGGGACCTCACTGCCCACGTGGAGAGAGGCTGCACTGGATGCCCTTGGGACTCTTCACGAGGCTTTGAAAGGATGCCGCTGAGACGCTGCTCATTAAGCCCCAGTGTCCTCCACTTCCAGCTTCTCAAGAAACACAGCCTCTGGTCCTAGCATCCTGAATATCTGTGCTTCTTTGAAACAAAGAGCTTGCTTTATCTGATGAGCCTTGGGAACCAGGCAACTGGCTAGGATTCCCTTTTCCTGTTGGCTGCAACACAGCATATCACTAAAATCAGGCACAGTCATGGCGAACGACCCAGGCTCTGCGCGCTTCTATCTGCCTCACATCTGGCTCTAGTTTGAGGGCCTACTTTTCTTTTTCCTTGTTTTTCTTCACTTCTAACTGATACATTTGTTTTTGTACTCTCTGTATCCTTTTCACCAACTTTAAATGCATTTTAGAACTAAACAAGATATAAATTTTAAATGAGTAAATAAGTATAAAAAATACAAACATTAGGGCTTCCCTGGTGGCGCAGTGGTTGAGAGTCCGCCTGCCGATGCAGGGGACACGGGTTCGTGCCCTGGTCCGGGAAGATCCCACATGCCGCGGAGCAGCTGGGCCCATGAGCCATGGCCGCTGAGCCTGCGCGTCCGGAGCCTGTGCTCCACAACGGGAGAGACCACAACAGTGAGAGGCCCGCATACCACAAAAAAAAAAAAAAAAAAATACAAACATTAATTTTTCCAGTAAGAAAATTAAGGTCTAAAGAACTGCCAACAGTAAAGTGTACTAGAAAAAACATATGCCATGCTAAAATATTCAGTAATAAATTAGAGAAGTTAAACTAAATGTTTGTATAGTGAAAAAGGATAATAAATCAATTTGTCTATAATTTCTTTTTTTTTTAATAAATAAATTTATTTATTTATTTATTATTTTTGGCTGTGTTGGCTCTTTGTTTCTGTGCGAGGGCTTTCTCTAGTTGCAGCGAGCGGGGGCCACTCTTCATAGCGGTGCGCTGGCCTCTCACTGTTGTGGCCTTTCTTGCTGCGGAGCACAGGTTCTAGGCGCATGGGCTTCAGTAGTTGTGGCACGTGGGCTCAGTAGTTGTGGCTCACGGGCAGGCTCAGTAGTTGTGGCGCACGGACTTAGCTGCTCCATGGCATGTGGGATCTTCCCGCACCAGGGCTCGAACTCATGTCCCCTGCATTGGCAGGCAGATTCTTAACCGCTGTGCCACCAGGGAAGCCCTGTCTATAATTTCTTGGGGAAAATATTTTCTATTTTATTAACAACATAAAATGGATATATGCTCCTATGTAGGAGCAAAGCCTGTTGGAATATGGTGTTTGAAGGGACCTGGTGACCAGCAGTACGCATCAAAGATACTCCAAGATGAGGTAAATTTAGGAAAAAATCATTTCATATCAGGGACCCTGCCAAAGGCCACATCTATATGTCACCAGAGGTGGAGTCATAAATCATAAAGGCTCTGTCTGCCAAGGGTCTGCTCTTTATCATAAACTGTTGGTGCAAATCATTTCTGAGGTCCTTTGGAATGTGGTAATGAATAACCTTGGGGGACATGCTGAACATTTACCATAATGAAGTCCAAAGGATACCAAGGGAGAAGGTCAAAATTCAATTCAACAAAAACTCCTTGAATGTTAACCACTTGAGGGATTCAGTGATGAACCACCCATAGTCCCTGACCAGAAGAATCTGAAATCTAGTGAGGGAAAAAATACGTACACTACATACAAAGAAGAATGGTGATTATCCCTTTAACAGAGGTACAAAGAGTTATGGAAGCACCATGAAGGAATGCACTTCCTTCTGGAAAGAAGCCAGAAATTAGGAACGGTCTATCACAGCTGTCTAAAGTCGCTGATTAACAAAGATTAACATAGTAAATAACTGGCCCATATGCTGCCATTTATGACACTGGTTCAAACAGCAAATCTCTTACCCTCTTGAGAACCCTGGAGGATGCGATACAGGTGGCAGGCGGCCAAGCATTTTAACCCCCACCTTGACTAGGAAACAATGATGAATAAGAGGAAAACCTCAGGGGGTTACCATCTCTTGCTGATACTTGTGGAATGACAAAATGAAGAATGAAGTGATGAGTAGATGACCCAAGTGCTGAGCACACTTGAATCAGAGTACCATGAAGACTAACCACAGCTTTATCGTCATCTGTGACACTTATTACCATGTAACATATACTATCTTTTATTTATTTATTTTTGTTGTTACTGTGGTAATTTAGTTCCACTTTTGTCTAAGTACCAAGACATATTGTGGGCACTTAATAAATATTTATTGAATGAACAAATGAATGATTAGTCTTAAAAAAAAAAAGTTAACACCAATTAACCCAGTTCTTCTGCTTCTAGGAATAACGCCATGGTAATAAGCTACCATTTACCAAGCATTTATTATGTGTCAGACACTCTTCTAATCCTGTTACAGGTCTCACAATAACCCATGAAGAAACTAAGGCAAAGGGGAGAAATATCTTGGCTGAGGTTACAGTTTGTAAATGCCAGAGCACTGTTCTTTCTAAGTAGATAACCTCAAATGTGACCAAATAAATATTTGCAACGATGCTCATTACACTTTTTTAAAACCCTAAGACAATCTAAATACCTAACAATAAGGGGCAGCTTTCACAAATTGTACCCCATTCATGAAAGGAGTATCATATAACCACCGTCTATATGTATGGGTTGATTTATGTACAGATTCCCTCCTCAACCCATTCCCCACACTCGCACAAGAGCAAATGTAATGACAGTGGCCGCACTGGTAGCAGCAGGACCTTCCTGTCCTCTGTCCTTTGACTGTAAATGCAGTGATGTGATCTTGAACTCCTTCCCCCAAACCTGCTCCTCCGAGCCCTTCCAGCAACTTTTTAAGTATCTGACCCAAAATACTACCTCTCCTTCCACTTGACAACCTGGAACCACACGTTATTTCCTACACTAAACTGTAACTTACAGCAGTATACTTGTCCTGTTCCCAGTATCAGAGGGAACGTATCTAATATTTCTCCATTAAGTGCAATCTTTGATACAGTTTTTGGTATGTAACCTTAAGGAAGTTCCCTTTCGTTACTAATTTGTTACGTGCATGTGTGTTTTTGAAATCATAAACAGGTGATGAAATTTATCAAATGTCTCTGCTGCACTGAAATAGTATCTTTTCCTCCGTTCTTTTACACGTGCAGCATTACATGCATAGATTTTCTGATAATGGTTACAGTAGCTTCATAAAATGAGCTGAGCATTTTTTTCTTTACCTTCTAATTTCTGGGACAACTGAGGAAAAGGGACTGTTTCTTAACAGTTTAACAGAAATCACCTATAAAATTTCCCCTAGAGATTTTGGGAGAAAAGGCCTTTGACTACTATTTCCTTGCCTGGTTTAATCATACATTGGTCAAACCATGTTCTCTATTTCTTCTCATGACAACTTTGACCTTTTATATTTTTTCTGAAAATTTATTAATTTAATTTAATTTCCCCCCTCCAAATTTATTAGCATATATTTGTTCCAATACTTTTTTCATCTGAAAATGTCTTTGGTCTATAGCCTAATCTTCTGTTTGCATTTTATTTTCTTCATGTTTAGTCTCTTAGAGGTCTATCTTTCAAAGATCCATTTTTGGATTTTCTTAACCTTCTCTATCATTTATTATCATTGTTCTGTATTTTATTGTCTTCAGTACTTTATTTCCTTCCTTCTAGTTTCCCTGAACTTTGTTTTTCTTTTTTTTTTTATACCAACTTCTGAGTTGAATGCTTGGCTCACTTATTTTTTAACCATTCTTGTTTACTGATAAAGGTATTTAAGACTATAAAATCCCTTTAAGCACGGCTTGAACTATAGCCCACAATTCTGACATTTAATGTTTTCACTACCTTTCAATTCTAAATATACCGTAATTTCATTTTTATTTCCTTTTTAACCCAAGGGTTATTTAGAAATATGCTATTTAATTTGTAATCATAAGGGATTTTTTTATTGGGGGGGAGGGCTATCATTTTGTGAGTAATTTCTTGTTACATTGCACATATTCAGGGAACCTAATTTGTATCACTTCCATTCTTGGAAATTATTGAGCTTCCTTTATAGCATAGTGTATACCCATTCCACATGAGCCCCCCCCCAAAAAAAAAATCACATTTCTCTGTTAGGCATACAGCTTTAGGCATATTTCTAACAGCTCAAGCCTATTAATTGTGTTGTTCAGGACTTCTCCATGTCTGCTTGTTTTTTAACTTCAGGATTTAAGTTTCTGACAGCAGTGTGTTAAAGATCTTCAAATACAATTGTTGATTTTCTCTCTCTCTCTCTCAGCAGTTGTCAGTTTCTGCTTGGTATACTTTCAGACTGTATTGTTAGACACCTATGTTTTTGATGATTATACCTTCTTGTAGTCTCGACGTTCCGATACTCCTTTTATCGGTATATAACATTCCTTTCTCCCTTATATTTACTTTGAGTTACTGCTTTCTCTTGGACCATATTTGTGTAGTATACCTCTTTTTTATCCTTTCATTTTCAACCTTTCTCTGCATTTTTTTTGAAGTATGTTTCTTGTAGATAACTCATTTTTGCATCTTGTTTTTCTATTCAGTCTAAGGATTTCTCTTTATAATGAATAAGCCAGTAACATATATTGTGATTAATGTCATATTAGACTCTGATCACTTTTTTCACATTTCCCACTTAATGTACTTTCTTTTTGTCTTCTTCCCCCACCCCACCTCCCTTTCCTATTTCTGATTAGGAAAATCAAGTTTTCTTCTGCTGGTTTAAAAGCTGCACCTTCTGTTTTCTGTATGCACAGTGGCTGCTTTTAAGATCCATTCTTATGTTTATCTAACCCTACTGTCAAGTCCCTTTGGTTTCCTCTCAATCAAATAATGCAGATAATGTCTAGAACTTTAGTCCTGGGTTATTTTGCCTGTTTCTCTCTCTTTTTATTTTGGTCCTTCACTTTGGTCCAGCCCACGTCACAAATCAAAACGTAAATCAGCCTGCACTTACAGGAAACACCTGTCAAGGAACCTAACACACACCAAGCACAGTCCTCCAACTCAGTTTGGCTAGCTCACCTGACCCTAGAAAACAGGGCCTGCTAGCCTTACCAGGAACTCTCCAGCCTCCTAGCCAACTGTCCTGTTTCTGTTTTGCTGCCTCTAACACTCCATAAAACCTCGTTCTTACCCTGTACCCCTCAGGAACGATGCTCCCCTGCTTGTGAGGCACTGTACTCCCTGAGTCCAAGGACTGTCTTTCCTTGAACAAAGCATATCCAACTCACTATTAAATTATACTATTTTTTGTCATTTACAGCTTCAATAAACTCTCCAGGGCATCTGATTCCTCCTCACTTCCCTTATCTCTTGGAGCTGCTCATGTGTTTGTTACCCCACATATTCAGATACTTCTCCCAAGATATTTCAATGTGGGTCTTCATATGGAAAGTTTTATAAGGCCTTGTACAGCTGAAGGTATAATTCAAGACAGTGGGAAAGGTGAAAGCAAAACTTACCGTGAATGTACTTAATGCCACTGAACCGTACACTGAAAAACAGTTAAAATGGTAAATGTTATGTTATGTATATTTTACCACAGTTAGAAAGAATAGCTAAGAAAGCTTTCCTCCATGACACCTCCGGCTGCCTCCCGCACAGGCTGCAGTCACAGGCTCCCCAGCTACACAAAAGTTCAAGCAGCCTTCCATCTCCACGAGGGGGTCCTCATGTTCTGTTGTTAATTAGTTCTCAGCACCGGGATTTCCCTGGTTTCTGTCCTAGTTTACCCTTCGGCTGGCACTAAAAGCCCATACACCGCTTCTTGGATGTCAAACCTAAAGAAGGTTGTGCCGAAGTATTTTCTACAATGAGCGTATTTTACTTGAACAAACAGAAAATGTTATTTTAAAGGTAAGGGTCAAAGCTGATAATGGCAAGTTATTTTTGGAAACTTTACACGATGGTCTGAAATCCTGGGCAATAGGATCTGCCTCGCACTTGGAATCATTTTTCACTAGGGCACTATTCAGTTTCCCAAACATAAAATTATATTCCCCAGGTGAACACTGGCTCTGAGGCCGCATATTGTAGAGATACGGCATTGCATTCTGTCCTAGATCAACTACATAAACGTAGCCGTGGGTTGGTAAAAGACAGAGACCTAAAATATTTATTATGACTGCATATTTTCTCTGTATTTCCCCCCACTGGCATTTTTTGTTAAAATTAATCTTTCTCACTCCATTTTAACAAGAAAATGAAAGCAAATGTGAATTTAAGAAGAAAACTTTGAAAAGAGAGTGAAATATTCATAACTTACAGGTTCCTTATAAAAATAAGTTCCCAGTGCAAGGCCAGCCCTACAATGAATCTTGTTTATATCCATATTCAGAAAAACCTATTTAGTTTGCTTGCTAGAAACAGTGCATTCTGGAAGGAAACATGCTGTTTGTAGCCTGGCCTCTGATAATATCTCCTGGAGCTTCAGAATGTAAATATGTGAAGACCACGTGTAAGCTATATAGGGACAAACTAAAATCAACAAATTCACATTTAGGGGCCCTGTCTTGATTTATAAATGATGTACTGAGCACTTACTATGTGCTGGACATTATGTCTGACCAATAACTACCATTTAGGAAAACACATACACATCCTGATGAGCAAGTCTCTCTAGGAAACACGTCATCAGGAGAATGTTTATCCTCTCGGGGACTTCCAGCTTCCACAACCACGCTTACTGTTTCTAACATACAGAACCGCACTGGGATATGCATGTGGGAATAAAGAAGTGACCAGAAAGGAGACAGCGTCTTTCCTTTCTCCACTAGAAGCTCTGTCCCTGATGCCTGAAGAAAGCAGCAAGCACAGACAATTAGACAGCTGGCTCGGAAGTATTTCTGACACAAAGCTGGCCTACTACCCTAAAGACACGATGCAGGCTTTAGACTCTGAGGGTGAGTGTTAGGGATCTGACTCAAGGAATGAGCGAGAAAGAGTTAAAAGGGTGCATTCTGCTAACTCTGGAGACACATCAGGATTAAATGAAGATTTCCTCGCTTGCCTGTTCTATGTAGCAGGTACCATCTTATCCTACCCTCACCAAGTTTACAGTCCAGGGCTGTATTTTGCAGGGGAGGGAAGCAGAGGGAAGAAGAGATAATAAGTACCTTCATCGTGTAAAATATATATAGTATGCTGATATGGTAAGTATAAAAAAAATAAAGTGGGAAAGGGGGATATGCTTCGTGGTAGGTGTGAAATTTTAGATAGGATGGATGGGATGACCTCACAGCAAATGTGACTTCTGAGTACAGACCTAACTGAGAAGCAGGAGCCAGCCATCTGGATATCTGGGGGAGAGCTGGTCCGGCAGAGGGAAAGCAACTGCAAAGCCTTGAAGAAGCACCAGCTCAGGCACGCTGGAGGAACAGCAAGGAGGCCAGACTGGCTTAGGCAGAGAGCCAGGAGGATGGGAGGCTGTAGGAGGGAGGTTACAGAGGGGTGTGCAGGTCACTCCGGACAGGGGGCGGCCACTGGAGAGTGCTGTGTCAAGTGTGGCCATGACCTGACCTGTGTGTTTATAGGGTCACGCGGTTCCCATATGGACACTGGGCAGAAAGGCGGGCGGGGAGCTGGGGGGTAGACACGGCAAGACCAGTTACAAGGCTCCTGCACAAACCCAGGTGAGAGATGCTAAGACAAACTGAGCCAATATTTAAAAGGTTAAGAGTTTATATGAGCAAAAATCAATTTGAATCAGGCAGCCCAAACAGGAAGTGGTTAGAAGCACGCCACCCCAAAGGAGCCAGGGTAAAAACTTATATAGAGAAAGTGTAGAAGCAAAGGAAATCATTTGATTGGCTACAGTAAAGCCAAGCTGGTTGTTTGTGATCAGCTGTCCTTAGTGTTTTGATTTTGTAACCTTGAGGCATTTACAAGCTTAGGTTTTGGTTTGCTTACAAAGGCCACCAGCATTAGAGTCACTTCAGTCTAATGGATTCCTTGTTCAATTAATTTAAGAGATAATGGTGCCAGATGACGGTAGTAGTAGGGGTGGTTACAAGTGATCTAATTCAGAATACAGACTCAAGGCAGAGACAAAAGTAATTCCAAATAGACTGGATGTAGACGGTGAGAGAAAGAAGCAAGTCATGGATGACTCAACAATTTTTTTGTCCAATGAACTGGAAAGACAGTTGCCATTAACTAAGATGAACTGAGGGGTAAAGACAAAAGACATACATTTGAATGTCATCTGCATACAGACAGTGCTCAAACAGAATGTAATTAATTGGACATTTGTATTTCTCAAAAGCAACAGAGATGTGTTAGTTAGGGGTATTCGGACACACACAGTGCATTTTCCAGAAGCATGATGTTATTTTATGATAGATAACATTTAAAATAATTTTTGCAATAGAGCAAACATTCCTAATATGAAGTAGAATTTTAAATGTGTATGAGTTTTTAAGATAAAACACCAGACTTCAAAGAAATGTACTTGTGACAGGTTGTTTTGAGCTATGTTCTGGTCTCCTGGGGCTGTGCATTTCTCTCTTCTGCCAATACAGGTTTTTCTGTGTTCTTTCAAGTTCTGAGAAGCTCAGTAGTTTTTAAGTTTATTCAACATCGATCATCTTGAAACATTTATTGAGTGCCAAGCACTATACTGGGAACTAGGGATACAGCAGCAAAGGCAAGAGTCCCTGCCCTTGTGAAGTCTATAGTCTATGTTGATACTAAGTTCATCTGTGCTTGTTTTTGTTTTGGTTGAGTTTTTAAAGGAAAACAGAGTGTCATCTCTATTTAAACGATGCAGGGTTATTTTGGAGGTTCAAATATTTATGATTGTGAAAATAGTTTAGAAATTGTAAGCAGATATGCAGGTAAATTGAATCGACACTTCTTTTACAACAGGGCTTCAGACAGATAAAGTAAAAGCAATTGCAAGACACTCAGAAATGAATCAGAATGGAGTACAAATGAATGACTTACATCTGAGGATGCCGATTACTACATCTGGGCACTAAATCGGTCCTCTAAGTGTCCTGGCACTAAAGAAAAACTTAAAGCATGTATCTTTTCGTTTTCTGGCAAAAGAAACACAAAAATTCACTGGCAGAGAAAATATTTTTCCTGGAAATGGACTGAAGCGGGGTTCACATGGGTCTTCAGGTAAGCCATACTGGATAACAGAGTGGACAAGAAGACTGTCCACTACCATTTTACAAAGGAGACAACAGCATTGTTCAAACTGGTGCTTCCTGTGCTGATGAGTTATAAAGTCAGACTTCGTAATAATAAATTATCCTTGCAAGAGTCATTATTCTGTACTGTTTGGGGTTTTGTTTCCAAGTACACATTTGACTTTTGTAATATTACTAAAAATAACTATTTATATATCATAGTTAGGTTCAGCATCTCAATTACAGACTGAAAGCTGCAAAGAAAACACCTTCAGTTGGAGAGGGCATGCTTTCTATTTTCATTCTTAAGTTTTCAAAAACATACATCCTGTATGTAACAGGAAAATTTAAAACATTCAGCTGTTGCTTCTCATACCCATTAGTCAAAAGCCTGCTTTCAAACAATCTTAGATGTGTGACTTCAAGTACCGTAGCAAAAAGTGATTATATGAATTTAGAGTAGAATATACATTTGCCTAATAAAATGCATATTAAAAATATACCAGTATTCCTTGTTTAAATGCTACTTTAAAAATATTTTTGATAGGGCTTCCCTGGTGGCGCAGTGGTTGAGAGTCCGCCTGCCGATGCGGGGGACACGGGTTTGTGCCCCGGTCCGGGAAGATCCCACATGCCGTGGAGCGGCTGGGCCCGTGAGCTATGGCCGCTGAGCCTGCGCATCCGGAGCCTGTGCTCGTCAACGGGAGAGGTCACAACAGTGAGAGGCCCGCGTACCACAAAAAAAAAAAATTTTTTTTGATAATCCCTAATATAGATTGGTTTGTCATTAACAGAAGGGGAAATGTCTACTGAACCCAAAAGCTATTACAATTAAGCATATTTTAAAAATTATTTTTACAGTCACGATTTAACTACCATTTAGATATCTTGCCCTGATAACTACCGCCATGGACTGCAGCAGCTCCTGGTTCCCAGTGGTCATGTCTGGGCTGCCCCTCAAGTGCCCTCCCCTCTCCCACCCCCTTCATACAGCAACAATCTCTATCTCCTGGTCCACGCTGCCCATGCTGCTTCGCCAATCACTGCCCCTTCCCCAGTGACTGGAGAAAGTTGGGAATGTGACCCAAACCAGGCTAATCTCAATCTTCCCTGGGATCTTTTCAAAGAAATCCTCAAAGAGGGAGGTTCCCTTTCCTTCTGACTGAAGGAGTTAGGATAAGACCCTAGAGGCTACCAATGACCCCACTGCAGGCGGTATAGAGAACCCAATATTTAAGAAGAAAAGATAAGAAATGGGTAAAGAGACTGTGTCCCAGGTTCCAGTCTCAGAGACCCCCAGAGCTCTCTTGTCCCCTCCACAATTCCTGTGATCCTATTACCTACTACAAGATCCTTCCAAGAAATCCTCTGTGCTCCAGCAATTTCTTTGAGCCATATGAAACTGCCATTTCTGTAAATCAAAATTGTCTAATTTGACAACCACATTGGCAATTTCAATTGGTTCTGCCTAACAGGTCATGTCAAATTTATGCCACTTGGAACTTAAAGAGTCTTTGGTGACTACAGCTGCCAATACTGAATGCAATTTTCAAACTATGTGATAGAAAAAAAAAAAACCTACATTATCTAGTATTAACCATTGCTAGTAAAGATAAAGATATATATGCAAATACCTATATACATCTACACATATACACACACGTTTTTAAATTTACACATAGTATGAATCCATGTGATTGCGTAAAACTTCTAGTAATGCAATGTCTCAAATCACGTGGCAGTGTAAATGTGTCACTGGGGGCACATGTTCTGGAATTACACTGCCAGGGGTCAACTCAAAGTAACAAGTTCTTAGCTTTTTTTTCAATTGAAAATTATATTGAGATAATTATACATTCACACACATTTGTAAGGAATTATAGAGATTTTTAGTACCTTTCACTCAGTTTTCTGCAACAGTAATATTTTCCAAAACTATAGAATATTGGGACCAGGATTTGACATGGATATAATCCACTGCTCTTTCTCAGATTTCCCCAGTTTAACCTGTTCTCGTGTGTGTGTGT
>NW_021703769.1:83413546-83487406 GCF_005190385.1 Monodon monoceros
TGTGTGTGTGTGTGTGTGTGTGTGTGTGTGTGTGTGTGTGTGTGTGTAATTCTACCATTTCAGCACATATGTAGGTTCGTGTGTCCATCACTACAGCCAATATACTGAATATTTCCATCACCACACAGATCCCTGGTGTTGCCCTTTTGTAACCACAACCACTACCCCGCATCAAATTTCCTTAATGGTTATAAAACTCTTCAGATTATCTACTTCATCTTGATTGAGTTTTGGCAGTTTGTAGTTTTTGACAAATTGGTCCATTTCTTCTTAGTTGGCAAATGTATGAGCATAAAGTTGTCCTTTACATCTTTTAATGGCTTCAGGATCTGTAGTGTTATCCCATTTCATTCCTGATATTAGTGATTTGTGTCTTTGTTTCTTTCTCAGTCTTGCTAATGGTTTATCAATTTTCTTTTTTTTTTTTTTTTAACAAAGAACCAGCTTCTTGCTTTACTGATTTTCTCTCTTATTTTCCTATTTTCAATTTCATTGACTTCTGCTCTTTAATGTTCCTTTTTTCTGCTGGCTTTCGGGGTTTTTTCCCTCTTCTTTTTCTAATATCTTGAGGTAGGAACTTAGGTTGCTGATTTGAGACCCTTCTTCATTTTTGATGTGAAATTTAGTGCTGTACATTTCCCTCTCAGAACTGCATTAGCTGCGTCCTACATAGTTCGATATGTTTGTTTTCATTTCCATTCAATTCTACACATTATTACTTCCTCTAAGATGTCTTTGATCCACATATTGCTTAGAAGTGTGCTGTCTCATTTTCACCTGCCTGGAGGTTTTCCTGTTGTCTTTCTGCTATTGAGTCCTTGTCTTACTCCACTGTGGTCAGAGAACACACTCTGCATGAGTTCAATTGTTTTAAACGTGCTGAGGTCTGCTCTAAGACATGGGATGTCTCCCATCCTGGCAAATGTCCTGTGAACTCTTGAGAAGTCTGCATTCTGTCACTGTTGGGTGGCATGTTCTAGAAATGCCAATCAGGTCATTGGCTGATTGTGTTGTCCAGCCTTTCTATACCCTTACTGATCTTCTCTCTAGGCAGTCACCCTGTCTAGGTTCAGCATACAGGTCACGGTCTACCTTTATGCGCTGTGGCTTCAATGACAGTCTAATTTTCAGAGGCTTTGCAGTGTTCTTTTGGTCTGCTTCATTTATCTGGTGCCAGTGAGGCTCCCAGTGGTGCTGAGAGGATGGAAGGGGTTTCCCCAAGTATGGCTGCCTGCTGTCTCTCAGTGGAAGAGGGAGAATGCCTACAGGCTGGAAGGGGCTTCCCAGGCCTAGCACTTACTGTGGCAGAATCCCCCTTACCTGTGTCCTGGCTACCTTGTGTCTCTGGACAGGGGAGGGTAGTCTCAGACCCACAGTGACAAAGGAGCTACTTGGCTGGGCCATTTGTTGTGGCAGGACACCTGCAGCAGGGACTACTAAATGCCCAGGCACCTCTCAGCCCCGTCAGGGAAGGAGAGGGCACACCCCGGCCGATAACTGTTGGAGGGGCGTCTACTGATCCCGCTTGCTGCTGATGCCGGGCTCGCTCCTGTTTGATCCAGGGAGGGGAAGGGCGTACTGGAGCTGCTCATGTTGCTAGTGTGGGGAGTCAGAAGACGCCAGGCCTCGCCGGCTCTTGTGTTGGCTGGGGAACGTATGAATAATAGGTCCTACCAGAATACGGTTCCTCCGTTCCAGAGGTCCCAAACCAGCTGGCATGCTTCTTCCCACCTTTCAGAGTTCTCCTTTTTGGCCTCTTGCACTAGTTCTAAGGTTTACAGTTGTACTTAGTGGGGAGGAGGAGGGAGAAACAGACCTATGCCATCTTGTACAGACTGGGAATCTCAAATTTCCAATTTTTTGACATTGAGTAAAATCTCTCTAAGTCTCAGATTCATTCCTAAAAACTAACTGTCTCATAGTCTGGTGAACATTAAATAGATAACACACATAAAGCTCTCAGCTCATGGCCTTCTATGAAAGAAGTGTTCAGAAAATGTCACAAAATATAAAGCAATAATTAAATTTGTGAAAAGATATGAATAGAAAGGGTAAGAATGAAATCCATTAAATAATTATACCTCTAGATGGTAGGATCATGGGTATTTTTAAATTTCCTTCTTTTATATTTCTCTGTATTTTCTAAGTGTTCTACAATTAACAGGTTTTCATTTGATGGTAAAAATTTCTAAATAACTAACCTAAATCTACACTTTATCACTTCTTATTTCAATAGCTTCTGCACATTCTTCAGATAAAGTGAGGAGGAGGATGAATACAACAATAAGATCCAAACCCATCTTTCACTTCCGGGTTTATGAGACGGCGAATAAAATGACTGGGCAAGAGCACTAACCGCTGCTGCTCTGTTCTGAGAATGGGATGATTACTTCGAAGTCTTTCACTTCCCTTAACCCCTAGAACGACTTAATTAGCAAACTGCATGACAGCTAAGATAAATGGCTTAACATGATTCACAGCCATGAGTAAGGTAAGATCCTTCTCTGTGGCTAGTCCAGCTCAGAAACATTGCTCGGAATCCACTTCACTGCAAGGAGCTCTCTACAGTGTGATCCACCCAAATGAAAATAATTTCTTCCAAAGTAAAAATAGGTGCCACAAACTAACATAGTAGCAAATTCTGCCTTCCTTTTGGACTACGTCAGCCTTGATGTACGGGGAGCGTAGGTAGGTAAAAAGCTAGCAGCCTCTGGAGGATGGAGTTGCTCAGTGAGCGTTCCTTCAACAGACATCAGCTGAGGGCTTGGGACCATGACCTCAGCAAGCAGAGGGTCCAAAAGGGCAAGACCTCACGTTTAGGAGCTGTGCCAAACTGAAACCTCAGTGAAACCAGCACTTAATGCTCTCCATTACAGTTAAGAGTTTTTTAAAGATTGATAACATGAATCAGCATTTCTAGGTCTAAATAATTCCCTTGAGAAAAATTTTCTTTAAGAAAACCTTTAAGGTTGTCTGTTATATAAAACTACTAAATTCAGGGGCAAAGTGAGATCAGCTAAACTGATACTTCTGTTTTTATTTTTGGAGAGCTTTAATTCCAGGAAAAAAAAAAAAAAGACTGAAAAGGCAGGCAAGAAAGCTTGAAGCTTAACTGACTCAAAAATTATTAACATAATAGTGTATAAATATATACATAATTAGCCCATCTTAAAGCAGGAAAACATCACTGAAGGTTGAGTCCAACTTTACGCTTTGCTACAAAGTGAGGGAGAAACACTGCGGCTGATTCCCCATATGGATTTGAAAACTTTTACCGGAATAATCTTGGCAGATCTTATTACATAGGAACATTAAAAATTCATTTTATTTCAAATACCATAAAATAGTACACAGATGCTCATTTTAAATAATTCACATACCCATCAGGTACTGATATATTAAAGTAATATGACCTATATTAATAAATATTGCATTATAAACACAGATGTGTTTTTTTTATTGACTGGGTTGTACCCCCTAAAAACATCTACTCCTGGCAAACTGCCGTTACAATAAACATTAATAAAATGCAAAAGAATAAAAAAGAAAAAGATTTTTAAACAAATAAAAAAAAAAGAAAATTTAGTGTGCATGATTTAAAAGTAGGTGAGGCCCTTAAATAGGTTGTTCTATCTTGCTATCCTGCTAAAAAATAGTATCAAAAGCTGGTTGAGTTTACCCAACACTTACACATTTTAACCTTTACTTCTTTTAACAATCACAAATGATAAAGGAAGGTTTAAAATAAGCTAATATGTGCATTTCAACTAGGCTCCAGAGCAGTACTGCAAAAAAATTATAAGTACTTTAATAGAGGAAAACATTTCCTAGAAATACCAAAACATGAAGATAGAAGGAAATATGACGAGAGTTCTTATGAGAAATATTTTCCTTCTTAAGCTATCATTTGTCACAGCACTAATATATCACACAAAGCGTTTCAAATTTTACTTCATATTTTAATGACTACAAGAAAGTTTCAGAGTACATCTGTCAAGTGGATATAATCAGCACAAGAAAATTCCTGCCTTGTTTTCTACATGTCCTAAAAGTCCACTTCTAGGAGTCCTGCATCAAGTGTTAAGGATGGAGAAAAAGCAAACTAATATATGATAGACAGGCAAAGAAGTATTCCAATTTATACTATTCTAATAAAATCAGAGAAGGAATAATGATAAGTATCCAATAATAACTAAGGGGAGGTTTTAAAGGTAGAGGGGAGATGAGACGCTTTAAGTGGTCGTCAGGACTACTCTGATCTAATCCCTGGTAATGTATGCAATACCCATCCTTTTCACTTTGCCATAATACTTTGATTTTGAGTGTATTAATTCATCTGAAGAGTATTTGAGAAAAGGGAAGAAAGCGCAAATCAGTAAAATGTAAAGGTTAAAAAAAATTCCAGGCACTGAAATACTGTGAGTTTATTTAAACATCATAAGATACCTAAAATTTGTAACCCCCTTGATAAATCATTTGTTATTTGTGTTATCTCAATATATATGCAGATATACTAAGATATTCATACATGTTGAGGTATATAAAATACATAAACATATTGAGACATATACGTGTGAATGTATATGTATATATATGTAAAGATAAAAATTCACCTTGACTTTACAAATATCAAATCATTGTGATGTTTAATAAACATATATACTTCACGTATCTAAATATATGTTTTTAGATGCAGATTTAAGGTGACTGTAAATGAAGCTGCATTGTTTTATTTCAGTGTCGCATGCACCAAAATAGGATTTTTTTCCTTTCTGGCTAAATCTGGCTGGAGGAAAGAACTGGACTATGCAAAGAAGAATGAGTCATGACTCAGATCTCCACTCACGTATTAAATGATTTGCAGTAAAAAGAAGGGCAAGAGTAAAGAGCAGTGCCTTTATGTGCGTTCGTAAAGCCATTTACAGAAAGATGTCAGTGTCACTCTCTAGGGTCAACTTAAACAATTCCTATAATTTTCACCTTATTTATAGTATAACCGTCTAAGTCTGTGCTAAAAAGTAAAACCAAAACCAAAACCCCCTCTTACCTGCATGGAGACCCGGTAACTCTGATCACAGGACACAAACGCTCTAAATTCAGCCTGGTATGCACTGTGATTGATGACACATCTCCATCCTATTTCACATTGAATACTGTTAGACGTAAAACTCCCTGCTCTGAAAAGAACTTGATTTTCCTTCCGTACAAGGGATAATGTTTAGCACAATATATTATTTAAAATTTTTAAGTAAAATGGCAACACATAAGGAATTCTTATGTCATCAAATAATTGGTGAGATGTCATTACTTCGTACAAAAGGTACAAAAAGTGTACGGAAGAAAAATAAATAATACTGTATCAACCCTGTGGCGGCTTCCACAAAGAGAATGCATCCACACAGGAAGGGCAGAACTCATAGCAATCACGTTTCATGGCCTTCAGAATTAGCTGTGTAAATTCTAGATTCCGTGAAAAAGAAGCGTATGCATGAAAGATAACTAAACGCAGGAGTAAGTCTTAATACGGCACATGTTTTTATACAGTTCGGAAATATACTGCACTTCCACTGAATAGATAATGGAGAGTGACAGAAATCGTGCAGCAGCGAGCTCTACCAGGGATGTAATTCACTGACAGTGCGAGGAAGGAGGGACTTCTGGCCACCACACGGTTTATATATTGATATTATGCAAAGTAAACCCTACTACTGCTGTTCTACGTGACTGAATCATAACAGAGGTCTCTGATTAATGCTAGAGAAGATATTTGGGATCAAAGAAGTGATATTTTCTTCCTGACCTTATTGATATGTTACTCTGTAATAGGTGATAAAAAGGATAAAAGAATATTAACTCCAGATTTCACAGGAAGCCCTAAGTTAATTAAAAACTTGCCAATATAAAAAGAAGATGGGGGGAAAGTACACCTCTATAACAAATGATGGTCTAGGAATAGAAAAATAGTAAGGTATTGAATACAACACAAGAGCCAAATCATTAAATTGACATGGCCTTTCTGAAGAGCAATTTGGAAATTCATTTCAAAAGCCTTCAAAAATCTGAGTATCCTTTGACTGAACTACTTCACATCTAGGAAATGGTTCTAAGAAAATAATCATGGATCTGCTTATCAATTCAGACAATTTATAAGCATTATTTATAAAAACAAATGATGAGCAACAGAAAACATTTCTCTCCCCTGTCTCTCCTTCAGGGAATGTAACAGGACAACATCTGTCAATATTAAAGATGTAGCACACAAGCATGAGACAGACCTGGGTTCAAATCCTGCCTCTACAACTTCTATATCTGGAATGTTTAGAATAATAATGTAACTGAAATTTATTTTTGCACATAGTGGAGAAGGATGTCTAAAATTATTTTCTTCTGGAAGTATGGTCAGTTGTTTCAATGACATTTATTAAATAAACCATATTTTCTGAACTGATTTTTACAGCTTTATCATATATCAGATCTTTATATACACTTGGACCTCTAATCTATTCTACAGATCTATTTCAATGTTAATTTGTACTGATTTAATTGTGAGAAATTCATAGTACATAGTACATGGTTTATAGTTGCCCCACAGTGAAATGTTCTAAGAATCTGGGGGGCAAATTCTTGGATCTATTCTTGCATTGGTACTTTAGAAATAAAAGTTATCTTTAAAAGAATAAAAGGAAAGAGGACGGTGGGAAAAATTGGTTACACTTTCTAATACGTTCTTCAACAAGAATATGTGGGTGGACTTGATCAGAAAAGGTTCTGAGAGGAGACAGACAGGCAGAGGGAAAGGAGGGAAGCAAAAAGCCATCGTCTAAGGCTGAGGTGTATCTGAGTCTTAAGAGAGTATTGAAGTATCCTCACATCCTAAGTTAATATTCTTGGTTTTCCATCCTTGCTTCCTTTAGAGAAGATATAGTTCTAGCCAAAAGGCTAAGAAATATGTAAGAAACATATGTTACAAGGTGATCCAAACGGCAAGTCACGATGAAGGGCCACAATAGTATCACGGACTGGGTCAGAGATTCCCAATCTTTTTCAGGTATGAGGATCCCCCTTTTAATGCCAAGAATCTAAACAGAACCCATATGTAACTGGCCTTTTGGTATCCACTGGTTGAAAAATACACAATAAAATCTACTACAATTGCAGTCAAGCTTTTATATAAACCTATTAATCGTAATGGTAGCCAGCATATATAGTTACGCTTCACTGTCTAGAGCTCAATCGACTGCTCAGATACTGTCTTTGCCCAAGATAAGTTTTAAAATCTCAATTTTATTGTCAAAAAAATAATTTTCATTTACCAGATAAATTGCTCTGACCTATAAAATTAGTCCATATTTTCTACTCAAATCAATATTATTAATGATAAATTATCACTTTAAACTTAAATGTGAGGCTATTAAACCACTTAAAGTAAATATGCTAATATTCTGCATTCAATATTAATTTCTAAACCTACTATTAAGTATAATTTTTAAAATTAGAGCTAAACCATAATAAAGATATCTAAAACTCTAAGAATGGACAAGGTCACACATCATAAAAGAAAAATGTTAGTGCTGATCAACTATTATGAGCTACATTTTTAAAACTGAGATTTTCAGGGGTTTTCCTCACTCACCCCATTTGGCTAAATCAAGAGTTTTGGTAGACTGCTATAGACTAAATGTGTGCATCCCCCCAAAATCCACCCGTTGCAATCTAAGCCTCAGTGTGACAGTATTAGGAGGTGGGGGCTTTAGGAGGTTACAGGTCACAAGGGTGGAGGTTTAGTACCCTTATAAAAGAGACATCAGAGAACTCCCTTGTACCCTCCATCATGTGAGGTCATGGCGGCCAAAGGGTGGCTACCCATGAACCAGAACTGGGTCCCTCACCAGACACCGAATCTGCCAGTGCCTTGATCTTGGACTTGTCAGCCTCAGAACTGTGAGAAATACATGTCTGTTGTTTATAAGCCACCCAGTTCACAGTATTTTGTTACAGCAGCCTGAACAGGCTAAGAAAATGACATTATATATCTTTCTGATATTTATATTTACAACTATCTTACTGAGATGAGTTTTAAATGCTGGCAAAACAAATAATTTTATACTCTTAATTTCACCAAACTCTAAGAAGTAGGTAACCTGAGACTGAGTCCTTGGAAAGGATAAACCTCACTGAAAATGTGCCAACATTACAGATTTCTAGGTTTCGGGACATCACCTCTGCGATAAGGCAGTTCTACAGCAAAGAACACCCAGTGTTTTCCTGTGAAATGACAGTGTTTGCACAGCAAACTACGGGCAAAGGCCACCCGCAACAGCCCACTGTAACCTCTCCTTCTCTGAATTCTTAACAGCCAGTGTACATATTTAGCATTTGGGATAGCTCACACTTTCGCTGTTCTCTTTTTCTTTCTATGTCCTACACTCTACTGCCTTGCATAGTGTGCCCTGTATACATTTGACTGCAAATTAAATGTCTATGGTTCATAATATATAGGATATTCTAAGGTGGTATTTTCACAGAGCCTTACTTTAAAAAAAAAAAACAATGGCTCTGTTATACAATCTTATCTGATCCTCTGTGAGGTCAATTATGACCTTCATTTTCCACAAGAAGGAAACAGAAATAGAGGGACTGAGTAACTTACACAAAGCCAAACATTTGTTAAGCAGCATCACAGAGACTCAAGTGCATACATTTTTTTTCTCCATTTTCCTCAACATCAGTGCTTATCAACTTGTGGTTCCAGAGCAGCAGTCTCAGCACCTCCTGGGAACTACATATTCTCAGGCCCCAGCCCAGACTAACTGGACCAGAAACTCCGGGAGGTGGTGCTCTGCAATCCGGGTATTAGCAAGCCCTTCAGGTGACCCTGATGCACTCAAGTTGGAGAACTGCTGTTCTATATCACAAGGATTAAAAGTTAAATTATACGTCTAATTATGTTTAGTAATTTTGTAATAATAAAAGAACGTGAAGCCAAGAATACCGCAAGTTATAGAGTCTTTAAATGACTAGATCATATTAATTTACGTTTTCCTCCTTTTAATACATTTTGACACACTCAAAAGTAGGAAACAAAAACGAAACAAAAATTACATATTAGGTACAAATTTACTTTTTCCCTTTCACTTTTCAGCTCTCCAAATGCTACTTTATTGCCCCTCCTACTTGCACTGGCCCCACCAAGATGAATAGAGCAGAGGCCAGGATGCTCAGAAATGCCATCCTGCCCTAGCCGCTCCCGCCAGCGGCAACCCCAGTGTAGGTGTGTGAAATGCTGAGCCAGCCAAAAGGGATCGCAGGTACCTGGCACCGTGGGAGAGGGTTGCCAGATGGCTCTAATTCATTCATTCAATAATCTCGCAGTGCCTGTAAACCATGTGCTAGGAACACAGTATACAAAAATGGCCCCTTGTCCCTGAGGAATTCATATTTGAGTGGGGAAAAAATATATGCAAATAAATAATATTTGAATTAAGCCATGTAGGATGAGGAGTAAAGGATGTTGAGAGTTCTTGAAGCAAACAGCCATGAAGAAGCCTACAACCCTATCTTTCTGGAAACAACTCCATATTCACCTTTTTTCCCCCAAATGTGCAATGTCATGTTGGCCTAAAATTGATTGTTAACACTAGCCCCTTTGGGCATTCTGTTTATTTGGTGCACCACAACTATTTTTCTAACCCTTCATCAATCCCATGACATGTCTCTGCTTCCTGTCTAATGCCTTTTTCACCAGCCATCATCCTCATTTTGTACAATGTGGAAATGTCTTGACCAAAGATCTGTTGCCTATCAAAACTTTCTCCTAAAGTTGGCTTTGGTCGGAAGTTCGCCTCTGTAAAGTGGGGTTTTAATCCTGCTGCCCAGCAAACATTCCCAGTTCTCCCAGGCCCTGGTGGGTCTGCATATCCCTGCCCCCTGAATTGGGTATGGCACTGTGCTGCAGCCAGTGAAATGCAAGCAGAAGTCAGGAGGCTCACTTCCAGGCAGACGCTCAGGACCCAGTGAGCTGTACACACATACACGGGCCACACTGCCTTCCCACTCCGGCAGGTATCGGCATTTGAGAGGGTGGCTCCTCCACCAGCCTAGACCGTGCTGAGCAGTAGTTCCCCAGCCTTCCCACACTGGGTGGGTAGCCTAAGCATGAAATAAACGGAAATTTTTACAAGCCAGACTCCCAGTGCAACATTCTCTGAACACCCCACCCTGCCTCTGAGGCCGCTCGAGGTCCAGTGCTGCTTGATCCACGCCGTCTCCTGCACTGCCTCTGCTGACAAAATGCTCTCTACTCTAAATTAAGTTGCAAAGGAAAAATGTCTTTTAAATTATTCTGGCAGTCAAACTGTTGGGAACCAAGACGGATACATATGGTCCTTGGAAAGTGAAGAATTCTTACGGAACTATACTAGAAACTTTATAAGCAGTCAAGCATGTCTCCGTAGGCATTTAAAAATGAAACTGATGCTATAAAGGCCAGATAGTCAAAAGCATTTACTAAAGAGAAAAGCCTTTAGCCAAGGATAACACAATTTACGAGGAAAATAATTCAAATATAAAAACCATACAATTGTTATGGTTGAGGAAGGAATTAAACAAGTTGAACAGCAGCACAGATGGCTAGTAGTAACAACCCATGAGCAAACAACGATTTTAACTTTTCATTTTGTGTTGGAGTGTAGCTGATTTACAATGTTGTGTTAGCTTCAGGTGTACAGCACAGTGATTCAGTTATACATATACACGTATCTATTCTTTTTCCAATTCTTTCCATTTAGGTTGTTACAGAATATTGAGCAGAGTTCCCTGTGCTGTACAGTAGGTCCTTGTTGGTTATCCATTTTAAATATAGCAGCGTGTACATGTCAATCCCCAACTCCTTAACTATCCCTCCCACCCACACACATGCTTCATAACCATAAGTTCATTCTCTAAGCCTGTGAGTCTGTTTCTGTTTTGTAAATAAGTTCATCTGTATCCGTTGTTTTTAGATTCTGAATATAAATGATATCATACGATACTTCTCTTTCTCTGTCTGACTTAACTTCACTCCGTTATGTCTGGTTCCATCCATGCTGCTGCAAATGGCCATTATTTCATCCAAAAAATGATCATTTTTCAAAAATAAAATCAAGCCCATCTTAATGATAAAAACTAAAAGTTTATAAAACTCAGATTGCTATTGGTGTTTTTATTATCAGGTAACCAATAATTGAATATTTTGAGGTAATATAGACACTAATATTTATTAAATATTCTGAAAAAAATCATCCTCTTATACAGAATAAGCCAAAAATGAAATTCAAACCATATAAATAAACATCAATAGAATTTAAAACACATTATAATAGTCAAGGGCAGTAGCCTCTCACCTGACCTGCCTGGGGCCGCTTCTGCCCAGACTCCTTTCAGACTGGAGAGCTCATCTCCTCAGTAAAATGGCTGCGCCTACAGGGCAGGAGTCTGGCCTTGTGGCTTTACCCTCACAATCACAACAGATAATGATCAAATTAAACACTGAGGCCAACTGAGATGGGATCTATTTCTTCCAAAGGTCAAATCTTATCACAAATGCCATCTCAATGACAATTCCTCTATAGTGATATCTCAACTTTTTTCTTGCTAGTGGTAGAAACAGTCTGTCAATTTAAAAAAAACAAAATAAAAATGAAGCATAAGCTCAGTTCGCTTGGAGACATACACACTTTGGCAGAGAACTTTGAAACACAAATAGGAACTATGCCTAAGTTTGCCCAGCATGGGGGGATGAGAGCAACAGCTGCAAACTTACCATGAAGGTTAATCTCCCCCAGAGAGGCTCTCGGCATCAGGGGACAAAACAAGCAACAGAGGGAATGAAGGATGCCCTCAGCAAGGTCTGCCCCCCTTCCTTCTTGCTCCTCCCTTTTAGGAAGCTTCTGAAGCTAGGGTAAATCCATCTTTACTCTCCTTCTTAGAAATTTTCCTTTGTCCTTGATGTTTCTTCTTCATTTCTCCATTTACTCTTAAAAAAGGCCCCTTTCAGAGCTCTATGCCTTCTCTGAAGGTACTCCTCGTAAACAAAGAATAAAACTAAGCCTACCATGTCATTTCTAAGAGAGGTTTAAAGAGAAACAATTTCACATTGCCAATAGCTACTGTAAGGTGTTTTCATAAATTAAAATATCTTTTACTTTAAAACCTTAAATATTTCAAATATTTTTATTGACTACCATATCAATGCCATTTTAATCAAGCAATACTGCATAAACACTTACTAAATGCTAACCTACTATATATACGCCAGGCTGGGTAAACCAAGATGTTTCCCAGCACAGCCCCTATACACTGATGCTTCTCTCTTATAGACCCAGTGCTCTGCCCTGGAGCGTGGGAGCTACGGCCATGCTGGCAATACAGGTCTCTATAAAACGAGTCATGTTCATGATCTCTACATAAAGCAGAGGTTAAAAAGGATCATTTAGATATACTGGATCACCTTTCCAACACTGGTATTGGGAGAAAAATAATGTTCCAAGTTGTCTTATGTGAGACCTCCACAATCATTAGATTTCTGAATGATGAGTTTACTTGTGGCATATCTGAACTATGTAATATCAAGCTATGACATAACAGAAATATACTGCAGATTATTAGAGAAATCTCTATCATTCTGAAAGAAAATTCTAGAGTTTGCTTTGTCACTGACTTCTTAACCAACAATTAAATGTTTAAATCAATGTGAACCATCTTAAAATAAAATAGCGCCAGATTTTTGAGTTAATTAGTTTACGAAGGCTTAAACATATACCTAGCCCTTCTTCCCTTGAACATTCTCATTTCTGTTCCTTTGTTTGAATTACATAATAATGATATGTGAGCTCACTTAGTTCATCACACTGTTAAGCTAACTATTTAATGACACATTGGGTTAATGGTTTATTTGCCTGAGTCATGCACTGGAGTGATACCTGTCCTGATAAATGGATTCAATCCAAGTCAACAATCATTTGTTGAAAAGTACCCCCAGGTCAGATACATGCCTAGATGCAGAAATAGTTTACACAAAGTGTTGTGGGAATAATGATAAGGAGGCATTAAGGACAGCTCTAGAGTAACTGACATTTTAAACTGTCCCTGCTGCATAAGTAGGAATTCACAAAAAAGATTAGGACAGGAGACTGGAAGTGGATGGAACATTCCAGGCAGAGGGCAACACATCAGAAAAAGACATGGAGGTAAGGAAGTACAGAGAATGATCAGTGTGTGGCTTAGACTACACCCTCTTTAGCATTATGATAACAAATCAACCTGCATGGCTTTGAGCATATGGGAGTACACGGAGGGAACTCAGTAAACGGGTTTTGTTTGTTCCCTGAGACAATTTCCAACTTGCACAAAGCACTCATTAGAGTAATTTATAATTAATTATAAACTTTCTATTTCAACAAACAAAAATGAAAACATCTTCTATTAGTCCAATACCTTAGATAGGATACACCTTGTTATATTCAAGGATGTACCTTGTTCAATTTTGATTTAAAATGCATATATCACTTGAAGAACATTGATGAAGTTCAACAAATGGAAATGATTTTGTCAAATATCTGAGAGACTTCGGAAATCTGTTCTTTGGTAGATAACATGACAGAAAATTAACACAGAGATTTTAACTGGGCTTCCCTCCAACAAAATAAAACCTCCTGGAATAGGATCTACTGTCATAACCTTACCCAGATAGACAAGACAAAGGCCCATACCATCATGGTGAAGATATAAAAAGAATGATTCCTTTGACAGTTTCACGTAAATCGCTTGAAATATTTTAAATACTCCATTAAAGTATTATATTATGGATACATGAATAATGGTTTTCAAAATGTCAATTTATATGAACTTGGACTCATTTTTTGTTTAAAGCTTTAAGGAAATCACTTTAAAAACAACTTTGGTCAAACTGATACCTAAGTCGCCGTCCGGACCATATTTATGCAGACCAAAAATAGCAGCATAATATTAATATGCATTCTCCCTGCGTTCATGAATGATTCACTGTGTTCTCTAATCACTTGACTTCTCCACAGCATGTATCATTGCAGATATCCATCAACCTTGCCCAGATTTCTTGAGAGTCTTCCCTTCTTAAGATTCAAGTTCAGTGCTCTCCTCTAGCTCTTTAATTGCCCTTTCTCAAGCTTGTTGGGAATTCCTTTCCTTCCACCTGCCCCTTAAGGGTTCCTGGCGCCTTGCCCTCTTGTTTGGTTTTCTGGAGAGCGCAATGTGAAAGCCTACAGACCAAATCTGACCTACATGTGTGTTTTATTTGTTCCTCAAAATACTACAGATTTAAATTTAAAAATCAGAATAGTTCATGTTGTCTTCTGAAAAACTGGGAGGTTTGTCATCATATCTACTGGCTACAGCTGAGCAGCAACTGCCCCCATCAGATAAGGTGTGTGCTCTCCAGCCGGCCACTGCCTACCAACGCTGAGCTGAGCTGCAGCTGCAGCTGGTCATCCTAGAGTGGCCGCTCTGCACTCACTCGTCTGGACGCTGTGCGCACAGAGCTTATGAGTCCTGTGAGGGAGACGCATGCAACAATTCTCTGTAACCTAGCGCATTCTAGGACTCATCTTGGCGTGGATGATCACCGTGATGGTAACATCCTCATTTAATCAATCAGTCTACAATAATTTACTGAGCACCTATTACATGCCATGAACTATGCCAGCTGTCAGGAGTTCAACAACAAATGAGATGTGGTCCTGCTCTAAATGAGCCTGCAGTCCAAGGTAGGGAGCCAGGCAAGTAAATCAGTCTCTGCTGAGCTCCAGCCCACAGTCTCTAGACCCCAGGGACCCCTCACGTGGATGCTCCAAAGCCAGCACAAACTCAGCTTGCCCAGCCTAAAACTCCCACAAGTAGCCCTCTTCTGAGCATTGTAGGCGGCAAGGGCAAAGGCCCCAAATTCCTCTTTCACTTTCCCATTAAAATGCCATACAAACACTAAAATGATGTTTTAAATCATGTATATATCAAGTCTTGGAAGCAATTTCTAAAGATGAAACACCAACTGGATAAGGTCTTCATAGCCAAGTTCCAACTTCTTGGTAAGTATAAGTAACAGGATGCCCTAGCAGCCCCCTCCCACACAGGCCCTAACTTGTGGAAAGATGCTTACCAACCTGGGAAGTAGATGACTTGAACAAAGAGAAAGGACCTACTGAAAAACCTCTCCCTTGGGTCTTCTTGTCCCACTAATGGTGGTGGGGAGTATTCAACTCACAAACAACAAACCCAGAGCCATTTCTTACAAGCTGAGACACACCAGTTAGCGACCAGGTTGAAAAGGCAGAGGGAGATGATACCAATTTGGGAGACAGGACAGAAACAGGAAAAAGAATCCAGCAAAAACACCTCTAGAGGAATCCCTTCTGTCTCTTGGTTCCTACAACCATAAAATCATGCCAGCAAAATAATGAACTCTGGGTCTCTCTTCTTTCCCCCCCCCCTCTTCTGTTCCTTAAAACGTTATCCAGCCACCACAGTAATTTCCTCTCCATCAGGCTCGAACGAGCCTTTTTGCCCTCCTCCAAGTTCATCACATTCTGCGGTGAAAAGTGTCTTAAATTCCTGTGTCCTCAGCCTAGCACAGAAGTAGTTGGGCTGGCAGATATGAGGGGACATGGGGACTTAGTCGATTCCCACATAAAAGGAATAAAGCAGAAATTCTTTAGCACGCCATCCAAAGTATTTCACAGTCCAACACCACCTTCCTTTCCAGGTAAGGGGGCATGTACCTTAAGAATGAATAAAGATAACTTGCTGACAGGGCAACAGGGAGGTGCTTGGAGTCAAAATTACATTGATTTTTGGAAAAAACAAAAATTCAGTATTTCTGAACCTGCCTCAGAACTAACAGAAGGAAACATTAATTAAAAAATTAATGAAAAAAGATCTGTTCCTAGACTGATTTTTTTTAAAAAGGGACTTCCAAGGTAAAGATGGCCGATTGAAAGTACACAGTTAACTCTCTTCTGAAACTTCATGAAATGACAGTAAAAGGATTTTCTTCTAAAAGTAAAGGGAACACAGCAGAGAATACAAAATTTGGACAGCTGGAAAATGTTATAGCAGTGGGAAATGCTACAGATGACACAAGAAGCCTGAATCCAAAACTGGCAAAAGGGAAACTTAACAGCAGAGATGATGATTTATAATGCAAAATCCCCAAAGGATTTTGGGTAGCCTGAGCTACCCCATAAAGGAGTGAAAAGGAGCTAGGCAAGGAAGATTACATGACAGGTAGTTAAAAACAACCAGTATCTCGATGCTCTTTCCCACTGTGCATAATCAGGTGCCACCCTCTGCCATTCTGGGCAAGCACTCTCCTCTGGAGAGGGTAGCACAAGGGTACATGGACTCAGGCTCTGGGACAGACATAGCCGAGTGCCTTCCTGAAATCAGGGAGATGATCTGATTTTAAGCATATATGCCCCAACTCACCTTCCTGAATGCTGCAGCCAGGCTATCACCCTCTAGGCAGGCGACAAATAGAATCTTCCCTGGAGAAACTAATCTGCTCAAGGGGGAAACAAAAATGCCAACATCTAAAATCAAGTTCCCTGACTCAGCAGGTCAACACATCACCCCACAGCCAGGGCTTGGGGTCAGCAAGCTACTCAGAACAGTAGTGACTTGATGAATCCTTACTGAAGGAAGACTGGAATTTTATATATATATTATATATATATATATAAATATATATAAATATATATTATATATATAAATATATAAATATATATTATATATTTATATATATTAAATATATATCTATTATATATATAATATATACAAAATGAATGCGGTTTGTTGTACTTCACAATCCCAAAGCATCATGGTATTGTAGTGGAGAACTCATTATAAGGAATAAAATGCACATTCCTTAGCATAACATTCAAGGTACTTCACAATTTGACACCATCCTCCTTTCCAACTTTATTTCCTATCACAAGCCTAGGAAAGTCACAGGCATAGGGTCAGAGAAAAGAGCTCTGGGGTCACACAAACCTGAGACCAAGCCCTGGTTCCAGCACTTCCTAGCTCTTCAACTTTAGCCCAGTTACTTGAACACTGAGAAAAAGAATAGGTGTTTTAAAACAGTGATGAAGACACATAAAGATATGACGTATAACAGAATAGTCAGACACAAAAGAGTACAGAGAGTGGGATTTCATTCAAATGATGCTCAAAACAGAAAAAAAAACTAATCCATAGTAATAAATGCCAGACCAGTGATTGCCTGGATGGAGGAGAGGGGATGATTTGAAAGGGATTCAAGGGACTTTTATGGGATTGTTGGAATGTTTTATATTTTAAGTGTAGTGGATAAAAAACTCATTAAAATGTACAGTTAAAATCTCTGCATTTTATTTTATGTAAGTTATACTTCAATTAAAAATAAAAAGAATAGGAAGAACGACAATAAAATATTCTAATGAGGTGCTATTTAATAGTCAATAAAGAATATGGTTTTACAATTCAATTAAACAACTACTGACTGATAACTACCTCATAATAGCATGGTACTTTTTATTAAAATAGATTTTTTCCCCAATAAAATGTCAATTGTTACAAATATGAAATATACAGAAAAGCATAAAGGAAAAGATTACTTCAAATTTAGCACCCAACATAAGCATTGTTAACGTCTGCTTTATATACTTTCATTTTTTTATTAGTCATCACTTTTATACACATCAGTGTACACAAGTCAATCCCAATCGCCCAATTCATCACACACCACCTCCACCCCCCGCTGCTTTCCCCGCCTGGTGTCCATACGTTTTGTTCTCTACGTCTGTGGCGCAATTTCTGCCCTGAAAACTGGTTCATCTGTACCAGTTTTCTAGGTTCCACATATATGCGTTAAAATATGATATTTGTTTTTCTCTTTCTGACTTACTTCACTCTGTATGACAGTCTCTAGAACCATCCACATCTCAACAAATGACTCAATTTCGTTCCTTTTTGTGGCTGACTAATATTCCATTGTATATATGTACCACAACTTCTCTATCCATCTGTCTGTCAATGGGCATTTACGTTGCTTCCATGACCTGGGTAAACAGTGCTGCAATGAACACTGGGGTGCATGTGTCTTTTCGAATTATGGTTTTCTCTGCGCATATGCCCAGTAGTGGGATTGTTGGATCATATGGTAGCTCTATTTTTAGTTTTTTAAGGAACCTCCATACTGTTCTCCTTGTGGCTATATCAATTTACATTCCCACCAACAGGGCAAGAGAGTTCCCTTTTCTCCACACCCTCTCCGGCATTTTTGTTTGTAGATTTTCTGTTGATGGCCATTCTAACTGGTGTGAGGTGATATCTCATTGTACTTTTGATTTGCATTTCTCTAATAATAGTCATGTTGAGCAGCTTTTCATGTGCTTCTTGACCATCTATATGTCTTCTTTGGAGAAATGTCTATTTAGGTCTGCTGCCCATTTATGGATTGGGTTTTTTTTTAATATTGAGCTGTATGAGCTGTTTATATATTTTGGAGAATACTCCTTTGTCTGTTGATTCATTTGCAAATATTTTCTCCCATTGTGAGGGTTGTCTTTTCGTCTCGTTTATGGTTTCCTTTGATGTGAAAAAGCATTTAAGTTTCATTAGGTCCCATTTGTTTATTTTTGTTTTTATTTCCATTACTCTAGGTGGATCAAAAAAGATCTTGCTGTGATTTATGTCAAAGAGTGTTCTTCCCATGTTTTCCTCTAATAGTTTTATAGTGTCCGGTCTTACATTTAGGTCTCTAATCCATTTTGAGTTTATTTTTGTGTATGGTGTTAGGGAGTGTTCTCATTTCATTCTTTTACACATAGCTGTCCACTTTTCCCAGAACCACTTACTGAAGAGACTGTCTTTTCTCCATTGTACATCCTTGCCTCCTTTGTCACAGATTAGTTAACCATAGGTGCGTGGGTTTATCTCTGGGCTTTCTATCTTTTTCCATTGATCTATGTTTCTGTTTTTGTGCCAGTACCATATTGTCTTGATTACTGTAGCTTTGTAGTATAGTCTGAAGTCAGGGAGTCTGGTTCCTCCAGCTCCGTTTTTTTCCCTCAAGACTGCTTTGGCTATTCGGGGTCTTTTGTGACTCCATACAAATTTTAATCCTTTTTGTTCTACTTCTGTAAAAAAATGCCATTGGTAATTTGATAGGGATTGCATTGAATCTGTAGATTGCTTTGGGTACTATAGTCATTTTCACAGTGTTGATTCTTCCAATCCAAGAACATGGTATATCTCTCCATCTGTTGGTATCATCTTTCATTTCTTTCATCAGTGTCTTATAGTTTTCTGCATACAGGTTTTTTGTCTACCTAGGTAGGTTTATTCCTAGGTTTTTTATTCTTTTTGTTGCAATGGTAAATGGGAGTGTTTCCTGAATTTCTCTTTCAGATTTTTCATCATTAGTGTATAGGAATGCAAGAGATTTCCATGCATTAAATTTGTATCCTGCAACTTTACTAAATTCATTGATTAGCTCTAGTAGTTTTCTGGTGGCATCTTTAGGATTCTCTATGTATAGTATCATGTCATCTGCAGACAGGGACAGTTTTACTTCTTCTTTTCCAATTTGTATTCGTTTTATTTCTTTTTCTTCTCTGATTGCCATGGCTAGGGCTTCCAAAACTATGTTGAAAATAGTGGTGAGAGTGGACATCCTTGTCTTGTTCCTGATTTAGAGGAAATGCTTTCAGTTTTTCACAACTGACAATGATGTTTGCTGTGGTTTTGTCATATGTGGCTTTTATTATGTTGAGGTAGGTTCCCTCTATGCCCACTTTCTGGAGAGTTTTTATCATAAATGGGTGTTGAATTTTGTCAAAAGCTTTTTCTGCATCTATTGAGATGATCATATGGTTTTTACTCTTCAATTTCTTAATATGGTGTATCACATTGATTGATTTGCATATATTGAAGAATTCTTGCATTCCTAGGATAAATCCCACTTGATTATGGTGTATGATCCTTTTAATGTGTTGCTGCATTCTGTTCGCTAGTATTTTGTTGAGGATTTTTCATCTATATTCATCAGTGATATTGGTCTGTAATTTTATTTTTTTGTAGTATCTGTCTGATTTTGGTATCAGGGTGATGGTGGCCTCATAGAATGAGTTTGGGAGTATTCCTTCCTCTGCAATTTTTTGGAAGACTTTGAGAAGGATGGGTGTTAGCTCTTCTCTAAATGTTTGATAGAATTCACCTGTGAAGCCATCTGCTCCTGGACTTTTGTTTGTTGGAAGATATTTTTTTTTTTTTTTTTTTGCAGTATGTGGGCCTCTCACCACTGTGGCCTCTCCCGCCGTGGAGCACAGGCTGCGGACGCGCAGGCCCAGTGGCCATGGCCCACGGGCCCAGCTGCTCTGCGGCATGTGGGATCCTTCTGGACCGGGACACGATCCCACGTCCCCCACATCGGCAGGCAGACCCTCAACCACTGCGCCACCAGGGAATCCCCTGTTGGAAGATTTTTAATCACAGTTTCAATTTCATTACTTGTGATTGGTCTGCTCATGTTTTCTATTTCCTCCTGGTTCAGTCTTGGAAGGTTATACCTTTCTAAGAATTTGTCCATTTCTTCCAGGTTGTCCATTTTATTGGCATAGAATTGCTTCTAGTAGTCTCTTAGGATGCTTTATATTTCTGTGGTGTCGTAACTTCTCCTTTTACATTTTTAATTTTAATGATTTGAGTCCTCTCTCTCTTTTTCTTGATGAGTCTAGCTAATGGTTTATCAATTTTGTTTATCTTCTCAAAGAACCAGCTTTTAGTTTCATACATCTTTGCTACTGGTTTCTTTTGTTTCTATTTCATTTATTTCTGCTTGATCTTTATGACTTCTTTCCTTCTGCTAACTTTGGGTTTTGTTTCTTCTTCTTCTTTCTCTAGTTCCTTTAGGTGTAAGGTCAGATTGAGATTTTTCTTATTTCTTGAGGTAGGCTTGTATAGCTATAAACTTCCCTCTTAGAATTGCTTTTGCTGCATCCCACAGGTTTTGGATCATCGTGTTTTCATAGTCATTTGTCTCTAGCTATTTTTTGATTTCCTCTTTGATTTCTTCACTGATCTCTTGGTTATTTAGTAACGTATTGTTTAGCCTCCATGTATTTGTGTTCTTTATGTTTTTTTTCCCTGTAATTCATTTCTAATCTCATAGCGTTGTGGTCAGAAAAGATGCTTGATATGATTTCAATTTTCTTAAATTTAATGAGACATGATTTGTGACCCAAGATGTGATCTATCCTGGAGAATGTTCCATGCACACTTGAGAAGAAAGTGTAACCTGCTGTTTGGGGATGGAATGCCCTATAAATATCAATTAAATCTATCTGGTCTATTGTGTCACTTAAAGCTTCTGTTTCTTTATTTATTTTCATTTTGGATGATCTGTCCATTGGTGTAAGTGAGGTGTTAAAGTCCCCCACTACTATTGTGTTACTGTCGATTTCCCCTTTTATAGCTGTTAGCAGTTGCCTTATGTATTGAGGTGCTCCTATGTTGGCTGCATATATAATTGTAATTGTTATATCTTCTTCTTAGATTGATCCCTTGATCATTATGTAGTGTCCTTCCTTGTCTCTTGTATCATTCTTTATTCTAAAGTCTATTTTATCTGATATGAGTATTGCTACTCCAGCTTTCTTTTCATTTCCATTTGCATGGAATATCTTTTTCCACCCCTTCACTTTCAGTCTGAATGTGTCCCTAGGTCTGAAGTGGGTCTCTTGTAGACAGCATATATATGGGTCTCGTTTTTGTATTCATTCAGCAAGCCTGTGTCTTTTGGTTGGAGCATTTAATCCATTCATGTTTAAGGTAATTATCGATATGTATGTTCCTATTACCATTTTCTTAATTGTTTTGGGTTTGTTTTTGTAGGTCTTTTTCTTCTCTTGTGTTTCCCACTTACAGAAGTTCCTTTAGCATTTGTTGTAGAGCTGGTTTGGTGGTGCTGAATTCTCTTAGCTTTTGCTTGTCTGTAAAGCTTTTGATTTCTCTGTCGAATCTGAATGATATCCCTGCTGGGTACAGTAATCTTGATTGTAGGTTCTTCCCTTTCATCACTTCAAGTATATCATGCCACCCCCTTCTGTCTTGTACAGTTTCTGCTGAGAAATCAGCTATTAACCTTATGGGAGTTCCCTTGTATGTTATTTGTCATTTTTCCCTTGCTGCTTTCAATAATTTTTCATTGTCTTTAATTTTTGCCAATTTGATTACTATGTGTCTCAGCATGTTTCTCCTTGGGTTTATCTTGTATGGGACTCTCTGCGCTTCTTGGACTTGGGTGGCTATTTCTTCTCCCATGTTAGGGAAGTTTTCGACTATAATCTGTTCAAATATTTTCTTTGCTCCTTTCTCTCTCTCTTCTCCTTCTGGGGCCCCTATAATGCGAATGTTGTTGCATTTAATGTTGTCCCAGAGGTCTCTTAGTCTGTCTTCAGTTCTTTTCATTCTTTTTTCTTTATTCTGTTCCACAGCAGTGAATTCCACCATTCTGTCTTCCAGGTCACTTATCCATTCTTCTACCTCAGTTATGCTGCTATTGATTCCTTCTAGTGTAGTTTTCATTTCAGTTATTGTATTGTTCATCTCTGTTTGTTTGTTCTTTAATTCTTCTAGGTCTTTGTTAAACATTCTGGCATCTTCTCGATCTTTGCCTCCATTCTTTTTCCAAGGTCCTGGATCATCTTCCCTATCGTTATTCTGAATTCTTTTTCTGGAAGGTTTCCTATCTCCACTTCCTTTAGTTGTTTTTCTGGGGTTTTATCTTGTTCCTTCATCCGGTACATAGCCCTCTGCCTTTTCATCTTGTCTATCTTTCTGTGAATGCGTGGGGTTTCCACCCCCCCACAGGCAGTGGGGTAGTTCTTCTTGCTTCTGCTGTCTGCCCTCTGCTGGATGAGGATATCTAAGAGGCTTGTGCAAGTTTCCTGATGGGAGGGACTGGTGGTGGGTAGAGCTGGCTGTTGCTCTGGTGGGCAGAGCTCAGTAAAACTTTCATCTGCTTGACTGCTGACGGGTGGGGCTGGGTTCCCTCCCTGTTGATTGTTTGGCCTGAGGCAACCCAACACTGGTGCCTACCTGGGCTCTTTGGTGGGGCTAATGGCGGACTCTGGGAGGGCTTAGGCCAAGGAGTACTTCCCAGAACTTCTGCTGCCAGTGTCCCTGCCCCCACGGTGAGCCACAGCCACCCCCCGCCTCTGCAGGAGACCCTCCAACACTAGCAGGTAGGTCTGGTTCAGGCTCCCCTGAGGTCACTGCTCCTTCCCCTGGGTCCTGATGTGCACACTACTTTGTGTGTGCCCTCCAAGAGTGGAGTCTCTGTTTCCCCCAGTTCTTTTGAAGTCCTGCAATCAAATCCCAGTAGACTTCAAAGTCTGATTCTCTAGGAATTCTTCCTCCCGTTGCCAGACCCCCAGGCTGGGAAGCCTGACGTGGGGCTCAGAACCTTCACGCCACTGGGTGGACTTCTGTGGTATAAGTGTTCTCCAGTCTGTGAGTCACCCACCCAGCAGTTATGGGATTTGATGTTACTGTGATTGCGCCCGTCCTACCATCTCACTGTGTCTTCTCCTTTGTCTTTGGATGTGGGGTACATTTTTTGGTGAGTTCCAGTGTCTTCCTGTCGATGACTGTCCAGCAGCTGGTTGTGATTCTGGTGTTCTCGCAAGAGGGAGTGAGAGCATGTCCTTCTACTCCACCATCTTGGTTCCTATCTCCAGACATTTTTCTATATACAGGTTTTTAAAAATTATTGTTATTAGAATTCAAACATGCAGGGGGAAAATTAAGATTTAAGAAACAAGGTAAACAATTAAAAATTAAATTTCTTATTAAATTATAAATTATAGCTACCAGATAGTGATTAAAAATAAATATGTACAGGAATATGTTTACATAAGATCATTTCCAAGACATAATGGGGAAAAAAGTAAGGTACTAAATAGTACCTGTATTATGATTTATATATATATACACTGACAAACACATGAAAAATTTCTGCAATAATGTACAGAGACTGTTAGCAATTATTAGCTCTGTCACTGTAGACTTTTAATCTGTTTTGTTTTGAGTGGCGGCAGGATCAGACTTTCACTTTTTGTTTTACAGAATTTGATAATGTCCGAATTTTTCACCATGATACATATACATACATACATATGTACGTGTGTATGTATATAAAAATATGTTGTTTGCATTAGTTGATTATACATTAATTTAATAAGGAAGACCTATAATGACATAATTTGTCATATAATAAGGGAGTATTACAAATAGAGGAAACCCAAGGGCTCTCATTTCACAGCTGAGGAAACTTTAAAGCAGAGAAGTTAAGTAACTTGCATAAGGTTACACAGCTAAATAAGTAGTCAAACTGAACTTGGGGAACAGTTCTCTTGGTTCCCAGGCCAGGTTTCTTTCCATACTGTAGCCATAGGGTATAAAGTAATCAAATGTTCTTAAAATTAAGAATGAGAGTCATGAATTTATGAACGTAACATTCAGCACTAATGCATATAATTAGAATAATATATGTTTTACTTTTAAATTAAACCAAGAGATAAGCAAAGGGACTCTTTATAGCCTACCATAGTTTGTTTTAACGTAATAAAAGAACTACCCACACTTAAACCCACTCATACTAATGAAAATTAATGTGCAAGCTTTTATATTTTATTAGCTTTGATAGTTCTGAAATAAACTGGTTCATTTTATTAATTTAAACTGTAAGGCTAAATGCATTTTTTCTCACTTTACAAGACCCTTAGCAACTATTAGTAAAATGATTTTGAGAAAATATCTATCACTGCTCTTTCTATGAAAACACTGAATTTTCTTTGTGATATCTGCCTATTTTTTTTACAGTGTTTTAAAATATTTAAATTATTTTTACATGAAATAATTTCTCAACAACTAAGTATTTAAGAATGAAAAAAAACATTATCTTATCCTAATTAAGGATCATAGTAATAAAGTATCACTTAGGAGGAGTTCTGAACCACATAAGTGGCTAGCAATTCTACCAGAAGAAGTGTGTGCTGTAATTTGTTAGTGTAAACCCAATTTTACTACTGAATTACAGTGAACTTTGGGGAAGTAGAATTGTAATGTTCCTGCAAACAACACCCTCCTCACCCACAAAAAGACAAGGACCCTGCTCCTGATTCCCCCAACAAAATCTCCCACACTAAACACACTGCAAACAGATAACATTAATATTTAAAAACCAAAACAATAAGATTTCAGAAGTTGTAACGCCTTCCATAATAATTCAATGCAATATCTAATATCCCTAGAATTTAAGTTTTTCCTATTCTTACTTCAAATAGCTTTCTATTTAATTCAAATAACTTTATATAAGAGAACTATGTACACTGACACCTGGAGAACTCCACTGAGGTAAGACAGATCACCTTATAAAAAAGCATTTGGGTCGCATCCATGTGCAAGGAATTTATGATCAACAGGCATCTGAGGAAAGCCTCCAACACGAAGGACAGAGACCAAGCCAAACAAATGTAAAAAAGGACGCAAGTAGCAGCAGAAGCAATGAAGAAAGCCAAAGGGGCTTCCCTGGTGGCGCAGTGGTTGAGAGTCCGCCTGCCGATGCAGGGGACACGGGTTCGTTCCCCGGTCCGGGAAGATCTCACATGCCACGGAGCGAGCCATAGCCGCTGAGCCTGCGCGCCCGGAGCCTGTGCTCCGCAGTGGGAGAGGCCACAGCAGTGAGAGGCCCACGTACCGCAAAAAAAAAAAAAAAGAAAGCCAAAGGAAAAAATGAATATCCTCAGATAGCTAAGAAAAAACTACTATGGAACGGGGCGGAGGGGGACATGGAGCCAAAGAGATGGACGATAGGAAAAGAAAAACGGAAAAGAAAAACAGTTGAAAATAGGATAATTACCCCAGCAAGTCCAACAGGAAACTATCAAGACTTCTAAAAAGAAATAAAAGACAAAGAGAGAGAAACTATCCAAGAAATAATACCGAAAGTAAAAAAAATTCCCAGAACATGAATTTCCACATTTTAGGGATAAACAGAGTACCTGATACCATTAGTTTTCATTACAGACTTACAGTACTAATTGGTTTTATATAGTACATGTTAGGCCAATAAAAATAAAAATATTTAAATTCAAAACACTACTTATACCATAATCCCTTACTGTCTGGGGAATATATAGAATTTATTTTGGCATCACCCTCAGAATAATAAAGTTTATATATTTAAGTCACCTATAAGTCACCCCTTAACAATTCCTTTTCAAGTCACAGTAATTCCGTTTCCTTAAGTCTTTACCAATGGGTGTTCTTATTCTACTTTTCAATTTAGTTACTAGAGCTCACATTCTTCAGCCCTGTCTACACTTTTCATTTAGCATTACCCTGTACTGGAAATGGGATTCCAATCAGAGCCTGAGCAGCAGTAACTTTAATCTCTAAGTACTGTATCTGATAAGCAAGAGGTCAGTGTTACGTGCCACTATGCATCTGGGGTTTTCATGGTGTCTTACCCCATATTTACCACAAAGTTCTGGTTAGCTGGGACACGTGAATCATTTCCTCTCACACCTCTATATACACAGTTCAATTACTTTCTACCTGAATTGGGGTATTTCTATTTTTCTACCCACTGGAACTCATTCTCTGCCCTCCAGGTGTCCTCAGCCTATGTCTGTTCAGAGTCTCTCCATCTCCCTCCTTCTCGCACATTTTCTCCATTTACTGACTGTTTATACTGGCTGAATGGATGGTGCTTTTGAGGACAATGGCTCCAGAAGCAGGGTGCAGAACAAAGAGAGAAAAAAGACAAAAGATGACAATGCATGGACCGGGCCTACGTAACAGAGACGGAGAGGAGGGACGATTCCAGTGAGATCTAAACCAAACAAGGTTTCAGTAACTCTTGGAGTGGATAGTGCAGAAAAGTCTAGGATGAGTCCTTGGTTTCTAGTGTATGTAAGAGGGTGAGTAATACGAGTCCCTTCAAGAAAGAACACAGACTTTTTTTATTTATCAAGACTGATGACAATGCTCTTAATTACCTGGAGTTAAGGTCGTAGTTACAGTAGATAAGCAATGAGTTTGGAGACAAGAGTCTGAGACTTAAAGCCAGGTTTCTGTTACTATTTAGTGTATGTAAGCTGGGGTGATTCCCAGGATACTCACTTAGGGCACAGTTTACTCACCTCTAAGGGAAGGTGAAGGTACCAGGTAGGACCTAACATACCATGAGTCAGTGACCTTTCAGTAATCAACCTTTCAGGACAGAGCTCCATGTCCAGAAGCGCTGCAGAAGTGTGAATGCCCGACCAGCTGAGGTCCTCACCCTGATCCTCCTGGATTCTGATTTACCATCAACAGTAATTCCTAAAAACTTTGGTTTCACAAGCCGTGGAGAACAAAAAGCAAAACCACGAAGAGAAAAAGAAAAGTTATTAGATGTGATACAAGAGCAGAGGAAATGGCAGCTTATTAATAATCTAACCAAGAAGAAAACACTTAAAAGCAGGCGTAACACCTGACAACCTCATTTCTTTAAAATAGTGGTCCTCAAAGAAAGAAAGCTACAGGCCAATATCACTGATGAACAGAGATGCAAAAATCCTCAACAAAATACTAGCAAACAGAATCCAACAGCATATTAAAAAGATCATACACCATGATCAGTGGGGGTTATCCCAGGAATGCAAAGATCCTTCAATATACGCAAATCAATCAACATGATAAACCATATTAACAAATTAACAAATTGAAGGAGAAAAACCATATGGTCATCTCAATAGATGCAGGAAAATCTTTCGACAAAATTCAATACCCATTTATGATAAAAACCCTCCAGAAAGTAGGCATAGAGGGAACTTACCTCAACATAATAAAGGCCATATATGACAAACCCACCGCCAACATCATTCTCAATGGTGAAACACTGAAACCATTTCCACTAAGATCAGGAATAAGACAAGGCTGCCCACTCTCACCACTATTATTCAATGTAGTTTTGGAAGTTTTAGCCACAGCAATCAGAGAAGAAAAAGGAATCCAAATTGGAAAAGTAGAAGTAAAGTTGACACTGTCTGCAGATGACATGATACTATACATAGAGAATCCTAAAGATGCCACCAGAAAACTACTAGAGCTAATCAATGAATTTGGTAAAGTAGCAGGATACAAAATTAATGCACAGAAATCTCTTGCATTCCTATACACTAATGATGAAAAATCTGAAAGTGAAATTCAGGAAACACTCCCATTTACCATTGCAACAAAAAGAATAAAATACCTAGGAATAAACCCACTTAGGGAGACAAAAGACCTGTATGCAGAAAACTGTAAGACACTGATGAAAGAAATTAAAGATGATACAAACAGATGCAGAGATATACTATGTTCTTGGATTGGAAGAATCAACATTGTGAAAATGACTATACTACCCAAAGCAATCTACAGATTCAATGCAATCCCTATCAAACTACCACTGGCATTTTCCACAGAACTAGAACAAAAAATTTCACAATTTGTATGGAAACACAAAAGACCCCGAATAGCCAAAGCAATCTTGAGAAAGAAGAACAGAGCTGTAGGAATCAAGCTCCCTGACTTCACACTATACTACAAAGCTACAGTAATCAAGATAGTATGGTACTGGCACAAAAACAGAAATATAGACCAATGGAACAGGATAGAAAGCCCAGAGATAAACCCACACACCTATGGTCACCTTATTTTTGATAAAGGAGACAAGAATATACAATGGAGAAAAGACAGCCTCTTCAATAAATGGTGCTGGGAAAACTGGACAGCTACATGTAAAACAATGAAATTAGAACACTCCCTAACGCCATACACAAAAATAAACTCAAAATGGATTAAAGACCGAAATATAAGGCCAGACACTATAAAACTCTTAGAGTAAAATATAGGCAGAACACTCTATGACATAAATCACAGCAAGATCCTTTTTGACCCACCTCCTACAGAAATGGAAATAAAAACAAAAATAAACAAATGGGACCTAATGAAACTTAAAAGCTTTTGCACAGCAAAGGAAACCATAAACAAGATGAAAAGACAACCCTCAGAATGTGAGAAAATATTTGCAAATGAAGCAACTGACAAAAGATTAATCTCCAAAATTTACAAACAGCTCATGCAGCTCAATATCAAAAAAACAACCAATCTAATCCAAAAACGGGCAGAAGACCTAAAAGACATTTCTCCAAAGAAGATATACAGATTGCCAACAGACACATGAAAGAATGCTCAACATCATTAATCATTAGAGAAATGCAAATCAAAACTACAATGAGGTATCATCTCACACCGTCAGAATGGCCATCCTCAAAAAATGTACAAACAATAAATGCTGGAGAGGGTGTGGAGAAAAGGGAACCCTCTTGCACTGTTGGTGGGAATGTAAATTGGTACAGCCACTATGGAGAACAGTATGGAGGTTCCTTATAGAACTCCCATACGACCCAGCAATCCCACTACTGGGCATATACCCTGAGAAAACCATAATTCAAAAAGAGTCATGTACCACAATGTTTATTGCAGCTCTATTTGCAACAGTCAGGACATGGAAGCAACCTAAGTGTCTATCGACAGATGAATGGATAAAGAAGATGTGGCACATATATACGATGGAATATTACTCAGCCATAAAAAAGAAATGAAATTGAGTTATTTGTAGTGAGGTGGATGGACCTAGAGTCTGTCATACAGAGTGAAGTAAGTCAGAAAGAGAAAAACGAATACCATATGCTAACACATATATATATGGAATCTAAAAAAGAAAAAAAATGGTTGTGAAGAACCTAGGGGCTGGACGGGAATAAAGACGCAGACCTACTAGAGAATGGACTTGAGGACACGGGGAGGGGGAAGGGTAAGCTGGGATAAAGTGAGAGAGTGGCATGGACATATACGCACTACCAAATGTAAAATAGATAGTTAGTGGGAAGCAGCCACATAGCACAGGGAGATCAGCTCAGTGCTTTGTGACCACCTAGAGGGGTGGGATAGGAAGGGTGGGAGGGAGGGAGATGCCAGAGGGAAGAGATATGGGGATATATGTATACGTATAGCTGATTCACTTTGTTATAAAGCAAAAACTTACACACCGTTGTAAAGCAAGTATACTACAATAAAGATTTGAAAAATAATAATAAATAAGTAAATTAAATACTGGTCCTGAGTCATTAGAAAAAAAGATTGAATTACACTGAGTATCCTCTGACTAAGAAAACATAAGAAAGGAAGAAGGTAGAAAGTGTATAATAAATTTTATAATGATTTCCATCAAAAATGGTTAAATTTAAAAGATTTTAGTCCTTGAAGGTGTAAGATTCAGTTACCTGAAAAACTAATTTATGATCAGCTACCTGGAAAATTCCACCTTATTCTGGAAAATGACCAGATAAATGGGGTGTTACTGAAGGTGCTACATTAGTACAAATAAATGAATCACGTTTAAAACAAAAGCCTACTTAATTTCTAGACAGCTTATTTTACCTGAACTGCAGAGTATTTCCTGTGAATTCCTTATATGTTTAAAATATTAATGTGTAACACTTTGCATTGTTCAGATAAGCATTGTAAGTAGTAAGCCAAAATCATTTCTTTTTCAAGAGTAAACTCTGCCAAGTATTACTTCTAACAAATGTCAATACCCAGTACAAATGGAAGAATCAAAGTAATGAAATTAATTTAATTATCTACACTAACAGGGATAAAATAGTATGGATGATCCAAATAATTTTAAATATATTAAAATCACTTATATTTGACTGAGACATACTCAGATAATGACAATTTTAATTACTTACCCATTAAGTATGTTTTAACTAACCTACATTCCCTTTTGGCTAGCCTCAGAACATGGCTAGGAAAATTTGAGTCTCTATGAAAAAAATTCCAAAGACAGATTAATGCTCAAATAGCTGGTAAATTCACTTTTTTTTAATTTTAAGAAAGTAAAAGTTAAATTTATCCTCAATTTAGCCTTCCCAAATACCCATTATTCAAATAAAGACTAAATCTCCATCACATTTCTCACTACCGTTAAGTAACTGAAGTCAAAATAATCATGAACATTTCAATACAAAATCAAGGGTAAATAAAGGTCTTACACAAAGCACTAAAATAGGGAATGGATTAAGACCACTCCAAAATGTGCCCTTGGATTATTCAAGTAAAAACGTGGACTTATCTAAAGATCCACATTTAATACCAACTGAAAAGCATGCAGTTTGAGGGTAAGCACTTCGGTCTGACAATCAGGAGCGGATCCAATATGCAGAGTAGAGTTCACATTAGTCCAACCTTGTTAGACTCTTAAATGAATCATTCGTTCACTGGTACACGAAGCAGAGCTATCTGGGTAAAACATTCTAACGGCATAATTCCAAATACCAGCCATATATTTCCAACAGAGACGATCAACTGGACGATAAGGTTTTTCATTGAGAAACAAATTTTAATAATATTTAGATTTGACCTTCTGGATAGCTGTCTATGTTTTTATACACAGAGAAATAATAAGGCAAGCAAATAATTCTTTCAGAAATTACGTTGTCACACAAATTTGTTCATAGATGTAATTTCACAGACTCACTAGTACTCCTCATGAAGTAAATGAATCCTAATATTCCACGTATGAATTTAGCTACCATAGTTTACATTTTTATTTCTCATTCATGCACATATGCTAACTTCATATTCAAGGTAATTTTGAAATAGATGCTTGACCTTATATACCTGTCTATTTGAAAACAGGTAATACACTGTCAGTAATATCACAACAACAGAAATACTATTTCCCTCTATTGTTCATTCTATCCATTTATTTTCCTTTGTAGAACTTAAAGATTCACTCATGTTTTATGTATCCCTTCTTTATTCTTTCTGACTTGGTTTTCTTATTTCTCTCATGGTTCACAGTCATTCTAAGAACTAGTCATTAGTAGATGTCTTCTATAAGCTACAATATAAGTTAATAATATGGTAAAAGACAAATTTCCTCTTAGTAACTTGAAAAGGCCTAAAATTTTAATAAGCATTTAGCCTTAAAAGAAACAAAATCCATGAAATTTCATTGGAAGTGTTTAAGCAGGAGGGTGATGAACATCTGTAAGGGATACTATAGAAAATGTTTTTAAACAGAAAGATCTAATCCTTGCTCTTAGGCAAGTCAAAATGGTCATTCTAAGACTATGGTTTATTGTATTATTATTTTTAGGGACTTCCCTGGTGGTCCAGTGGGTAGGACTCCACGTTCCCAATGCAGGGGGCCCGGGTTCGATCCCTGGTCAGGGAACTAGATCTCACATGCATGCTGCAACTAAGAGTCCACATGCCGCATCTAAGACCCAGTGCAACCAAAATAAATAAATTTTTTTTAAAAATCTAAAAAAAAAAGACTATGGTTTATTGTACTATTATTTTCAAATGCATGCAAATAAACTCATTGCCATTTTGAGCTGATACAATTGGTACTTACATACAAATCACTAGTGAGAGCATAAACTGATGCTAGGTTTGGGAATATAATTTAATAATACTTTTTAAGAGTCTTTAAAAGTTCTTACTCTTTCTTCTAGTTATTACATGCTCAGAACTCTATCCCAAGGAATACTCTTAGGTATAGAATTCTACCCATAAAAGTGTTCATCGCACAGTGAAAAGTTAAAACTCAAACTATACAGTGTTGAATTATGACTCATTTATATGGCGGAATACTATGTCGACATTAAACAGCTGCTTATAAATAATGTTTAAAAGAAGGTAAAATAGCTATGAGGTAAATTATGTTTAAAAAGCAGGACATACAGTTGTATATATAACATGATTTCAACTATGTAAAACTACAAATAAAAAGTAAAGTATACCAAAATGGAATGCTGATTATTTGAGTGAATCACTCTTTTCTTCTTCATACATTACTATAATCTTTATAAGGTTTCTTTTAAACTTAGGAGAAAAAATAAAGGTAATTGCTATAGAATTAGTGACTTTTATTTTCTATTTTGGTGGTGTAACAGGGTACCTGAATGGCTGTGAGTAGGAAAAGTACCTTCATGCATCTATAACCGCCGAAATGCCTTCCAGGTCTGTAAGGTGAAAACCCCAGGTCAGAGCAAATGAAGCACTGCTGGAGGAGGGCTTGCTGCTGCCCTAGGCCTTGATGAGGTGCTCACCACCATGCACTGCCCGACAGACCAATCCCAACACAGGGGTCAGATTAAGCACTGATTACCTACATTTCTCTGGAGCGATCCCATTATGCCCTAAATTACTAGTTTGGTTGGTTTGCTTATTTCGCTGTAAACTTCTGCCCACAAAAGAACTTCAAGCACTCTAGTTATCTGACATTATGCAAATTCTTAACTCCATGTAACCCTCTCCATGCAGTAAATGTATTCGAATTCTACCTGCCCTGCCCTCCACACCCTACCACTATGCCCTCTGGAATTCACCATCTGCCATGCCTCTACACCCTCAATTTCTTCTCTGAATAGCCCCATCACCTCTTCCTTTAACTGAAACCAGGCTGTCCCCAGAAGCCCCTTGTAGGTGGCAGCCGTTTTTTTCTCCACACCCCATATGCCATTGCCCTGAAGACAATATGTCATGGCTGGTTACAGATTTTTTTCCTCACTCAAACTTTCAGCAAATTTAAAGAATTAGCCTTAAATCATTTGTATTATTTTCCTATTCCTGTTATAACAAATTGCCACAAAATCAGTGGCTTAAAACAACACAAATTTATTATCTCGCCATCATGGATGTTAGAAGTTCAAAAAGGGCTTCATTGGGCTAAGATCAGATTGTCGGCAGGGCTGCAGTCCACCTATTTCCTCGCCTTTCCAGCTCCTAGAGGCCTCTTGTGCTCCTGGCTGGGGGCCCCTTCCTTCATCTTCAAAGCCAGCAAGCAGCACAGCATCTTCAACCTCCCAGACTCTGCTCCCATCATCACATCTCCTTCTCTGACTTTACCTCCTGGCCACCCCTTCCTCTCAATGATGAGAATGCTAGCACTGAGGAACTGTTTTTTTCATACTGTCACAGTTTTTGTCATCATTCAACGTGCACACAGATGATCCATCCTTCACACTCATCTCCCATTTCTTTGCTGTCATCGTATCTGAAGAACTTTTCCTCCATCCCAACTTGATTGCCTCCTTCCATGAGTATACTCTGGAGACCTTGACAAAATCTCAACCCCAAGTATCCTGCTATGTCCCAGGCTCACTTTCTCATTATCAGGGCCCCTGAGAGTTCTTTCCTGTAGTACAACTGGAGCTGTGCAATAAGGCAGTCCTGCCCACACACTGCCAAACAACCGACCTCCATCAAGACCTTCAAGCCATTGACCTCTACAACATCTTTACTGGTCATTCCTCTGTTCATATCCTACCTCAGCCCTACACAGTTTAGATCCCACTGTCCGTCACTATAATCATGCCCTTATAAGCACCCCTAACTTCCCTGTCCTCTCGCCCTGTATCCCAGACAGCTGGAAACCCCAATATCAATGAAATCAAATGCTCTACCCCCACCTCACCTGCACACAAACAGCTGAACATGGTTTGTGAAAAACACAAAACCAAGCTGGCTCAATCTCACTTTAAATGCCATCTTTGCAATGATAAATCCTAAAATTATTTCCAGCCATAATTTCTAGAAATCTAGATTCCTAAATGCAATGAGTACACCAAGTGCTTAGATTTTATTCTCTAAATTCCATCTTCCACTAAAAGAAAACCACATCTCCTTGAAGGAATAGTTGATTCCAGCATAAACATAAGATGATCCTGGAAAATGTATTTGTGTCAGAAAGCAAGAAAGTACTCAGAATGATTGGGGCATGTCCAAAAGCTACAGGACCCAGCCTGAAGGGGCTCTCACTGTTTAAATCTTGGGCAATTTGAGCATCAAAATAAATAATGATGGTAACAGATACAAATAAACATATAAATAAATGGGAGAGAAGGAAAGTTCTTCCTTACAGCAGAATGACTGTTAACAAATGAGGAAGGAATAACGAAGTAAAAAAAAAAAAAAAAAAAAAAATCACCATTTGGCAACCACTGTAGTGGTGATTGATTGAGGTGGGAGTCATCAATGGATGCTAACGTTGGTGGGGGAGGTTTGATGAGAAACAGAATATTGGTGTAGTCTTGGCTTATCTCCCGACAAAATACTTAAATTACAAAGGGAAAACTGGTGACCGAGTGATCGAGGCAAACACTGGCAGTGGTGGGATATCGAGGCAAACACTGGCAGTGGTGGGATATGGTGACGTCACGTGCCTCCTGATGAGCAGTACTGAAAAGAGAATAGTATCAATTAGGTGACATTTCCGCCAAAATTCCAGCCCTGGGCTGGACATGAGGAAACACTGGACAGACTCAGGTTGAGGGACATCCTGGAGAATGATAAACCTGAACTCTTTAGAAATGTCAACATCATGAAGATGGGAAAAGACTAAAAAACCAATAAAGACTAAAAGACAGGAGACACAGCAACTAAAGGTAACATGGCTACTGGAGCAGGAGGCAGAAAGAGACGGTAGGATGGTTGGTCAAATGGGAACAGGTTCTGTGGACAGGACTGACAGTGTTATATTAACACTGACTTCCTGATTCACGTGGTTAGATTGTGCTTATGGAGGTGAGTGCTCTTGGTTTTTGCTTCAGGTTTTTTTTTGTTGTTGTTGTTTTTAACAAATGCAAGCTCACCACCCTTCCCTACAAAAAACTCCTCCATTACTTAAGGAGGACAGAGCCTCCACTTAAAATCCAAACTCTCTCCTATGCCTCTTAAAGCCTCTGGATCCCCCCTGCTGCCTCTCCAACCTCAGCTCCAACCGTTCACCCCAGCTACTACCATCCACTCCCCTAGGACATCCAGCTAGCTCTGCTCAGGGCCTTTCCATGTGCTGCTCCCTTCTCTAAACTGCCCTCATTCCATCATATCTGTCAGGACTCGGCTTGAATGTCACCTTTCCCAAGAGGCCTTCCCTGACCACACCAAATGTCTTCAGCTCCACGCCTGCACCCTGCTCTGTTTTCTTTGAAGCACTCAGCACTACCTGTTGCTCCATAAGGTTTGTATTTACTTGCTTATTGTCTGCCTCCTACGTGAGGGTTTAATTCTCACAAGGGCATCCTACACATCATGGTATCCCCATTACTTACATGCCTAATACGTGGTGGGCGTTTAATAAATATTTGCTAAACTGACACATTAACAGAAATATACGCACAACAAATGTTTACAAAAGAGAAACAATCATCTGAAGATGTGGGTTCGCTATAAATGGGCAAAGAGCAGGGTCAGTGACACTAACCACGAGCACCATCAGGGACAGACCACCAAAGCAGAGACGTGCCGTTCATAACAGAATTTACGTAATTATAGAATACTGAAACTGAAGACACATTTATAGCAATTTAACTGACAGCCTGCCATGTGAACACCAGAAAAGGTAAGTAGAGAGAGTCTCAAGGAAGAAGCCTTTCAGAGCTGCTCAAATATCTTCATAATAATACAAAGTTAAATCTGGAAGACATACATAGGATTCAAAACTGCATACTCGGGCTTCCCTGGTGGCACAGTGGTTGAGAGTCCGCCTGCCGGTGCAGGGGACACGGGTTCGTGCCCCGGTCCGGGAAGATCCCACATGCCGCGGAGCGGCTGGGCCCGTGAGCCATGGCCACTGGGCCTGCGCGTCCGGAGCCTGTGCTCCGCAACGGGAGAGGCCACAACGGTGAGAGGCCCGCGTACTGCAAAAAAAAAAACCCTGCATACTCCAGTGGTTTGTATATGCATCAAGAATGAAAATCAAGCAAATAAAGACCATCCATAGCTCTGCGTGGCAGTGAAAAACGGAAAAGAAACTGAACTGGTACACAAATGAGGCCGATTGATGGCATGAAGGAGAACTTGACGAAAATAAATGGGACTGCAGGCAACAATCATGATGGTGAAAAAGAGAAACGAAAGTAACCATTTCATCCAGCATTCCCAAGCAAAGTGATAGAGGAAAGTATAACAACTAAAAAGAAAAATTCAACCTAAAAACTATCCACAGACAATGAAGATAATTCCATATACATATGCTATATATGGAGCACACACACTCACATGGCAACATACAAGGAAAACATATAAAGGGTGGCTGAGAAATGTTAAGCTAAAGACAATGACTATTAAATGGAAGTTATGTGAAAATCATAGGGGAAAACACTGACTTTAAAAATTTTCTCCAATGTATGAAAAATACTGCCAATTTACAGTGAAATAGGTACCATAATAAAAATCCATGGTAAATCCTACAATGGAAAATTGGATGGTAAAAATAACAAATCCTATAAAGGCCAAAATGTGAATTATTTGATAGCAGGGATATATTATCTCATTAATCTCTATCCCAACCCCATCTTAAGTCCTTGGTAAAATCTGAATTCTATTTACATACAACAAGTTATTGCTTTAAATGTGATAGTTTTGTATTGGTCAGGGAATAGGGAGTTAGGGAATTTCAGGCAGAAGAAATCTGCAAAGCAACTGAGACAGAAAATAGCAGGGCATGTGGGGAAAGCCATTTGGAAGACCAACTGTAAATATGGCTTCCACGTTGATATCACCTGTCCACATGCCATCCCTTCATCAGAAACGTTCCTCTAAGAGAAACAGAGGTGACAGGAATTCAGCCTGACCCAATGCAAGGATAGGGGCTTTTGCAATCAGAAGTATATCGTACACATAACAGCTACAAAAGCATTTTCCAGGTTGGGGTGCGGGGGACACTGCTGAGCTGGTTCTGCTCTCTTACTAACCAGCCACACTCATAGTGAACGTACTGTGCCATCAACCTTCCAGAAGATAAGAAAAGGGAGACGTGGGGTCTGAACAAAATTAGGAGCGAAAAGGCATTTCCCCAAGTACAAGTGAACAGCCTGATATAAACTCACTAGATAAAGAAAGGGCAGGAGGCAGAAAGTGACCCGCTGTACCCAGAACCCCCTCCTCATGGCTTGAATCCATGGAGAGAGGCCCACCATCGCTACAGAAGCAGGCCACTCTCTTGCATGTGTGAACTCCACTTCTACTCCCAGGCAACTGACTGTGTTTGGACAAAGACACACAATCATATTGACCGGGCTCCCTTTAAACTCAAGATTGCAAACCTCAAGCGGGGCCCTTCCTGCAGCCTGGCAGAGTCCCACTGTCTGGTCCGTCCCCTCTCCCAGTCCCCTGCGCGACAACTTCATACACCTTTCCCCAAACCTCCCACATCACCTCCTCCTTCCTCATTTTCAGTTTGCTCCTGCTTCTCTAAGAAAAGATGTGATCAGAAGAGCGCTACACAAACATCGCCACCTCATCTACTCTCCCACCTGTCTCTGTGCCTGTATATGCTGCCCTGTCACCTATTGCTACTGGCCACACTCCTCCCATCTAAGACCAAACCTGCATCTGCACACTAGATCAAGGACCTAATTCCAGCCGTCCTGCCCTGTCTCTCCGTCACTAACTCTTCCCTCCTCTCCTTTACAACAAACTCCATCTTCACTTTCTCCAATTTCTTTTTTCCCAGTGACTCTCTGGAGAGAGACTTAGGTTTGCATCAATATCCAGTTAGGTTTTCACCAGTATCCCTTCATCAAAACTGTTCTTCCAAGGTCTCCAGTAACATCCAAGTGGCTGAACCCAGTGCCCAAGTGTGTGTCCTCTTGCTGGACTCCAGCAGCAGCTGGCACGGCTGACCTCCTTTCCTCCCTCAGCTTCCAGGACCAGGGTCCCTGGTCTCCTGCTGCTGCTCTGCTTGTTTCCTCTTCGTTGTCTAGATCTCTAAATGCTGGAGAACCCAGCGTTCCGTTCACACACGTTCACACCTCTTCTCCTTTCTATTTACACTTTCTCCCTCAGTAACCTCATCCAACCCCGTGACTTTCAGGCCTTTAGTTACACTGATGGCCCCCATTTTTACTTCTAACCTGGACCTCTCCGGAGCACAATTCCAGGTTTGTACATCCAGCTGCCTATCCGACAGCTCCGCATGGACATGTTGTTGGCGTCTCAAAGTGAACATGCCTACAACTAAGCTCCTGAAATCCACCCTCCAACCTGCTGCTCTCAGTGACCCCATCTCAGGGGAGAGAAACATAATTTCTCAGGTCAAAGACTTTGAGGTCATCCTTGGCTCTGTTTTCCATTTTTCCTTTCTTTTATGGGCACATATACGCATGCACGTGTGGGTGTAGACACACACACACTCTCACACACACACACACTCTCCATATCCAATCTGTCAGCAAACCTTGCTGGCACAACCTTTAAAATATATACAAAAATCCTACGCTCCCCACCGTCTCTCCTGCTACCACTTAGTGCAGTTACCTCATTACCTTTGTTTGATCATTTAAATCACCTCCCAACTGATCCCCCCGCTGCCATTCTTGCCCCCTTCAACTGTTCTCAACACAGCAACCAGAGTAAGTGCGTTAAAATGTAAGTAGAATCTTGTCATTTCGACCTTTACTCAAAGTTCTCCAATGGTTTGCCAACTCACTGCAAATAAAAGCCGAAGTCTTTAAAGTACTCCAGAAAGCCCTGTAGGATCATGTACGATCCGGTGCCCCTGACCTCATCTCTCGTATCTCGTAGCAATTACTTTTGTTGTTCCTTCCTTCTGGAAAGCCCCTCCCTCACATAGCCAGTTAGTTCACTCCCTTCCTTCCTGCAGGCCTTTGCTCAAATGTCATCTTCTCAGGCAATATTTACTGAATGAATGAATCAATCAATGCTGTTCACAAAGCTGATGTGCTGACTCAGGCCACGAGCTACAGGATTCTAATCCCAGTGATGGACTCACAGGCCAGGGGTGAGCCTCCAGACCCAGAGGAGACAGGTTTGCATAGACACCAAGTCGTTAGCCAACAGCGGGGTCTGGACCCACAATCACAGTAATATTTTGCCACTAAGGTAAGTAGAAAACCAAACACACAACCAGTAGACTGCTTGGTGATGATAACATTACAACAAAGAGACTTAAATTATCTAGTAGAATACAGGCAAAATTAACCATCCAGTCACACTGTAGAACTGCTGCTCAAACGTGACCCAGCACTGCCAGTCTGCACACTGTCAGGACAGAAAAAGCAAGCGCTTAAACTCTGAGGCAACTTGACTTTGCTGTGATCTGTCGATGAGTGTGACCAAGGTACACCTCGTCTGGGTTCCACGTGGTGTAAGCTCCACCCTGCTCATGTGCAGAAAGGCCACTCACTAGTCTGCAATGGATTAGAACTTTTCAGAAAAGAAAAAACTGCTCTTTCACCACGGACAGTTCAAGAAGCACCACCACACGGAATGCCTTTATAACATATGCCTGATTACCTACTGGATAATATTTCTTCCTTTAAATATATACAGAAATACTAATACTTGCATTCCATCTTTTTTTTTCCTTACGTCAAATTATTCAATTTTCTCTTGACAGCATATACCCATAACATATCGCGATTTGGAAATTTAAAATTTTTCTTTTAACTGGTATTGATAGGTTTACTACTTCCTGGTGACTACTTTCTTTGTTTGTTTGTTTGTTTTTTGCGGTACGCGGGCCTCTCACTGTTGTGGCCTCTCCCGTTGCGGAGCACAGGCTCCGGACGCGCAGGCTCAGCGGCCATGGCTCACGGGCCCAGCGGCTCCACGGCATGTGGGATCTTCCTGGACTGGGGCACGAACCCGTGTCCCCTGGATCGGCAGGCGGACTCCCAACCACTGTGCCACCAAGTAAGCCCTGGTGACTACTTTCTAAAGATTTTTCTTAGGGATCAACAATCCTGTCTTTGGCATATAGATTCTACTAACCATTTTTCAGAGAGATTTCCGGTATCAAAGAGCTTCTATTATAACATTATAATTTCTTTTCCCAGACCCCTCAGTACTCCATATGTCCCCTAAGACAGTTCCCATCTCATTACACTATAATTACTAGTTTAATTATCTGTTTTCTCTATTGGACTGTAAAATCTGTAAGGGCAGGCACTATGTCTGAATTCTAGAATAGCTTTATCCCCAGTACCTACAGTAGTTCCTGGCTCACAATAGTTGTCCGATAAACATCTAATGAATAAATGAATGAATTCATTTTATATAGGTAAGTGAACTTTAGGTGACAGAAAATCTGGAGGCCATCAACTGGAAAAAAGGAGAAAGAAGTACATGTTTCCTAAACAAGTGGACACAACACAATGGACACACCACTCTGAGTGGTGCACGTAAATGAGCTTTGTTCCAGAAATTCACATGCCTACCATCAGACAAAGCTAGTGAAACAGAAGTAGACTTCTGCAACAGAATACAAAAAAGGAAATGAAAACTAAGAAATCCAATCATTTATGATACAAACAATAAGCACAATAAAAAGTTTCCTTCGAACTGGAATGCTTTCCCCCCACAATATTCCTGAACATTTACCAAGCACGTGCTAAAGCACAGCGCGTGGCGGGGTGAGGGAGAAGGGTGGGGAGGCGGATGTGTTATCCCTGGAGCAGAGCTGACTCCTGTGTGAGCTAAAGGATTCTAATTTTCGCTTGTTTTTTCTAGCTTGATGGAAAGAAAAACTTTTCACATTGCTGCAAATCAAAAGTCTGACTGGTTGTTAACAACTGTCACAGCTTATTTAATATTTGATGATTCTGATTTTCTGACAGTTAACAAGTTTTCCTCCTGCTCTGGGAGACTGGGCCCCTCAGGGCTCCCCATGCTGCAGGTGGCTATACCTGTTGGGGTATCATAAATTCCGTGACAGAAGCACACACTGCATAAAGGTGGTAAAGGGTCAAAAAAGACCCTCTAAGGGACACTTATGGGTCTTAGCTAAACCTCAAAAGCTTAGTAGCCATTCACCAGGCAGACACGTTTAGAAGAAGGGTCACTTTCATTCACTAATCCAATACTTAGTGATACCCTACTATGTACTGAGTACTTACTGCATGCTCGCTCTGCACCCACAGTGAACGCCCTTGGAAACGTATGCCTGAGTCTGTGTCTCATTCCCCACTAGACTAGAAGCCCTGGGACAGCACAGGCTACATCTCTAGGACCCAGTGCCAAGCACAGTAGTAACCGTTTGTTAACAGAGAAGAAAACAAGCTGTTTCATTTATGATTTACAAACGCTTTTGCAAATTTTGGTGGCTCTTTAATAATTACAGCATTCAGGTCAATTGCATTTAGTGATTTTCAGGAGATTTCACTCCAAGTTTTCTCAAAAATATACAAATATTGTCATTTCTAATTCAAATGTGATACCTAAATTTTTCCCCTTTATTTAATCCTGACCTACATCACCTGTCTCACGATACAAATGTTAAAGGTATACCAATTTACCACTTTGTATTAAATTACAAATTTGCCTTGAAAAGGGTTTTTTATTATTTTATATTACCCAAGTCCTATACGGTATAATTAAATAAGTCAAACTAGCCCTTAGGGACCTCTTACTCTGAAATGAAATTTTAGAGCCAAAGAGTGCCTGTAACCTTTACTGAAGTCATGTCTAAAATGCTAGTTTGAATTTAACAAACTAATGAGATCTCCTTAGAAAAGGCTAGTCATACTCTCTGATGTGAATACTTGTGAATTCCCACCAAAAGGATCAACATGGAGATTATTTTAAAACAAGACTGTGTTTTTCAAAGGGTGCTGTGAGCCTCAAAGCTGGAGCCCATGCATCGAGCACTCAGGGTTTGGGTCTGGCCAGGCTGTCAACTGACCTTCAGGCCTCTGGAAATGTGGAAGAAAAGAAATAAGAAGCTTTTCAAAGGTGAGCCGAGGTGACCCCAATTATCAATCATTAATTTAATAAGCATCTCAGGGCTCCTTCTATGAGCCAGGCCCCATAATAAGCCCTGAAGCAACAAGACGATCAAGTCTGTGCATCCAATCATATGCCTCATCTAAGATATCTGCTTAAAAACCAGTAACTAAACACATATATTTATTTAGCAGGAAAATTATTCAGTTTACTTCAAACTGCGTATCTGAAGATTCTCTCCACTTATCTCCAAGAACAGCTGCGGGATAGGGCACTGGATCAGAATTGATGCCCAGAATTCTACTTCTACTTGTGACACTGACATGCTGAATGATCTTGATAAAGTAACCTCAGATTTCTGCATTTCACCTCTTCATACTCAAATAGAAAATGCAATTCTTCCTATCCCATATGCATTCTGAAGACTATTATCAGAAAAGTATGTGAAACACTAAAAGTCTGACACAGGAGAAAAGTTTATCACTTACTGACTGACATCAAAGCCGCCAAAGAGATAGGGAGACTTGATTTACTGTACACAATAAAACCAAAAGATAGCATCATTAGTGAAGGAGTTAATGAAGTTGTCTCTTAAAGCTTTAAAATCATAACAAGTCTTGATGTCAGTATTCAAGGCTGTGCTCAGTAAGCGAGGTGCTTGATGACGATGGTCCAGACCCTGTGCCCCACTTGTCCGAACTCCACCTCCTCCACCATCAAGTTCATCCTGCATATTGCCTCCAGAATAATCTTTCGGAAACTCATTTCCTTATACTACTCTCTCACTCAAAACCAAGTGGCTTCCCATTTTAAGAAATCATACCTAGGGCTTCCCTGGTGGTGCAGTGGTTGAGAGTCCGCCTGCCGATGCAGGGGACGCGGGTTCATGCCGCGGTCCGGGAGGATCCCACATGCCGCAGAGCGGCTGGGCCCGTGAGCCATGGCCGCTGAGCCTGCGCGTCTGGAGCCTGTGCTCCGCAATGGGAGAGGCCACAGCAGTGAGAGGCCCGCGTACCGCAAAAAAAAAAAAAGAAAGAAAGAAATCATACCTAAATTCCATTGCATGACTCTCCAAACTTTATACAATTTGTACATATTATTTACTACTATTTCTAACATAGTCAATGGAGCCTCTTTGCTGTCGCATAAATATACCATATCCAATCCAACATCATATTTGTTCAAGTTGATCAAGTTCTTCCTGTCTTCTACAACTCCACAGTCCTTAGAGCATGAACATTCAAACAGTCTTAAAGGCTCACTCAGCGGCTTCCTTCTCTATAAAGCCTTCCTTATTTTCATCTTCACTGAATTTACTTTCCTTTAAAATCCTAAAATACCAGTATAAATGTTTATCACAAATCCTCAACTAGTTTTTACCAACTCATGTATTAGGACTCTATCTCTTATTTTCTGGGTGCTCACTACTGTGGATAACAATGGTTAACACACAGAAGGAATGTGTTTACAGCCATGAAAACAAACAGGCTCACTGTGGAAAACAGATCAGCCGCAAAGCACATTCACGCCCTAAATCCCTAGAACCTTTATGTTACTATACAAGGCAAAAGGGACTCTACAGATCTAATGGGAAGATTATCCTGGATTATAATCTGGATGGGCCCAATCTAATCACATGAGCTCCTAAAGCAGAGAGGTGTAGTAGAAGGGAAGTAGAACATTCCCGTGAAGGAGATTCAAGCTGCTGTCCCTGGAGAGAGGCACATGGAAAACAAGAGAAGGAATGTGGGCGGCCTCTCTTGGAGCAGAGATCAGACACTGGCTAAGAGCCAGCAAGGAAACGGGGTCTTCGGTCCCACAACTGCAAGGAATTGATTTCAGGGAACACCTGAATGAGCTTGGAAGCAAATTCATCCTCAGAGCATCCAGAAAGAAACATAGCTCTGCTGACACCTTGATTTTGACCTTGTGAGGCTCTAAGCAGAAGAGTAAGTCGAACCATGATGTACTCAGACTTCTAATCTACACAACTGTGAAATAATAAATGAGCATTGTTTCAAGTTGTCAAATGTGTGGTAATCTATTACGGTAGCAATAAGAAACTAATCTGCTCACAAATATGGCAGTGCAAGGTCAAACACAGGCCAAAATGCAAATTCAGACAAGCTATCCAAACAGAAGCTAAATGCTGGTAAGTTGGTTAAAGATAAACATGCCCACGTGAACAGAGCTAAAAGTAAAGAGCAGACAACATTCCAGTTTTTATTAAGGAAAACTTGAAGAGATCCCCATAGTCAAACTGGGTTTTAAAATAATTGGGTCAAATATATTAGAACTATAGTACATGATAAGGCTATTTGCTCCAATTGCTTTTGAAATAAAGTGAGAAGTTTATACAAAATTTCTAAACATTCAGGCAAAATGTTTCAAAGAAAAGGCAAAACCCTTTTCTCTGACAGGATTAGGAGTACGGTCTGTAACACAAAACACAGCAAAGTTAAATAGCCCACAGAGAAACTGTTCACACAGCTTCCTTATTATAAATGCTATACTAACGAGATAACCTTCCAAAGGCTCAAGGGAGTAAACAGGTAACTGCACCTGATGTTCTTAACACACAAACTGGATATAGATATAGCTAAATCAATGGGACCACAAAGCATTTATCCAGAAGCCCTAGAGGAACAGACAGTGAAACTATGAACTTGGTGGTCAAATCCTGACCCTGTAACTTACAAGGTCACTGTGTCAAAGGCAGGTAGAGTGTGAACATAGCCCCCACAGTAAGGCTCTAGAGAAGAGTCTGATAACTAAATAAAAATGCTAAGTATCAAGTTAACTGGCACAATGGCAAAAATATAATCAAAGGTAGTAACTTTTAATCTAATAAAAACCTTTTTAATTTTAAGTAAACTTTTTTTTCTCCAAATGCAGAATAACATGCTCAATGGAAAAAACTTAGGAAACAGAAAAACTACATGCACAAATAAAATCATCAATAATCCCAATATCTAGAGGTAGTCAATATTAATATTCTATTAGATGATTTCCCAGTTTATTTATACAATATCTTTATTCAAATTTATGTGTATTAATACCCTTTTTATAAAAATAGTATCATACTTTAAGGTTTACCATTATGGAAGGCATTTTCCACAACTTGAATTTTTAATCTCCTCATAGAAATCTGTTGTATGATTCTTTTATTCAATAATAACCTCTATTTGTGGAAATACAGGTGGATTCAAAATTTTTCATCTTCTACACATACTTTAATGCACACCTCTGAGAGTAATAGAGGCAAAATAAAACAGTGGCTTCACCATTCACTAGCTAAGTGATACTGGACAAGTTACTTAACTTTCTGTACCTCAACTTTTTAATCTAAAAAATGGATATGACAACAGTTCCTACCTCCTAGGGTTATGGTGAGTTAGATAAGTTAATCTATGTAAAATGCTTTAAAACAGCATCTAAAACACAGCAAGTGGTAGAGAGATGTTAGCTCTTATTGTTATTTCCTACAATAAATTCCAAGAAGCGTAATTATTGGGTAGACAGGCTCACACTTTAAGAATTCTTAATATGTATTACTAATTTTTTCCCAGAAAGGATAGTATGAAATGTTATTCACCTAAAGAAATATATTCTCTTGCCTCATATCAACACTGGGTAAACTATATAAACTCAGCCCATCTTCTAGGCAAAAACAATACTCTAAGTATAGGCATAAATACCTCACTAAAGCACTTTGAAAGATTAATTATGCTTTGACAAAGCAAAGGCCTAAAACCATAACTTTAATTTGGCTCTTTAAATACCCTGGTAGGCTTCTGCACCAAAAAGAGTGAGGGCACTAAAACAGACTAACAAAATACAAAATGAATTACCCATTAGATTAAGAAAAAATATTTAGTCACTGGGTAAAGGTAGCACAATAACAAGAAATTTGTTTTCTGTAAAGAGCAATCTCAACTGTAGTGTCAGGTGCTAGAAAAGTGGTCTTATTTAATGATGACCTAGGAGAAGAAATGCACAAGAAATTCTCTAGATGAGCTAGGAAGAGAAAGCGCTGGGTGGTAGTAAAGTTCCAGGCTAATAGATCATGCAACATAAAAAAACTGACAGCTTTATCAGAAGAGTGGTGCGTGTCAACATGGACAACTTGCAGGTAAGACAGACCAGAGAATAACAACCTACTCCAGAGATGATAGGCTCTGAGCTAGGAATCATGGAGGGTGACATATTCGTGGCTCCCTAAGTTGTCCTGGGCGTTTCCTATGATGAAAAGGGCTAAGTTCCCGCAGAAAGCATGTACAAGTGACGAGTATCATCAGGAAGAGTATCTGAGACACAGAACATTACTTGACTTCCTCTTCTGTGGAACCATGATGCATTTCTGTCTCTGACACTGTACTGAATTTGCATGGGTACAATTCAAGAGGAGACGTAGGAAATAAAACAAAAGTAAGCTAAAATAATAAAGAGGGCAGAAGAGACCCACATAAAGATAGACTAAGAACGTTAGTGCTCTACAAAATGGAAGAGTCAATTGGGCATAATGGAAGTTTTTATGTAAAGATGCTTGAATTACGGGGTGCTCTCATAAACCTAAAAGTTTCCAGAAATGGTTCAGACTAAAAATGTAAGTAGGCTCAGTAAGAGTTTTCATACCTTTATGAATGATGTATACAATATAGGTCACAGAGAAATATCAGGGCTGTTTGCTTATAACCCTAATCCTCTGAGATGACAGAATCCATATGTTTGTTTTTGGCAAACATACCAAAACACAGTGTCTGGTTCTCAACATCCGAGAGCTACTAGCAGGCTGCTCTGACCCAACACAGCATTTCACAGCTCTTACTTAGAGTACTTCTTCATGTCCCCAAATTATGGGTGATGAAGTCTGTTACAACTAATGAATTCTTAAGAAAGTAAGCACTTTTCTTTGAATGATTTTTGTATCCATTTCTTTTAAAGTAAAAATATATAATACTGGATATATTTCAAATTGTTAACTGTCAGAAGATAACCAGAGTTTTTCACAAAAGTCTTCCATGAACTTTCCCAAATTATCGTTTATACAAACCCACAATAATTCACTTGAAAGGCCATTACACCCTAATTAATATATTTTTAGAACACTTTGCAAAAGTATTGTTACTGGTACACTAAAAAATGAATTCCTTAAGAGGTCAGGGAAGCTCTAAAAAATACTTCATTCAGAACTCAGGAGAATGTTTTCATTAAAGGTTTGACAAGTATGTCTTCAATTATTTCTTAAAATATAAAATAGCTTTTTTAAGTAAAATACTTTAAAATTTCTTATTGTACTTTCAATTATTAGCCTGTGGCAAATAATTCCAACATATAAAAGTCAGTTTTGGGTTAAAAGAATATAGAATCATCCAGTAGGATGGTTTGACATAGGTAGATTTTGTGTGTGTGTGTGTGTGTGTGTGTGTGTGTGTGTGTGAGAGAGAGAGATTATTTATAGGTTCATGTATGTGTAAACATTATATATATAAATAATTTACAGTATACATAATATGTACACATATAATATGTATAAGCTATATAACTTTAGTATATAGGTGCATAAATATATCATATAGGTGTATATATACATAGAGAGAGAGTTTGCATATATATCTTAAGCATTATACACACACATACCTATTTTGAAAGTGGACCAAAAAACAAGAATATATCTTTTGAGTTAAAGGGTAAGAAGAGGGACTTCGCTGGTGGTCCAGTGGTTGGGAATCCATCTTCCAGGGCAGGGGACATGGGTTTGATCCCTGGTCAGGGAACTAAGATCCCACATGACACAGGGCAACTAGGCCCTTGCGCCACAACTACTGAGCCCGTACGCTCTGGGGCCCACACACCACAACTAGAGAGAAGCCTGTGTGCTGCAATGAAAGATCCTGTGAGCCGCAACTAAGACCTGACGCAGCCAAAAATAAATAATAAATAAATATTTTTTTAAGAAAAGGGTAAGAACAAAGGAGAGTTCTAAAATTTTCTTACATTTTTCCAACTTTTATCACTGAAGACTTAATACTTTAGTTCTCATCTAATGAATTACAGGTATAAAATAACAATGAGTAATGAAATAATTACATGTGCAGAAAGCCCTTCTAATTATACTACATGAATATTTCCAAAGGTCAAAAATGAAAAATTTCAGCTAAGTCTCTTACACTCAGTGAAGTCTATTTTTCATTAGTTTTGTTTCAATCTTTAAAAATTGATCAAAATACTGTGATTTATAGCTTTGAGACTGTACTACTGGGATTTCTTAATAATGCATTTGTAACTTAAAGTAATTGGTAATTTGGGCCTTATGCACATGGACCTGTGCTAAGCAATTCATAAGGATGCAATTTTTGCCCTCCAGAATTTTGCTGATTAGGGGTACCTCTCCTTCTGAATTAAATTTAGACACAACAAAAAAATAGTAAATTTTCTTCTTTTCCTAATACACAGAAGTCTTTCCTCCTATGGGACTATTTCTCAGGATGGTCCCAAGAGTTAAAAGTCAGCTCTCAGTCCAAGATGTGCTCAACTTCCCAAGATCATTCAATAACACAGCAGAATGAGAAGTTGCTACACCTCTAGTTCCAGTCTCCTCCTGGCCAGTCCAGTATGCCCCTTCTCTCACCTGCCCCCTGAACCCCCAGATATACAGAGATGTCAAGGGAACAACAGTGTTAAAGGTACCTTCCAAGCCTGATAATGTCTCATCCTGAATCTTTACATTTACTGGTGAAAATGGCCTAAGGGATTATTTTTCTTATAAGGATTAGAAATGTTTCCTTTGCTCTTATTACACATGAAATAAATGCTTCTTTGTATGTATGTAAGAAGAGAAACGTAAATAAGGTGGAACAGAGATGGCTACTTATCTAGCCCAATATCCATTCTTCCATTCCTCTTTAGCAATAACAGGCTTCTGAATTTCATCTGGGCACAAAACACCGTATCTTGTTCCACAGGCCTAATTCAGCCAGTGAGAAAGAGTGCAAGTACTGTACAGCAATTTCCAGACACCTCCTTAACAGAAAGCTGAGCCTACACCATTTGCTCTGTTTTCCTTGGCTCTCTTCCTTCCTGCAAGCAGAAATGCATGAGGGCTGGATGAGAGCATCCATCTATGACAACGATATGCTATTCGTGGCAGAGTGGTGAGTCACATGGAGCCTGAGTCCTAATGACTGTGGACCCACCACACCAGCCCTGGAAGACCTACCTCTCACAGTGTAAGAGAAAATTAACCTCTCTCTTGTTTAAGCCACATGGATTGTCTATTGAAAGCAACCAAAGGTAATCTACCTGAAATGTAAATTTTCTACAAATATATTTGTGAGTTTTAACCACATATTTGTTTCCTTGTTGCATTAGCAGAAAATACACATTAACACGTAAAAACATGTCCAAGAAACAACAGAAGATTATACAACATATTCAACTTGTAAAATGCAGAAATGTCAGTTGTAAATCTCTTGCAGAAAAAAAAAATCACACTTGGTAAAAAACTCCAGACACTAAGTCTATAAACATTTGCTCTGAAACCTATCTCGTCCTTCTGCTCTTTCCTTATTTCTAAAATACTATTTTCTTTAGATTGTACACCATAATTTCATGTTTCAGTCATATGAGTCTTAAGTCTTCATTAAGAGACATTAAACATGACAAAGATTTAAATAAAGAGATTTGCTATGTATAGGAAGACTATTTTTTAAATGTCAGTCCCAAATTGATTTATAAGATTAACACAATTCCAAACAAAATCCCAGAATTAAGGGAAAATGTTGATGTAAATATTTATCAGCTTTCTGGATGATGTTTCTACGTTTCAAAGAAATAGAAGAAACCATAAAAGAAATAAGTTTATCTACTCAGACCGTATTTTTTAAAACTGAAAATGTGCAAAGTCAACTTAAAATCCAAAAGCAAATCACAAACCTAGACAAAATATTTGTAACAAATATGACACAATATAGATAGGTTAATTTCACAGCAAGTTAATAACAAATTAAGGACATGAAAAGACAAGGAACGAAACAAGAAATACAAATGGATAATACATATTTGAATAATTTTCCATTAATTTTTCAAAGTACACCAAAACAAGAAGCCGTGTCTCAGCTATAAAATAAGTGAGATTTTAAAAACAGAAACTTTATAGTATTAGCAATCTAGGGTTGAAAACCAGTGCAGTGTTCTCTTGCCATGCAAAGCAGTACAGCTAAGAGGATGCAAAAGCAAGGGCTCTGGAGGAGAAAGACCACCTGGGTGTGAATCCTGGCTCTGCTTCTGCCATCTTTTTGAGCTCCAGTTTCCCCAGGGATAAAACAGGGTTATCACAGGTACCCCCCCACACACGGTGTTTAAGAGGATTTAATGAGATAAAACATCAGAAAGACTAGGAATAAAAGGGCTCAATGTTAACCGCTATCATTTTTATTAGTATAATTATTGAAAAGCAACCTCATAATGTATATGTAGACCCTCAAAAATGTTTCTGTTCTCCAAACCAGTTACTTAATTTCTGGGAATGTACTCTAAGAAAATAATCCAAAATACAGGAAAGGTTTTTATGCACAACTATTTTAATGGCAATGCTATTTATAATTTTTAAAAGGTGAAGATAACCAAGATTTCTAAGAAGAGGTGAATATTAAATCTCATGACAATCACAGAGCTCTTACAATGACATGATGCATTTTCAACAACACAGGAAAAGAAGCTTTTATTGTGATGCTAAGTGGGGAAAAAAATAGTCACAAGATTATATTTACCCCAAATCTCAACTACTCATACAAATAAGCATGGAAATCACTCAGTTTTTCACTTAATCCTCCATCTACCATGTTAATGCTTTTTAAGCAAAACATCAGAATATCAGTACCCAGTTTCAATACCGTCACAGGACATAAAAAACCAAGCACTGCATTGTCAGCAAACACGGGTGAAGTGAAAACTTCGAGCAGCCAAGACATGACCAGTGACACCTGTGGTGTAACAGAGTCTTCTGTGCAAAGCGATTACACTTTGAGCATTCAGGCACTGCTTCCCTGTGAAATTTTACACTCCTTGATACACTGGCTTCCTCTCCACCTCACACACTGCTCTTCTCTCACCTCGTGATTAGCAGCACACAGTGGTCTGCAAAGTTGAATTCAAGCTGCAGTTAAAAAAAAAATCCCCAGGTCCAAACACTGCAGAAACACTGTGAGATCTACTTCTGATAAGGCTGTCTCCTGAAAACCCTGGAGGCACAAGCTGTAACTGAGCCCCCTGCAGCCTACATCAGTGGCTCTTCTCAACCAGGCCTGCACCTGGGGCCACCTGGGGAGCTCTGACAAGTGCTGGAGGTCCCGATCCCCACACGCAGCCTGCGTTGGTCTAACTCATTCTAAGATTCAGACTCCACAGGCTCACTCCCCAGTTGTACTGGGGGCTCTCTCTGCCCGTCCTGTTCCTTTTCTTACAGAAATCCGACCCAGGGCCAACGGTAGAGGACACATGCCCTGTGTGACGGCTGCTGTGGGAGCCTGCCCGCACTGTTAAGTGGAGGGTCACGTGGGGAGTGAAGAAGCAGGCGTGATGTGGGGAAAAGGACTCGGGGACAGATCAGCTCTGCTCCTTGAGGAACCCTGGGAACACTCGGCTGACGGGCCCATGGTTTTGGATCTGTAAAACAGAGATGACAGAAGAACCCCTAATATTGTGGTTTTAAGCATTTTATTTAATAAACCCTTAAACAGCCATGATTATGTGCCAGGCACCCTTAAGTGCTTTACAAATCAACATACCCAGTTTTACATGTGAGGAAACTGAACACGAAAAGGTGAAGAAACGCCTCAGGTCACATCTTGGCTGAGCTGGGATTCAAACCCAAGTAGCTCTGGCTCCAGGGTCAGCCTGAGAAGCTCCCATCACTAATATTAGAAATATAGCACAGTTAGGAAAGCCTGAGAATCCATCCCCAAGCATATGTGCCAGTGCTGATACCTTGGGGGTCAAGTCATCGGGCACAATTCCATTACTTAATACGACTTAATCTTACTTAATATACTGACTGCTCCTTTAGGATGGATTGTGTATGTATGTGTGCACATTATCTCACAAGCGTGCACACAAACACAATGTACACACGTGCACACGGACCTCATTCCTTAGGCTACCATAAAATTTTGGTTCATCACTGCTCCTGGCCTACTATGACTGCCATCACTGCTACAGCTATTACTAGAACATTCGATTTACTAAAACATTCTAGATGTGTTTACTCTTTAAGAGCAAAAGAATAAACTACATGCCACATTAAATAAAAGAAATAATCACTTCCTATAAATCTTATTTCTTCCTCTGTTCACCGAATATATACTAAGTGCCTACTTATAGAATCAGTTCTTACTTACAACATAATTTGGGAAACAAACAAGTTTGGGGAAAGGCCAATGCAATACAAGGCAATTCCCATATACAAAAGCTCTACGTGTTAAGATAGAAAAAGTATAGAATGCTTCGGAGAATTAAGAGTGGATTCCTGGAATTAGATATCTAAGCTGCAATCTCAAGAATGATAATGTCAGAGGGGCAAGAGCAATGTTTAGTTCAATCCGGGGTAGACTAAGTTTGAAAGTCTGATGGACAGGGAAGGCAACAGCCAGTTAAGCTCAGAAAAAAGTATGGCCAGAAAAAAAATATTCGGAGAACACCAGCTTATGGATGATAATTCAAGTTAGTTAACTATGTGACATTGCTAAGGAGGAGTGTGCAGAATTAGAAAAGACAAAGACCATGGACAATACTCCAACAATCACCAGAATTTTATGCCTGATAAAAGTAATCAGACAAGATAGGGATAGCCTTAAAGGGAAGAAGAAAAGTAGGAACTTATGATATCAAAAAAAAAGGGAAGAAAGGATTTCAAGAAGTGTCAAATGCCACCAGAAATTAAGTGAGATTAGTACTGAGACAGCCTGCTCGTTTAAGCAATAGGGGAGCCATGAGTAACCATGTGAAATGCTACTGCAGGAGAACTACTAGGTGAATGCAAGAATGAAACAGGTTGAGAATTAGGTGACAGCAGGTCCAGATGTGGCTGTTTAAGACAAGGGGAAATTAAAGCATATCTAAATGCTAATTGGAGGACATCAGCCCTGTAGGAGAAATAGACCATACAGGAGAAAGGGAGAGATCATCTATTCGATAGAACATTCAGCAAATATTTATTAAGCACTTACTATGTATTAGGCTTTGTTCCAGACTCAATGATACAAGAAAGACAGGAGAAAGTCTCTGCATTAATCAAGGTGACAAGATATTAGCAAGTTAAATAATAATAATAAAGGGACTGCTAAACATTTCAAAATAACTAGCATTGGACAAGTCTTCCTGGAGTAAAAAAAAAAACTAGAAAACAAAACAAAATATGAGAAATGACGGTTTTCTGTCACAGACTATGATGCCCCAGAAAAAGGAAACAAATGAAGTGAGCCCTAGAGTCACCTTAGGTTTCTGCCTGGAGACATTTATTGGACTATGTTATGAGGGATGGGAACCCAAGAATCTGGTCTTGTCAGCTGAAGAGACAGAGATCAGAGGAGTCTGTGGAGCAGAACACTAAAAAGGAGGAGATTTACAGAGAAGGAAGTCCAGAAATCTGCATACAATCCCCTTGACTCTGTGTCTGAATACTAAACTGTGCATGTGTAGGGCAAGGTTAGAAGAGACAAGGCAAAAAAACAAAAACTGGGGAGGAGTAAGCTGGACACCACTGGAGTGTACACAGGGTCGGAGGACATCGGAGTCCCACTGGAACCTCCTTAAACACCAGAGGCATTAAGTAGAGACCTCTGAAGACCATGAATTAGAATTAGGGCTAAAACACTGCTATAGTACAGACCACTGTTCACCCACCAATCAAAACTCAGAAGCCAAACTTGAAGAAGTCGACACACGTGTAATTTACCTTGCCACCAGAAATAATAAATGCTTTTAAATGAAAATGTAATTAACCAGAAGAAAAATCAAACAGTATAAACAGACGCAGCAATGACAGAGATGATGAAATTAATAGACAAGGACTTCAAATGAGGATTTAAAGGAAAACAAACAATTAATTTATATGAAAATATAGGGAAAAAGAGTTGAAAAATACAACACCTGAAATGAAAAAGTGACTGAATGTGCTTAAAAGCACATAAACCTAGGAGAAGAAAAGAACAGTAGATTTGAAGACAGGGCATTAAAAACTGTACAGACTGAAGCACGGGGAGAAACAAAGCCTGAATGAAAGATATAGTCACAGTAATCAATCAATATGCTCTACCTGTCATTGGAGTCCTGGAAGAAGGTGAAGTATTTAAATTTGGGAAATTAAAAACATAAATCCACATATCCAAAATGCCTATAAACCCTGAACAGAATAAAAACCAAGAAAACACACCAAGGCATTAATAATTATATTTCTGAAAACTAGTGACAGACAAACTCTTACAAAGCAGCCAGAAGAAAAAAAGAGAAAATAGGTAAGAGATATTACTGACTTTTCATAAGAGACAACACAAGTCAGAGACAATGGAAGAAGACCTTCTCTTTCAGAAAAATAAATAAATAAATAAAACCATGACCTTGGGATTCTAAATCCAATGAAAATGTCATTCAAAAATAGAACCAAAAAAATGTTGAGATAATTTGATTTCCAAAGACCTGAACTGCAAGAAAAGCTAAAAGAAGTTCTTCAGGTAAAAGAAAAATGTTATAAAATAAAAGCCTGGAACTACAAAAAGGAATAAAAAGCACTGTAAATGGTAAATATGGATAAATTTAAATTGAGCTTTTCTTATTCTTTTAATTTCTTTAAACAGAGTTAACAGCAAAAATAAAAAAAATTGTAGAGCTTATACATATGTAAACAAATACGTGATGGTAATAGCATAAAGGGCAGGAAGGGGGAATAAAAGTGTACTGCTTTGGTTTTATTATCTTTTACATGAAGGGATATAATATTTAAAAATAGACAATAAATTAAATATGTGTACTGTAAACTCTAGATTAACCAGTAAAAACTAAACAGCGTTAGTTAATAAGGCAAAAGAGAACAGGTAATACTTTAAAATTCTGAAACCAAAGGAAGGTAAGCAAAAAGGAAAATTTCTGCTTTATTTGTTTCAACTACATATAACCTGTGCTTTTTAAAGAAAATTATTCTAATGGTCAAAGGTCTTACCATATAGAAAAAGAGCCAAATTAAACATCTAGAGGTGTAACACCCCTTGAAATGTTATATATTTTACTTGTTTATTTATTTACTTATATTATTATGTGAGGCATATAAGAGGTGCTCAATTAATACTAGTTGAACGAATAAATCAAATTCTTATAAATGGTGGTTCATGCCCTAAATATCTACTCCCCATTAATTTACTTTTTAAAGCAGCACAATACATATTCCAAACAAAATCATATGTGGAACTACAACCCATACAATGAATAAAAGGGGGACTTTGTTAGAAGTTGGAAGAAGGCCTTGGGGCACTTGAGGTCCCTGTCACTTATCTTCCCTATCACCCATGGCAACCCCAAATACACCTCTGTGAAACAAAAATGGCCCATGACGCACAGTCCAAAAACTTCTGTTTTACATCATTTTACTGACAACTACGAAACAGCTGGGTTTTAAGAAAGGACTATTGAGATATGTCATATACCATAAATTTTAGCTGTTTAAAGGGTACAATTTAATGGATTTTAGTAAATTCTCTGAGTTGTATCACTATCACAATGCAATTTTAGGATATTTCATCACCTCAAAAGAAACTTCAATTCTATTAACAATTAATTCCCATTCCCCACCTCACTCCCACCCCCAGGCAACTAGATCTTTCTCTCTATGTAGATTTGCCTGTTCTGGACCTTTTATATAGACGGAATCAAACAATATGTGGTCTTTGTGTCTATCTTCTACACTTAGTATAATGTTTTCAAGGTTCTCCCACGTTATAGAATGTACCAGTATTTCGTTCCTTTTTACTGCTGAGTAACAGTCAAGGGTATGGATATGCCACACTTTATTTACCAATTCATCAGCTGATGGACATTAGGATTGATTCCACTTTCGAGCCATTATGAATAACACTGCTAGGAACATCTGTGCACAGATTTTTGAATGGATGTATACTTTCATTTTTCTTGGGTACACATCTAGGAGTACAATTGCTGGGTTATACGGTAATTGTATCTTTGACATTTTGGAGAACTGTCGAACTGTTTTCCGAAGTGACATTCCCACAAGCAATGCATGAGAGATTGTTTTTCTTTTGTTTCCTGTGCTTTCAGAAACTACTACCTAACCCAAGGTCTCAAGATTTACTCCTATGTTTTCTTCTAAGAGTTTTATAGCTATAAGAAAAACTTTGAATTATTTTTTGTACAGGTGTGAGGCAGGGATCTGAACATTCTTTACACATGTGTATACAGCTGTCTCAGCACAATTTCCTGAAAAGACTATTTTTTCCTCCGTTTAATTGTCTTAGAACTTTGGTTAAAAGTCAATTGACTAGGGCTTCCCTGGTGGCGCAGAGGTTAAGAATCCGCCTGCCAATGCAGGAGACACAGGTTCAAGCCCTGATCTGGGAAGATCCCACATGCCGCGGAGCCACTAAGCCCGTGCGCCGCAACTACTGAGCCTGTGCCCTAGAGCCTTTTAGACACAGTTACTGAAGCCTGTGCGCCTAGAGCCCGTGTCTGCAACAAGAGAAGCCACCACAATGAGAAGCCTGCGCACTGCAATGAAGAGTAGTCCCTGCTCGCCGCAACTAGAGAAAGCCCACACACAGCAATGAAGACCCAACACAGCCAAAAATAAAATAAACAAATAAATTTATTTTTTAAAAAATCAATTGACTATAAATGTAAAGGTTTATTTCTGGACTTTCAATTCTATTCCATTGATCTACACGTCTTTCTTTATGCCAATCCCACACTGTCTTGATCACTGTAGCTTTGCAGTGTTTGAAACTGGGAAGTGCACATCCTCCAACTGTTTTTTTCCAATATTATTTGGTTATTCTGGATCCCCTGTATTTCTATGTGATTTTAGGATCAGCCTGTGAATTCTGCAACACTGACAGAAAGATTCAGCTGGAATTTTGATATGAATGTCTTTAATCTGTAGATCAATTTGGGAAACAATGTCACTTTAATAATATTAAGTCTTCTGATCTATAAACATGTCATGCCTTGCCATTTATTTAGATGTTCTTTAATTGCTTTTTAACAATGCTTTATAATTTTCAGTGTACTAGTCTTGCACTTCTTTATTCTTAAGTGCTTCACTCTTTATTGCTATCATAAATGTAATTGTTTTCTTAACTTCGTTTGTGGATTATTCATTGCTGTATACTGTGTTTGACAAGATTCAATCGTCACTGGCTGAAAATGAATGTACGGAAATATTATGAATACCATAGGCCAAATAATCCAATTTTTCCAAATACAATTGCTGCAATTCCTGAATCTTAATTAACATTTTCTTACTCCCTGTTTTTCCCTACAGCTGATAAATTCTTCAGAAACTTGTAATTATGTATAATTTAAATAGTTTATGTTAATATTCACTTGCCATTTGCAGAGGACAAGACTGCGGCAAGCATGCCACTATCTCCATATAATTTTAATGAAAAGAAATCCAAAACATTGGATGATACAATTATCTAGTCCACTGTACTGAACATAATACATAATATTAATGATAGTATCATCTATTTAGGTAATTCCAATTCTAAGAAGAGCAAAATATTTCACAAACATTAGTTCATTAATCCCTACAATACTGCAATGATTTGGTAGAATCAGGATTAACATCTTCATCTCAGCTTTATAGCCTAGAAAAGTGTATTATAGAACAAATAAACCATTTGTTCAAGGCCTCTCAGAAAATCAGAAGCTGGAGCTGATTTCTATTTAAAAAGCCCTTTCATTTGTCAAAAAATATAGGTGTATGCTCATGCAACATATGCTGTCCTGAAAATGCATGTGAATCCAAGTTTTGTATATATAATCAGGGTTTAAATGCATTAAAGATACTATTAAAATAAATCATCTTATGAAACATTTTGTTAAAAAAATTTATTAGAACAATGAATGTTAAAATTCTGAAGCAGCTATCTCCAATTAATGACCCTTGTGTACACCTGAATTTTCATTTCATAGTTTTGTTTTAATGGCAGCGACTAAACCATAATTTTAACATTAATTGGTTAATTCATAGTTACCAAATGACAATGAGCTTATGCATAAATGGAATTTTTACTAAAGGTTTTTCTATCACTAGAAATCCAACTATATAAAAACATATGAAGTTATAAAGAAAAAACATCTCTGGCCTGGGAGGGCAAAACAACAAGCAAGAATAAGGATAAGTTAAAATGGTTACAGAATACTTGAAATTTCCAAATGTCTGTAAATCAAAAGGAAATCATAATATGAACCTTGGAGAACATCAAAAGTAAGAAGTCCTTCTCAAACACAGTCTCCCATTACTTTTGACGACTTGTAGATAGTTTATAATTGCAAAAAGTCAAATGACTGTTCTACTTCAACAAAAATAAAAGGGAGATTATGATAATTATGGACCAGTAGTATTTACTTCAGTAACTAGGAAGATTAGAGAACAAATTAATAAATAAATCATTTTATAATCAGCTAGAAAAGTACACATACTGGATCAACTGAAATGGTTAAGAAAAAACAAATTACTCCAGAACAATCTGCATTAATACTTCATCTACTTAGAATTTTGTTACATGAATACATCATGCTTCCAGAATACATCCAAGAACACAAAATAAACAAAAACATGTTTCTAGGTCACCAAAATAGATGCCAAAAAATCCACACACTTAAAGCATTTTATGCACAGGCCAGTCCCTTAGGCTGTCACTCAGGGTTCAATCGTTACCATTTCAAACAATCTTAATCAGGTCCTCCCCCTGACTCCCTATAGCTTACAGGAAACTGCAAACAGCAAATAGAGAAAGGGAAAGGAAGAAAAGTGGCAACAGCTAAAATCCAAGCAAGTGATTGAAGTCATCTTCTCTAGGGGATCTAATTAGTCCAACAGGAACTCCCTAAAGATACTAATGTCAAAGGTGACCCAAAAAGAGCTCAAGTAGATCACCCTGCAATGAAACTTCAAGTTAAAATGTCCCACCCACATGCTTAGCACTTGCAATCAACTTTTTTAGCTTGCTTTTTGGCATTATAAACACACATATAGGATTAATAGTCATCTAAGGAAAGACTTCAACAGAGAAGTTAGAAATCAAAACCATTAAAAAAGAAAAGCAACTTTTGGAAAGTAAAGGCTATGGAGAAAGAGGAAAATGTCTTTAAAAATCTATCATTAAAATTCTCAGAGATATGAAAAAAATATTACATCTAACCAATAAGAACAGGATGCTATAAAAAGGAAAAGAACAAAAAAAGAACTCTTAAAAATTAACAGCATGATAGCAGGATAAAAGGAAGAGTTGGAGAATGAAGTTAAAGAAATCTCCCAGAAAGTAGAGCAAAAAGTCAAAGAAATGCAAAATTAAAGAAAAGAGAAGAAATAGAGGGCCAGTCCAGGAGATGCAGCATCCAAATAACAGGAATCCCAGAAAGAAAGAACAGGAAAGAAAAAAAACGGAGAGAAAATCATTAATGAAATTTTTCAAGAAAACTCAGAACTGATTCCACCTAGGTATATCATTGTGAAATCTCAATTCACTGGGGGAAAAGAGAAGTTCTTACAAATAGCCTAAGAAAAACCACAGGATCACATCAAAAGAATTAAGAAACTGAATGGCTTTTAACTTCTCAACAGTAACACTGGAAGCAGGAAGACAATGGAGCAACACTTTCATGTTACTGACAAAAATTATTTCCAACTGAGAATTCTCTATCCTTCCATCTAAGAATGAGGGTAGAATAGTGCCGTTTTTAGATATATAAGATCTCAAAAAAGTCATCTCCCATGCAGCTTTATCTCAAAAAATACTTTCTTTTCTCCACCAAAAGAAAGTAATCTAAAGAAGAGGGAAATGTGGGCTTCAGGAAGCACAAGATCTAGCATAGAGAAGAAGCAAATGGAATCATCAAAATACAGTGACGAATGATCATTGGATCAGAACTGTGAGACAAATATACAGAGACCTGATGCAATTTCAGCAATGTGACTAATGCAATAGACAGGCTGAGGGCTATCACGACAAACCCCACTCCCTCCCCACCCCCACCCCCCCTTTTTTTAACCACCTTTTCAACCTGATTACAAAATGCCCAGGTGAGCCAGACCCAGACTCTCATCTGTACTTTGGCTCATCCTAACCACATGTTAATGAAGTTCCTACTCAATTCCCCACCAACTCCCAATCCCACCTTGAAGCCTTTATCCACTGAGGACTTTCTTTTCACCCTATGATGGCTACTTTCATCTACTCTGGAGAGCTGTGGTGGCCACAGTGAACTTAGAAACAGAAAATAGAGAAGCACGCATCCTCTCTTACCATATTTCTGCCAGGCATCTGACACATGACTCACACAACAGCCCTGCGAATTTTTCTGATTATGGTAAAGCTTATGTTTCCCAGAACTCGTTCATGACCTTGAGCATTAACTTCCCCAGAAGGGGCTCTGTAAACTCCCAGGAAAAATGAAGCGCAGCTATGACCCAGAGACTCAGTTCAGTTTCTCTAATTATGGAGACCACAGCAGCAACATTGCCTTTCCCTTACACAGCTGGATGTACAAAAGTTACTCAATTTTTCAAAACAACAATAAATTGTTTTATGCAAAATAACCATATGGTGGTTAACCTGTAAAGAAGAGCAAGGAGACACCTTGGGTTTACTTCTGGGTGTGAGGGAAAGGGAAAAAACAAGGAATGAGTCCACAGTGGGCCTCTAAGACATTGATAATGTTATTTGCTTAACCTGGAAGTTGATTACTTAGGTGTTCATTTTACTATTACTCTTTAAACTATAATACACATTTTACACATGCTTCCCCATATAGTATACGTCTCACAATTAAAAAAAAATAAAGTAAAAATAGAAAAAAAGGCTAAGACATTAAAGAATAATTGGTTAATAAACTCCATTTTAACTAAGCAATTAGTGCTTTATTAAAATCACTGAAAAGCTACAAGGACTGGAAAGCTATTGCACTTTCATATAAAGGTGCAATGATGTCTGTAGCAGAGTTACAAAAAGAGTGATAAATATCTATCAAAAAAACAAAATGGAAAATAGAGGAGGTAGCTTGACAAGGCATTTATCCAGGTTAATGTTGTATATATGACCATTGAATTAAATCAAGGCCTAAGATAAATTTGAAAAGATGTCCATCTTAAAGAACCAATTTAGTGCTGCACTGGGTACAATTTTAGCAATTCAGAAAACCAGGTTTTCCAAGATAATCGCAGAGGCATCATCGTAACCAGGAACTGTAGAAATGGAACACTTGACTAAAATTCACTTATTTTATGGTGAGACACGCAACATCAGATTTTAAAAAACAAAGTACAAAACACCTGCATTTTAATTAAACTTTCTTAATTAATCAGTAAGAGTTGGCTCCAGATCAATGGTATTCATTCCCGAATTGATCTCTGCCTGCCCTTATGGCCACTGGGTCCCCTGACGTGCCCTGGAAGCAGGATAAGAAGTGCCCTTCAGAGGAGCCCAAGAGAAAGGTCTGGGCTGGAGATAACCATGTGGGAGCTGTCAGCACACAGACAAGTGACAGCTGAGGTCTTGGCTGTGGCTCAGGTTATCAAGAGCGTGTAAACAAAAGATAACGCGTACAGGAGGAATTCCAGCACTGAACAGGCAGACAGATGAAGAGGCAGGTAAAAGACTGAGCCACTGTGTCAGTGATACTTGAGGAAAACAAAGTAAGAGGAAGATTTCAGAAGCAACGGATGGGAGAAGTCCAAGAAAGGCAGGAGTAATCAGTAATGGGACTCAGCAGGAAAGTAAACGTTTTCCTCGCACTGAGCTACGCAGTACGTTAAGCACATGACATATTACTTCACTTAATTCTCCCAACGATGTAATGAAATGGGTACTATCATCACCCCATGTTCTAGACTGAAGAGACTCAGGGAGGTTAAGTAATGAGCTCAAATCTAGAAAGCTGGTAAATAAGGAAGCCGACCCTAACACCAAACCCCACGTATGTTTTCAGCTCCTGCAAAATCTAAAAAGAGACATAAACTATAAGTGCACATTCGTATACAGTCTGCAGAGTACAAACTAGTATTCACAAAAGCTGATGTTTTTCAAGGCCAGCCACAAGTATTTTCACCCCCAAACCTCACACAGACAAGAAACAAGGCTTAATTTTACAAATCAGTTCAAAACAAGTTTCAAGAATAATGACTTAAAACTTCAAATTAAATGTAGGCCAGTTTAGCCTCAGGGTTTCAAATGACCAACTTTCAGAGAGCTGGTTCCTTTAAATCAATTAGGATCGATATAAACCAGATGGCTGGACTGTCAAACTGGATAGAGCTGTCTGCATGATAAGGTCACTGCATCTGTCACTGGGAGACTTTGGAAAAAGTGTCACATCCAGAAACTCAAAAACCTCACAGCCCATATATCTGAGAAAAGTCCATCAGGGATTAAGATGTGCAGTGAGGGGATGAGATGAGGTTACAGCGTTTGACAGTGTTTGTCTGTCAAATGATTGTTTGCATTTTTATTTTGGGAGTAAAGAACGGAAACAAAATCAAAAGCTCTCCACAGCCTAAATAGCATCTAAGGCGTTTATCAAGGTATGTGATTTTATTCCTTCATCTTTAAGCCACTTTTTAATCCATCTTACTACAAACAATATAATCTTAACAGGCGCCACACTGTGTCTGATATCAGGAAGGATATTACCATAATTAAGCGTTATTTCTGTGAGGATATGTGTGTTACAGGTTGAGACAAGATCATATATAGTATTATTATATTGCAATTTGCAAAATCATCTCACTCCTGCTGCTTCAGAAACTCACTCTGGAATAGCAATGACCGGAAAGCTACTGCACTTTCATAATAAAGGTGCAATGATGTCTATAGCAGAGGGTTACAAATAGAGTGTTAAACATCATCTATCAAAAAATAAAATGCAAAGAAGAGTAGGTAGCTTGACATTTCCCACAAATACTATATTTTTTCACACAGATCTATAGCCCCATTCCCCTCGTCTTTGTTTCTATTTCACAATTTCCGCCCTGGAGATGCCTATCTTCGGGGCAAAACAATCTAAAAAATAAAAAGAGTAACCACTGCGCTCATGTAGAGGTAACGTGCTTACAACAGGAGCATTATTCAGGATCTCTCTTTTAAGTCATAGATTAAAATAAAGCCTTAAGAATAAGCACTGTCTTGTCTGTTAATAAACATTCTTATCTAGAATGATTTCAACTCTCACATATTTGTTGTGGACATTTTTTACTGGAAAAATGGCATGACCAATACAAATAATTATTTAATTATTCCATGCTGAGAACATAAAGGGACAGAAATACGAATACGGGGACTCAGATTGCTTCACACCCACAATTAGATCAGGTGACCTCTGAAGAGCAGTCTGGTCAGGCACTACTAACCTAACTGTGAGAGGTGAAAGGATTTTTGTCTTCCAGCCTGTAGAAGAAATTAGCCACATGTAGCTTGGATTTGGATACCTTCACTACACTAAATGAATTCACCAACGGTCCACTCTTTATGCGCTCAGAATGGTAACAAATGAAACAGAACTGAAAAGCAAAATATTTGAAGCACAGATATTCTTCACAAAACAGAGAAATTCAACATGTAAAAATTCACTGTTTTGAAATTTATTGAGCATAAATCAATGTATTATACTTGACCTGAATCCTCACTATTTTAAATTTTCACCTTCACCATGCAACCTATATCCAATTAACTCATTCATTAATGTAAAACAGTATTATTTTCCGTATATATTATTATTAGGAAGCAAAACAAGATAAAGTAGGTAAGACAGCTTCCTTCCATAATGCTGAAAATATAATGTTAAAAATAGGACTTGATACTCTGACAAGTTATAGAAACTTTTAAAAAGTATGTATGTATACGTGTCGGTTTGAAAAAAGATAGAACAGCTTTATTCGGAATTCCCATAAATAAACTGTGGGAATTATGAACACAGTTACAACCATGAAAACAGTAACAGCAGCAGCTAAAATATATAGCACATGACTGCATACCAGACATTATCCTTGAAGCTCCAGAAACGCTAACTTGTTTGTTCCTGCAGCAGCCCTGTGAGATACGTACCATATCACCCCCACTTTAGTGATGAGGAAGCAGGTCTAACAGAGGTTGAAGTCATGCAGCTACTTACTCTGTGCTAGAGCAGGAATTCAAAACCAAGCCATGTGACTCCAGAGTCCAAGCTCTTAACCACTATGTTATACTGTCTCTATTCCTTGGAAAAAGATTATCAATAACTTTATTTTACAGTTGAGATCCTATTTGATCTTCACAGCAACAGTCCACTGAGAAAATATGATAAAAATGTCCTGGAATGTATGAATTGAAATTTTGAGAAGTACAGCTTAATAGATCCACACTAGAAGATGTTAACTCAAGAGACAGTGGTCTGTTATTTCCTTGGCTTCAGTATTGTAAAAGAGCCTCCAGGCACTGAGAACAGAGCGTGCCAAGGCACAGGTCTGTGGTACAACACAGCCCACTGGGGAGACCAAGGTGCTGCACGGCGGGAGAAGGCAGTGGAGGGAGCCAGAGTGACAGAGTAGTTAGTGGGGGTCTCTGTGGGAAGCATGACATCATCACTATCATTTTAAAGGGAATAGTTATGTCAACACTGTGGAAAGCCGAAACAAAGGGAAAACATTTACAACTGTTACATGTTCCAGCTGCTGGCCTGAACTAAGGCAACAGAAAGGGAGAAAGGGGTCTCACTGAGATGATAGTTCTGAGGAAAACATAATGTTGTGATCAACAGGCTGTGGATAGTAAGAAAAGCATTGAGAGACCCTAAAGCTTCACACTTGAGAGACCGATGCTGGTGTCCCCATTAACCAAATCAGGAAACACCCCTGAGTAGTAGCGCTTCAGGGACACAGAGAGAAGAAGTTTGTGTTCTTTGTTTTAAGTGCCTCTACTACAAATTTTAAATCTGGGGAAGCCCTTTTTCCCACCCAAAGAGTTCATAAATAGAGACAGCAGAGCAAGTTCTGTATTTTAAAACATCGCTTATGAATAGGTAAAAGCTGACACTCACAGCCATCAGTCCAACTTCTACCAGGCAGCGCACAGTACCAAAGCTAGTAAGCGTGCCTCACCATCCAGAATTTATGGGTTAATTCCTACGCTTAACAAGGAAGGATACATTTTATATAGTCCAACAGGAAAAAACTATTTCCAAAAGACACTCCTGGATCAGTCCCCAAGTTTTCCACCCGAGGTGATACTGAGTTTTTCTGTCCCACTGGCCCTTGGTATTCTCCCCATACATACTACCATTATTCTCTATCTCTTTTTACACAAATGTGTTCGAGTGACATTAAGGTTTCAGGTTCTCACAAGAGAGAAACATCGCTAAACATTAACCTATAAGAAACAATGGTCTGGAACTCAAGCAAGAGGTTGGGTTGCAGATGGAGAGAGAGACACACACATGAAGCCACAGGACCAAGGAGTGGGCACCTGGTGAGAGGAGAAATCCCCACATCACTTCCTGCATATGATAAATGTTTCCCAAATAAAGTATATGGAGTAATCTCTGAATTATGCAGCATAATCAGTGAATGAGGTAATCCAAATAGGTGAACGGTACAAACATTTGCTCTTATCGTTTTAAACATTAGGTTAAAATTTTAATGACTTTGGTGGCCTTCCCAATATATTGTCTTCTTTAATAAAGTACATAAAACTTAACACTTTTTCATAAATTTATAATTTCTAACACTAATATTATTACTATAACATAATGTTATGATATCCTTATAAGTTATTATTGGCTCAGAGTTATTTAGCACCACCCTAAATATCCCCGGACTATTATAATTCCTTCCCTCTCTTCCAGATATGATTCCCCCATCATTTCTCATTGCCCCATCTTGCACTTCTTATCACCTCCCTCCAAATTCCTATCTTTAATCTGGACTATAATAGAATAACATATAGCAAAGCTCGTTAAAATCGTATATAAGGTAAGTATACTGATTCAAGATAAAAAAGCATGAAAGTCTTCCTTATGCAATAAGAAAAAAAGTTTTTTGGTTTTTTGGGGTTTTTTACGATACGCGGGCCTCTCACTGCTGTGGCCTCTCCCGTTGCGGAGCACAGGCTCCGGACGCGCAGGCTCAGCGGCCATGGCTCACGGGCCCAGCCGCTCCGCGGCATGTGGGATCTTCCTGGACCAGGGCACGAACCCGCGTCCCCTGCATCGGCAGCGGACTCTCAACCACTGCGCCACCAGGAAAGCCCGAAAAAAAGATTTTATAATAGCTATTTTGAATGTTGAAGTGAGAAGGAGGTGTTTATTTGCTTTCTCCTAGGTCCTTGAAATATATCTGAATTCTAAATAAATGGGATTAAAGTTTAGTAAAAAATCTAACTTTTCAAAACTCACCTAAGGATAATACAGAAGCTTGAATTGATACTTCCAATTCAAACTAGAAGGCTGGACGAAGGATCTGTAATGGAACTTTGGTGCCAATTCAATCTGGTCATTCCGTGTACAGACAGATTCAGACTGATCTACTATAGGAAATCCAATGTTCCATAAGTCAGAGGCCATGTCATAAGTGAGAAAGGATGATCAAATGCAGGATTTGTGAGCTAACACAAGAATAATCTCTTAAACTTGCAAGAGAGAAACAAACTGAAAAGCCCTAACAATGCAAAAGCCCTGACTCATGAAGATGAGATTCATAAAATTCTTCCTATAATCCTTCCTTGTCTTTAGTTAAATAAAAGAATTATCCCAAGAAAATCAAATTTCTTGATTAATTATGACTATTTTATCTGTGTGGGCACTTCCTTGTAAATAGGTATAAATTAGAAATAAAGGAAACAATATTCTGTAGTGAGAACAGCACACTACCCAAGAAATATTTTTAATTTTCTTTTTTGAGAACAAAATCCATATGCATCATTAAAATACGATTATTACAATAACTGAATGAACAGAGCTCTAGACTTGAAGACTAAAAACTCAGTTTTAGCTCTCAAGTAATGTCAAGGATGGATAAATAGATGTTAAGTAGGTAGGTAGACAGACACATATTTAAATCTTCTCTTGGAACACAGTACATGCATAAACTACTTATTATTTAAATCCCATTAAATTCCCAGTGTTTTCCTGGCTCATCTAAAATATAAAAATGTTAGTCATTAGGCAACTAAAGGCTGAATTAAGTTCTATGTTCAATCAAGAAGAGCAGGCTGGGCTTCCCTGGTGGCGCAGTGGTTGAGAGTCCGCCTGCCGATGCAGGGGACACGGGTTCGTGCTCCGGTCCGGGAAGATCCCACATGCCACGGAGCGGCTGGGCCCGTGAGCCATGGCCGCTGGGCCTGCGTGTCCGGAGCCTGTGCTCCACAACGGGAGAGGCCACAGCAGTGAGAGGCCCGCGTACCGAAAAAAAAAAAAGAAGAGCAGGCTAAACAGCTGCATCTTTCTGTCAATGAGTTGGGACTTAGTTTTATAATTACAGTCTTAACAGGATGTCAGGATGTTACATAACAAACAGAACATCAGTCAACCAGACAGCAACAGGGCGCTTGTTAAATGTGAACTGCTGAGATACAGGATGAAGTTTGCTGTGTTGAGGAGGGGGAGGAACTCTGATGAAGAACTGCCCAAGGCACGCCTGCTGGCCACCCATTCCTTTGGTAAGATCACCCAACTTCACAGACATCTGTCAGACACAAGCTTTCTAATTAGAGACATTACCCTTTAACTCACAAATCTGCCCTCACGTATAATACATTTTAGCAGGGAAGAAAGTCTGAGATGAACAGAAAAGATTTTTGGAAATGCTCAGGGTTTAAATAAGCAGTTATTATAGTTTCCTCATGTCTTAAGTTCCTAAAAAGCGTCTATTAGAGAAAATTTAAGTTTTATCCCGCCAAATGTCCAAATCACATTTGGCTTTGCAAATGAAATCAACACCTTGAGTTGTATCCAGAAACCAACAAGGAGTCAATGTAAAATGGAACAAAAGGTAGTGTGTTCCATATGGATAGAGGATTTTAAATGCCTATATGTTTCATAAGAGGACCTGTATTCACTGCATCAACTAAGTGGTGGTCAATAAGATACTTTTATGTATGCTAATTACTATTTCTAATTCTTAAATTTAAATTCTGTTCAAGAGTAAGAACTCTTTAAATGCCTACTTTATACTTCGATTACATAATTGTTGGCATATAGTAGTTGGCTTGCAAACAATGTTGGATTTATTGCTCTGATTCATTTAAAAAGCCGTAACACTCAGGTAACTTTCAGTAGAACAATATCTAAAGTTCTACCTCAGCTAAGAATGCCTAATTATTACTAATTATTGCCTTAATTAGTTGCTGCTAAAAGACTTCAGGAGAGATACAGCTATATGCTTATTTCTTTTTCTAAGTAAATCTCATCAGGCAAAATTAGGTAATTCTGCAGAAGACTGCTATCACAATGGTTTATGAATGGGGGAAAAAAAGAAATGCTTTAATCTTTAATTCATTTTATAGACAACATTTTTCAGTAACATCTACCCTAAAACTGCAACAACTGCATTATTCAAAGCTCTAAACCAGTGGTTCTCATATCTGGCTGCATACCGAAACCATCTGGACACTTTCAAAATACTGATGGCCTGGGCTCCACCCCAGAGGCTCTGACAGGGATCTACATACAGCACTCCACATTGTGGTATTATGATGTGAAGATACACTGACCCACCATGACGCAGTCTCATCGTACGGTGTCAACATGAACAGAAGCCAACGTGGCCCCTTAGCAACCAGGGAGACATCCTGCTCACTGAGGGCCACATATGCCTGTAAAATGAAGTTCCATGAGCGTATGCTTGAACTTCTATGAGGCAACCCAAACAAGATCCTTGTTATTTCTGTCCTGCAATCTATAAAGTGGGGTGATGTGAGGCTGAGAGTGAGAGGGCATAGAGCACAAGGTGTGGAGAAGCTGATCAACCTGGTGATGGTGGCTATTCTCACATGTGCAATTTGCGGCCCCAGGATGAATGCTACACAGGAGTAAATGCCAAAGAGAAGAAAATTTGCCTGTGGGAGCAAGGGACAGGGGGAATCCACTATGCACCTAGTCTTCTCCTGAAGTTCCAAGAATGCCCCAAGAAGTGAGGGAGAATGCACTTCATCAAAGCCTAAAGGAAGCTCCATGCCTTGCAAAAATCTGGGAGACTGCCCCCAAATTGTAGGGAACAAGGGTTCCTGCAATAACCTGAAGCTGTCTGAAGAAGGAGTGCTCACAGAAGCCCCGAGTCAGGGATGTGGGCTCAGGCAGTGTGCTCCCCTCACCAGCCATTCCACGCAGCTGAGTGTCTGAGCAGGCAGGGCTTCATGCATGTGTTCACACTGAACTGTATTCCTGACAGAGAGTTAAATGGAGGGGACGGGAAGTCCTAGCTTTCTACGTGGTAAACTCAACACAAAGTAAGATCTCTAAAGAAATATAAGAAGAAGAGGAATAGCAACCTATCACACGATGTACAGAACACATGAATGACTGGCAATCACAGATACTCAACTGAATTAATGTATACATTTATTCTATGCCAGATACGATTCCTAGGCCAAACTTCATACACCTTCCCCAAGAGTAATAAAACAATCCTGAAAGAGCTATTATGAAATATAAATCCTGGGAATTCATTTCTCTTTTCCTAATCAGTATCAGTGATAAGGACTATTAACTTGAAGTATGCCTATTTCCAATAAGAAGAATTTAATAATCCATCATTCATATTAAATTACCTGGATGCAAAGTAAAGAACCTAACAGTTACAAGATTAAACAGTTACAAGATACCTATACTAGTTGTAATAATTTTTACTAAAGACCGATTTCTTTTTACTTAATTGGTACCTACATCTAAACATCAAGAGAAATAATTCCAGCTTGAAGGCAAGTGACAATATATCATTTTTTGTATTCTCTCAACAAAACTGAAAATAAACAAATGAACAGTAAGCACAAGGGCGGTAAAAAAGCTCATCCTGACAATTAGTTATTCAAATATATTAGCCTTAGACTACTTTGTGTAATTGGCAACATCACTTCTTTATGACAGGACTCATTTAGTGACACTACAACTTCACATCAATTCAGCATTTTACAACAAACTTGAACTAGTCATTATTTGGCATGAATCTTGCTGCATTACCGTATACACTTTGTGACCAAATTTTAATAGGACTATCTCATCTGTATTCACACAATGTTGTTAAACCAATTATTTTTTATGTTGCCTTAAAATAAATCTACTGTATTTTTCATATTAGAAGCTTTATCTGGATTACAAATATGCAGGAAAAAAATAACATTTTAATAATAACAAACTAGGTTAGCTAATCACATCTTGAGTTACATTTCAATCCATCTCCACATATGTACCTTTTATTATTACTAATAATGAGTTCCTGGAAATCCAGTGCTCACTGCTGGATGAACAATAAAGAAGACACAATGCCTGCTCAAAATCCTAAGATTCTGAATTATAAGCAAAATAGCAAAAAAATCTGTATATATATATGTATCTATGTATCTGACATACTCATAATAATAGAGAATTTTACAGGAATCCTTTTTTGGGGGCAGCAATTACTTATTAAAGAAAAAAATCACACCAAACCTTCCAGGATAAACTCAATTATTTATAGCAAAAAAAAAAAGCTTAAGTTACACCCGGAAAAAATATTCCAAATGAAGTGTATGGATTGTTTGTGCAATCTTACGGCTGATCAAGTAGTGCACTGTGTAGACAATAATACTGGTTTCCCACCCAACCACCATCCCTGCACTCCCTGCCACACCAGCCTTTAAACTTACCTGTGGAACCCTGATTTTGTTCACTCTGGCTCAGGTTCTTTGGGAAAGGCAGCTGTCCTTCTGTGCCTCCAATCCGGACTTACCCTCCAGCAGCAAATTATTACTGCACTTACTACCCATGGTGGTCTAGTTCCCGATGACCGCTTTAGGAATGGGCCTATAACCCAATTCCGGTCGTTCAAAGAGCTTGCTGGAGCTACAGGAAGCTTCTAGGAAGGTCTTCCCCCCACCCACCCACACACCACGGGCACTGAAATGAGGGCATTTATTCTTTATCTGGTCGTTATCTGGGAGAGCCATCCTGAAACCATGGGGAGAGCCGCCCTGAAACCATGGGGAGAGCCGCCTAAGAGGATAAACCTAAGCTGAGAAGGGGAGAACGCAAAAACGGAAAGAACTTAGGTTTCCGATGATGCTGCTGAAGCCCGCAGTTAACGAGCCCTAGAATTACCCTACTTCAGGGCTTCTTATTATATAGATCAGCGGTCCCCAACCTTTTCAGCACCAGGGACCGGTTTTGTGGAAGACAATTTTTCCACGGACTGGGCGCAGGGGGGGATGGTTTTGGGATGATTCAAGCGCATTACATTTATTGTGCACTTTATTTCTACTATTATTACATGGTGATATATAATGAAATACTATACAACTCACCATAATGCAGAATCAGTGAGAGCCCTGAGCTTATTTTCCTGCAACTAGATGGTCCCATCTGGGGGTGATGGGAGACAGTGACACCCGACGTGTTTTGCTTATGTCCAGTCTACTCTGTAGTCTCGTTTCGGTTGCTGTCACTGCAGAAAACCCTGCTTCACAAAGATAGGAAGTTGGAAATGGAAGCAGGCTTTTCAGTGCTTTTGTGTCTCAGGATATTCCGCCTTGACTTTAATCCAGAACGTATGGAGGTTTGAAGTTGTCTCAAATATACTTTTAAGGCCACCGTCATTTGCGATCTCAAGCAGTTGATCCTCTTCTAGCACGGACAAAGTCGATTCACCTGGCTTATTCACAAATGGGTCGCAGATCCATTCCTTCCCAGTTCGGAGGTCTTTTGTGGTTGGGAAGTAATGCTCAGACTCTTTTGAAAGCTGAGATAGGTGATCATGCACCAGCTGGGAGAAAGAAGGCCCTGGCTCAGTCTCTTTGAAAACCTCTGCTAATGTTTGAAACACGTCAAAAATCCCAATGGTCACTCGTTGCCGCCATAATTCCAGTTTGGCTTTGAATGCAGCCACTTTACCTGCCAACTTGAACACAGTTGTCGTTCTCCCCTGAAGTGACAGATTGAGTTCATTGAGCAGGTTGAATAGATCATACAAGTAAGCAAATTTTGCAACCCGTTCTGTGTCACTGAAACGTGCTGTGACTGTTTTTCTAAAAGAAATCTCTGGAGCGGCTGTCGTAACTCAAAAACTCTGGCCAGTGATCTCCCTTTAGAAAGCCATCTCACTCTGTATGTAAGAGAAGACATGTGTGCTCTGCGTCCATCTCCTCACAGAGCTGCGCGAACAGACGTGAGTTAAGGGCATGTACTTTAATGCAGTTGATAATTTTAGTCACATCCTGCAAAACGTTGTTAAGTTCAGGTGACATTTTTCGGCTAGCCAGCATTTCTCTATGGATGACACAGTGCATAGATTCACATTCAGAAGCCACCTCTTTGACCCGAGTAGTGAAACCAGAAAGCCGTCCAGACATGGCAGCCGCTGCGTCGTGCATACACCTACACGAACGACCAAGTCATTTTTTCTGATATGTATCATTCAAAGGCTTGAATAGTTTTGCCACCGTGGTGTTGGTTGGCAACAAAAGTGTACATAACATATCCTCATGCACATCCTCCTGAAAAATAACATATCCTCAT